>NC_057795.1:258396753-258696753 GCF_018294505.1 Triticum aestivum | reverse complement strand
AAATGCACAATGATTTAGGATCATGGGTTACTCTTCCATGTCACATACATCTTGTTGGAGCACTCAAAATGATAATAATCAAACACATGCACTCATCACCAAGCAAAGTGAATGATCATATGAGGATATAGGAGATAATATCATCCAACAAGCATTAATGTAGCATAGCATATGATCAAACACATGATCATCCAAGAATCTCACAAAAGGCATAATGTATCAAGCAAACACACAAATAATGAAGTTCAACCACCAACAAGACAAGAGAGATCAAAAGCAACACTCTCTCTCGAAGCCTATGGTCCATACATTTTTCTCCCCCTTTGGCAACAAGTTACAAAAAGTTCACAAAAAAATGCATAGTGCTAAACAACTCTCAGGCTTGGTCTTCATGTGATGGTGTAGAGATGGCTCCAAGGACGAAAGCTTCTGTTGATGTAGCTGGAGCTGGTGGAGTGGCTGCTAGAGCTGGTGGCATTGAAGTTGTAGCTGGTGTAGATGATGTAGCTCTGGTGTCTGTAATAGGCACTGTAGCAGATCTCTGTCCTTTGGGCAGTCTGGCAAAAGCATCTGTAGTAGGCTTGCCCTTCTTCTCCTCCACATCCTCCTGAAGTTGCTCAACTGCAGTTTGGATCTCAGTAACTTTGACATCAAGAGCATAAAACTTCTGCTCTATGATTCTCTCCAAACTCTCCTGGTTTTGAGTCAGGGTGGCCAAGCCCTTCTCAATCCTCAAGGTGGAGGCAATCAAGTAGCCAAACTGATCTTGCTTGCTCTTCAAAAAAATTTGAGATGCCTCTTCAGCAATAGGCATCTTAGCAGCTTTCTCAGTCCTTGTTTTCTCTTTCTTCCCTTGTGCTTGCCCAGACGATGGTTCATTTTCATCCATCACAATGTTGTTGTCCTCAAAATCAGGGTAGATGGGCAGGTGCTCCGTGTCCAAAAGATATGTGCCTGTGTCCATCTTGGAGTTTATGAGCTCCTGAATGTGTGGGGCATATCCACAAGATCTCTTCTGATCAGCAGCAGTCCTTTTGATTCTTTCCACAATCAGACTCATGACTTTGAATTTCCGAGGCACATCAAATATATGCAGCAAGTTGATTGCATGGCCTCTGATCATCTTGTGATCACCTGACTTGGGCAGCAAAGTGTGCCTTAAGATCCAGTTGATAGTAGACAATCCTAACAACAGGTAATGTATAGATCCAAACTTATGTGTCTCTAGTGCAGCATCTGGGATCTCTCTGTACATGTGAGCCATAGAGTTGTGGTCTTTCTTCTTCTTGGCATAGACATCCAAGTCATCCTCATTCTCTTTTGGAGCATTTATCAACTCAGCCCATTCTTCAACTGAGGATTGGTACCTAGTACCTTCAGACATGCAGACAATCTTCCCATCCGGGTAGAAGTGAGCTGTGGAGTAAAACTGCATGATGAGCTCATCATTCCACTTGGTGAGCTTCTGGCCAACAAAGTCATCTACTCCACAAGTATTGAAGCTGTCATACACTCCTGGATAGTGCTCTTCATTCTTCCTGATGTACTCCCAGTCAACCCATCTCATGTCACATACTATGGGCTTCTTGTCAAGCAAAACTGTCTCATAGAGATCTTGCTGTTCCTTAGTGTGGAACCTGTAGTCCACTGCAGTTCTTCTTCTGACAGCATAGGGATCAGTCTGTTGCCACAGTCTCAGTCTTGGATCCTTCCTGATCTTCATATCCTCATTAAATGGATGAGCATCATTATGATCAGGAATCTTGGGCTTCAACTTTATCAAGACAAGTGTGTCATCTTCTTCATCATCAGCAGCCTCAGGCACTCGGGCCTTGTTCTTCTCTTCAGCTGGAATACTCCTAGTATTCCTCTTAGGTGCAGACTTGGGCTTAGGAGTAGCAGCCTTGGGATCATCTTTGGGCTTAGATGGAGAAGCCCCTGATCTTATAGCATCTCCCATCAGCTTCTGAGCTTTAGGTGCTGGTGCAGCAACCTCTTTCTCTTCTTCTTCCATCATTGAGGGCTTTCCAACAACTCTGGCCATTGTCTTCTTGATCCTTTCTTTCCTTTTCTTCTCAGCCACAACTGGTTCTTTGGGTTCAAATCCCAAAGTTACTTGAGTAGAGGCTCTGGCCTTAGACATGGGAATTCTTCTTGCAGGAGCCATTGTCTTCATTCCTGGCTTTGTGGTAGCAGCTGTGCCATATTCCTTTTTCAGCACCTTCTTCTTAGAAGTGGCCTCATCTTTAACAGCCACATAGTCCTCATCTTCAGAATCTGAGGTTTTATTCTTCCTTGCCCTAGTTGCTATCTTGGGCAAACTGTTGGGTGGGCTCCTGCTGCCATCATCTGAGGTACTGGAGGGACTAGTGCCCTCACTCATGTCAACTTGCTCCTCATACTTGTTCTGACTGTCACTCTGATCTGACATGATGCAAGCTCTGACAGAAGACCCTGTGAATAGATGTAGATGAGGTAGAGTAGATGAGCATCACAAAGCACAGAGGTTTTTGCAAAAAATTGAGTCAAAAACTTAGTTTTAGTTTTCCACAGAAAGCATTTCGGAGCTACCGATTTGTACACTCGGTGATACCGAAGCATCTTTTGGAACCTAAACTAGTGAACTCGGTCAGACTGAGTCATAGTTCGGTGGCACCAAGACTGCTAGGGTTTCACAGAGAATCGATCCCGGTCACACCGATTTGCAATTCTCAGTTGGACTGAGAATCACAGGTGCAATGGCCTAAGCCAAATCGGTGAGACCTATCTCTACAACTCGGTCGGTCTGAGATGAATTCGGCGGAAACCTAACCCTAAATTTTCAATCCAAGACTAATCTACGGAGTAGTTTTGCTGGAGAGGAAGATTTCAAACATGGCAAGATTCATGGCAATGCAATGTGCTAGGAATCGGAGTTAAGAATAGCACAAAGATTCAAATCCATACCCTAATGCGGCGATGGACTTGCTACGGCGACAACGGTGGAGTAGAATCACGTTGACGGCAGCGGAGACCAGCGGCAGGAGGTCGCTGGCGATGAGGAGGACCATCCGTAGACCTGATGAGGCAGGGCAGGCTGAGCGTGGGCGAAGGGTTTCAGAAGATTTTCCAAAATTTGACCCGTGAGTATATATAGCCTGATCCTATCGGTGTTACCGAGTGGAAGAGCTCGGTGGCACCAAGATGCATTACTGCAAGCAGTTACTGCAACTCGGTGTGACCGAAAAGTTCAAATTGATTGCACCGAGATTGAAAACCTAGATCAACTTAGTGATCTCGGTATGACCGAAATTGATGAATCGGTCAGACCGAAATGCACAAAGAGGTTTTGGAAGTTTAAGTCTATGACAAATCGGGGACTCCGAGTGCTCCTCACACACAGTGGTTTGAATCTGACTTGATCAAACTTTGTGATATAGCATGAATAGAGTATAAGACAAGAAAAGCACGGATAGCTAGAGAAGGTTCTTAGTCATTCTTGTCCATCCACTTGGCAAAAGAAAAGAAACCAAACAATCAAAACTACAAGTGGATGTCCTTGAATGAGTAAATTATGCAACCAAGATGCTCACACAATAAAATGGCAAATGAAATATGTGCCAAAGCATGCACACACAATTCTAGCATCTATCAAGCAATTGGCGACGACTAGGTCATCTATATATGAGTATATTGACTTATGAGTCAAATGAGAACATTTGATCATAGGTCATACTCATCGTTTAAGCACGAGTGGGGTTACCACTTTTACCTAAAGCATTGTTGTGTTCACACCATTAGAGTTTCTTTAGCTCAATTCTTAGAGTAAAGCTTCCCCTAGATGTGAGATACCCCCTAAGAGGGATGAACTAATTTTGGGTTTTGTTGATGATGACTTCATGTAGGTGTTGAAGATGTGGATGCTCAATGTTGGTGTAGATCATTTGGAGCAATCCTTTGGAGTGAGTTACACTTTCAATACCTACACGGGTTAGTCCCACAAGGAACAAACAAGGATATCCATAGACATAGAGTGATGCACACACACAAGATGATGTCTATGAAAGCATTAGGTTACCTTGTCCCTTGTCTTACCAACAAGAGGGTTTGTGACTCCTTGAACTAGTGAAAGATGTGGAAGTTGATTGCACTTGTCCTCGCCAAAATGATAAGAGTGAAGTATGTTGGCGGAGTCACCCTCAAGAACTCTCTAGTTCTTCTTCTTCGGGATCCACATCATTTTGATGGGAATCCTTGTTGTTGTAGTCGTACTTGATGAAGTAGAACTTGATGTAGTCTTGGGAACCCACTTGACCAAGGCCTTAGGAGCTTCTTCGAATGCATCAATCTCCTCTTGAAGCTTGTCCTTGCCTTTTTGCTTGTGGTCTTGTGGTGGAAGATCATCTTGAGCTTGTGTCCCTTTGAAAGAAGTAGGATCATATTTCTCTTGTTGAGGAAAAAACTTCGTCTTCGGGTATTGATCTTCTTCCCACTCAACTCCATTGGCATTGAACTTTTGTTCAAAACCAACACCTTGGTTCTTCTGGTGCCTTCCTTGCTTGCGTACAATTCCTCGAATTGCTTACTCTCGGCAAGGCTCTTGTAAACACCTTTCTATATAATTCCCTTCAAAAGGCTATTTTCTTGCTCAAGTGTAACTTGGCTAAGAGAATCATTACTGGAATCAAGAGAACTACTAGAAGCAACAACATTGGATTTAGCATGATTATTGTTACTACTAGAGGAAGAATCTTTCTTGTTCTTGTTACTAGACTTGACTTGAGGCATGTAAGTAGATAAGAGTAAATGCTTGGCAATGTAAGAAGAACTTTTCTTGCGAAGATCATCATTGATTGCTTTTGAAAACTCATGTTCTTGCTCAAGGTTGAGCTTTTCAAAGCGTAACTTCTCATGAGTCCTTAAAAGTTCTCGATGATCTCCTAAGATAGTTTCATGAGCTAACTTAAGAGTGTTTAGTTCTTTAGTTGGGAGGTCAATCTTCTCCTTATCATTGTCATTCATTTTATCTCGATTAGCATGATTAGTTGACGTTTCATCATAGTATTCATCACTAGAGTTGTCAACAAGTAAATCATTATCAACTAACAAGTCATCTTCATCACTATTGAAATCAACATACTCGGGGTGTGTTACCTTTGGGCCTTTAGCCATGAAGCATCTTCCAAGTCCTTCATTTGGTGAATCAAATATGTCGTAGGATTTGGTTGACACAAGTGCTAGACCGGCAACACCTTCATTTTGAGTATATTAGGAGTCGGAGTGATAGCTTTTCTCAGAGTGATTGTCGGAGTCGGAGCGGGATACCCATTCACCAACATGAGCTTGATGTCTTCGTTTTGTGTAGCTCCTTGATGACTTGTCCTTCCTTTCTGAATCCTTGCTTCTCCGGGATGTTCTTCGTTCATAACGATCATCTCTACTCCTTCTTTCTCTTGATGGTGATTCGTCTCTTCTACTTCTTATTTTTGGAGAATCTTCTCTTCTTTTGTAGGGTGTCGTACACTCATTGGAATAGTGTTCGGGTCTTCCACAATTGTAGCAATTACGCTCACGACTAGAAGATCTTTTGTCATTGTAGGACCTTGACTTGGAACTTCTTTCGTTGCTCCTACTCTTGTAGAACTTGTTGAAGTTCTTCACCATTAGGCTGAATTCTTCATTGAAGGTTTGTTTCTCACTTGATGATGTGGGAGCTTCACATGAGGCTTTGTAAGCACCTCTTGACTTTTTGTCGAGCTCCTCCTTATTCTTGAGTGAAATCTCATGAGCAACAATTCTTCCAATGACTTCCGTTGGCTTGAGATCTTTGTTATTGGGCATCATTTGGATCAATGTGCACATGGTATCATATTTTCCATCCAAAGCTCTTAGGATCTTCTTGATGATGAATTTT
Source organism: Triticum aestivum (assembly GCF_018294505.1). Classification (NCBI taxonomy): domain Eukaryota; kingdom Viridiplantae; phylum Streptophyta; class Magnoliopsida; order Poales; family Poaceae; genus Triticum; species Triticum aestivum. The sequence continues at coordinate 258,690,860 of NC_057795.1, read as the reverse complement.
TCGGTCATTTCTTCACTTCCTAAGCCGGCAATCACATTTGTGATAAGAGCAAGCCTAGAATACATTTTAGCGACACCTTCACCATCCTTCATTTTGAACTTGTCAAGTTGACTTTGAAGCACATCCAATTTGGATTCCTTGACGGAGTCGGTACCTTCGTGAATGTCAATCAAAGTATCCCAAATTTCCTTTGCATTCTCAAGATGGGTGATTTTGTTGAATTCTTCGGGGCACAATCCGTTGAAGAGGATATCACAAGCTTGAGCATTGTATTGCAGCATCTTCAACTCTTCCGCGGTAGCTTCACGGTTCGGTTCCCTCCCATCAAAGAATTCACCTTGCAAGCCAGTACACACAATAGCCCAAACGGCGGGGTTATGTCCAAGAATATGCATTTTCATCTTATGCTTCCAACTAGCAAAATTAGTACCATCAAAGTAAGGACCTTTATAGTGGTAATTTCCCTCGCTAGACGCCATACTCTCCAAGGTTGTGAAACCAAGGCTATGACTACCAAAAGCTATGGAAATCAAAGCAAATGGAGACCAAAGCTCTGATACCACTTGTAGGATCAAACGCATGTCTAGAGGGGGGGGGGTGATTAGACTACTTGACCAAATAAAAATCTAGCCTTTTCCCAATTTTAGTTCTTGGCAGATTTTAGCAACTTAGCACAAGTCAAGCAATCAACCTACACATGCAATTCTAAGAGTATAGTAGAAGAATGTAAAACAATTGCATATGAAGGTAAAAGGAAGGAGTTTGAGAAGGCAAACGCAATTGGAGACACGGATGTTTTTGTCATGGTTCTGATAGGTGGTGCTATCGTACATCCACGTTGATGGAGACTTCAACCCATGAAGGGTAACGGCTGCATGAGTCCACGGAGGGCTCCACCCACGAAGGGTCCAAGAAGAAGCAACCTTATCTATCCCACCTTGGCTGTCGCCCACGAAAGACTTGCCTCACTAGGGTAGATCTTCACGAAGTAGGCGATCTCCTTGCCCTTACAAACTCCTTTGTTCAACTCCACAATCTTGTTGGAGGCTCCCAAGTGACACCTAGCCAATCTAGGAGACACCACTCTCCAAGAAGTAACAAATGGTGTGTTAATGATGAACTCCTTGCTCTTGTGCTTCAAATGATAGTCTCCCCAACACTCAACTCTCTCTCACAGGATTTGGATTTGGTGGAAAGAAGATTTGAGTGTAAAGCAACTTGTGGAAGGCTAGAGATCAAGATTCATATGGTAGGAATGGAATATCTTGACCTCAACACAAGTGTAGGTGGTTCTCTCTCAGAAAATGTGTGTTGGAAGTGTAGGCATGTTCTGATGGCTCTCTCCATGAATGAAGAGTGGGTGGAGGGGTATATATAGCCTCCACACAAAATCTAACCGTTACAAACAACTTACCAATCTCAGTGGGACCGAATCTTGAAACTCGGTCGGACCGATTTAGCAAAGAATGTGACCGTTAGGATTTTCGGTGGGATCGACATGTCAAGTCGGTGGGACCGATATGGTTAGGGTTAGGGCATAACGTAATCTCGGTGAGACCGATTACACAAACTCGGTGGGACCGATTTTGGTAATAAGCTAACCAAAGAGTTGGTCACGCAAACTCGGTGGGACCGATTTGCTCATCTCGATGAGACCGAAACGTTACGAAAGGGAAACAGAGAGTTTGCATTGCAATCTCGGTTGGACTGACCGCTCATCTCGGTTGGACCAAAACGTTATGATGGGAAACAGAGAGATTACAATCCCATCTCGGTGAGACCGAGATCCCTATCGGTGAGACCGAAAAGACTAGGGTTTGTGGCAGTGAAAATGACATCTGAACTCGGTGGCGCCGGATAGAAAGAATCGGTGGGGCCGAGTTTGCCTTTTGGTTTGGGTCATAAGTGGATGTGAGAAAGTAGTTGAGGGCTTTGGAGCATATCACTAAGCATTTTGAGCAAGAAAACCATTAAGCTACACCTCATCCCTCCTTGATGGTATTGGCTTTTCCTATAGACTCAATGTGATCTTGGATCACTAAAATAGAAAATGTAGAGTCTTGAGCTTTGAGCTTGAGCCAATCCTTTTGTCCTTAGCATTTTGAGGGATCCACTTTTCTCATCCATGCCGTGCCAATCATTGAGCTTTCCTGAAATACTTATCTCGAAATAGCATTAGACCAATGAGCTATATGATCTTAGGAATTACCAAAACCACCCAGGGATAGTTGCACTTTCAGCAATCTCATATCGTAATCCTTGATGAGCTCCAACCATCTCCTCTACCTGAGATTCAATTCCTTCTGCGCAAGCCCTCTATCAAGCCCTCGCCGGAGTCCGACTCCATCTTCGTGCCGGCTAACCCCGGAGCAGTCGGATCTGGCTCGGACACTTTAGCAGCCAACCCGGGGACTTCAGCAGTCAGCCCGGGGACTTCACCAGGCGGCCAGCGGGCTGCAGCACCAACACCTGGCCCAGAAGCCCCAGCAGGCGGCCTAGGTGCTGCTACGGTTGGCCCGGGGACTTCATTGGCGCCACCAGGAGCGTCCGGCTCCAGCCTGCCGCGTCCCAACCCGGCTACCCTCGTACCATTTGGTGTATTCATAGTGGCGGAGGCCCCATCTTGGGCGTAGCCCATCTGCGACTACCTGGTGAGCGGCATGCTACCAGCCGAAAAAGTGCTAGCCTGACAGATCTAGCATAGTGCAGGCGGCTACACCATCATCAACCAAGAGCTCGCCACGCGGAGCATGACTGGCGTTTATCAGCACTTCATGGAGCCAGAGAAGGGCATGGAAATCCTCAAGGATATCCATCAAGGCGAATGTGGCAACCATGCCGCCTCTAGGTCCCTCGTAGGCAAAGCTTTCCGCCATGGTTTCTTCTGGCCGACTGCTTTGGACGACGCCAAAGAGTTGGTCAAGAAGTGCAAAGGGTGCCAGAAGTTCAGCACCAAGCAACACCATCCGGCCTCCGCCCTCAAGACCATCCCCATCACCTGGCCATTTGCCGTGTGGGGTTTGGCTATGGTGGGTCCTTTCAAGACAGCACGCGGCGGCATGACACACTTGCTGGTCGTCGTGGACAAATTCACCAAGTGGATAGAAGCCAAGCCAATCAAGAAGTTGAATGGTCCGACTGCTGTCATCTTCAGCACCGACATCACCGTCCAATACGGCGTTCCTCACAGCATCATCACTAACAACGGCACCAACTTCGCCAAAGGCACCTTGGCCCCATTCTGCGCAAATCAGGGCATCCAACTGGACTTAGCATCCGTTGCCCACCCGCAGTCAAACGGCCAGGTGGAATGAGCAAACGGCCTCATCTTGTCCGGCATCAAGCCCCGCCTGATCGAGCCGCTGGAGCAATTGGCCGGCTGCTGGATCGACGAGCTGTTGGCCGTCCTCTGGAGCCTTCGGACCATGCCCAACAGATCAGCCGGCTTTACACCCTTCTTCCTTGTGTACGGTGCCGAGGCTATCATCCCCACGGATATCGACTTCGACTCACCTCGCATCACCATGTACACAAAGGCGGAAGCAAAGGAGGCGCGGGAAGACGCCATCGACCTGCTGGAAGAGGCCCGGCTACTAGCGTGCAGCCGGTCCACCATCTACCAGCAAAGCTTACGCCACTATCACAACAAGAAGGTCAAGCCGCGCTCATTCCATGAAGGTGAACTTGTGCTCCGCCTGATCCAGCGATCAGCCGGACAACACAAGCTCGCAGCACCTTGGGAAGGCCCCTTCATCATCAGCAAGGCCCTGGGGAACGATTCGTACTACCTCATCAACGCCCAGAAGGCCAGGGCACGCAAGCGATGCACAGCTGGCGAAGACACGGAGCGGCCATGGAACGCATATCTACTCCGCCCGTTTTATAGTTCACTTGAGCATATGTACCACGCTAACTTTTGTACTAAGTAAAAGACCTCAGGTCCCCCGAGGTACACTCAGGGGCCACCTTTTTATCTATGAGATAAACTTATGTCATGATTTGAGTTTTTTCTATTCCTGCCCGGTCCGAGTTCCGGTCAGCCGTCCCGGGGGCTCGCCGCCTTGGCCTAAGTTCCACCATCCGGAGCCGACTAGTAGTGTGCCGACCCCAAAGCCCTCTGTTCGTTCCAAGTCATAGCTCGCAGCGCGGCTGTCCGACTGGCAAGAGCCAAAGGCCGGAAACACAGTCCACACGAAAACTGACTAAGGAAAACGCCAACTTAGGCCTAGCCAGACTCTCGCCTCCCTCGCCCGGCTGCTCAGCAACCGGTAGGCCGGCTTCACGCTCGATTAGCTACGCTCTACGCGGCTGAAGTAATTTGCCAGTTCTAAAAATGACCAAGTCCTTGACCCAGCCATAGACCGCAGAGCGGCTGTCCGCTGGCAGGGAGGCGGCCAAAGGAACGCGGCAAAGGAAAAAAGCCAAAGAGAGAAAAGCAAATTTAAGCCAGAACCCGGCAACACATGCAATAGTGTGGGGATTTAAACTTTATACATTGCAAAAGGCACAAGGCCAGCATTTATCAAGTTTAAAGATAACCCCCTAGTGGGTGGAATTGCGGATAACTAAAATTGTTTTTCAAGCACAAAGATAGAAAAAAATTGAAAGAAGATAAACAGGCCGTCTAGGCAGGCGGCCCCAAGGGCTGAGCGGACTGGTTGGCGGCAGGCATAGCCCCAGCTGGTGGGGCTTTCGGCTGCTGGAGCTCGGCTCGGCTGTCAGCGATGGCGGACATAGTCTCTGGCAGGTCGCTAGTCGGTGCAGGGTCGGGCTGAGTCTGGCTGGTCGCTCCGCCATCTGGAGCAACGTAGCTCCTGTCCTCGCCCTCGACCTCCTCGTCACCTTTGTCGCTAGAGGCGATCTCCTCCGCCGAGACCTCCCTGTCTGATGGGTCCAGACCGAACCAGGAGGAGGGAACGATGGCGCTATTATTTGCCCGCTTCAGGAAGAAGACGTTGACATTGGCGTAGTCGGCAAGCGCAGACGCCCGAATGGCGACGTTCTCACTCTCCGGCGCCAGCTCCGGCAGCGCCTCCTGGTCGAAGGTCGCCAGCTGTGACATGCGCACGCCAGGGTACCAGGCCTTAACAAACTCCAGCGCCTTGGTGGCGCCAGCTCGCGCGGCGGAAATCTTCTAGGCGTCAAGCCACTGGACTACCACTTCCAGCCAGTCGGACGTCCGATTGGGAGTCTACGGAATCGGACTACCTGGCCACAAGGCTTGCAAGACCTAAGACCCGGCGCGCTGAAGCCGGCGGAGCAGGCGGCGCGTCGGCTCAAGGCACATCCTAACGGCCATGAGCTACTCGCTCATGGTCCGAGGCTGGTCCCGAGGAATCTCCTTGCCCTCACGCCGGCTCGCCTCGCACTCAGCCTCGATGGCCATGCAGACGGCGATGGAGTGGCCTGATACGTCTCCAATGTATCTACTTTTCCAAACACTTTTGCCCTTGTTTTGGACTCTAACTTACATGATTTGAATGAAACTAACCCAGACTGATGTTGTTTTCAACAGAACTGCCATGATGTTGCTTTGTGTGTAGAAAAGAAAAGTTCTCGGAATGTCCCGGAAATCCACAGAGGAACTTTTTGGAATTAATAAGAATTTCTGGGCGAAAGAAATACACCAGGGGGCCCAGGGCCTGTCTACGAGACAGGGGGCGCCCCCCTGTAGGGCGCGCCCCCCTATCTCATGGGCCCCCTGGACCTCTACCGACCTCAACTCGAACTCCATATATTCACGTTCGGGGAGAAAAAAATCAGAGAGAAAGTTTCATCGCATTTTACGACACGGAGCCGCCGCCAAGCCCTAATCTCTCTCGGGAGGGCTGATCTGGAGTCTGTTCGGGGCTCCGGAGAGGGGGATTCGTCGCCGTCGTCATCATCAAACATCCTCCACCACAAATTTCATGATGCTCACCACCGTTCGTGAGTAATTCCATCGTAGGCTTGCTGGACAGTAATGGGTTGGATGAGATTTACCATGTAATCAAGTTAGTTTTGTTAGGGTTTGATCCCTAGTGAGGGAGTCCTGGATTAGGGGGTGTCCAGATAGCCGGACTACCATCATCAGCCGGACTATCATCGGCCGGACTATCATCATCGACCGGACTCCAAAACTATGAAGATACAAGATTGAAGACTTCATCCCATGTCCGGATGGGACTTTCCTTGGCGTGGAAGGCAAGCTTGGCGATACGGATATGTAGATCTCCTACCATTGTAACCGACTCTTTGTAACCCTAGCCCTCTCCGGTGTCTATATAAACCGGATGGCTCTAGTCCGTAGGAACAACAACAACAACCATTACAATCATACCATAGGCTAGCTTCTAGGGTTTAGCCTCCTTGATCTCGTGGTAGATCCACTCTTGTAAACATCCACAATATCAATATCAATCAAGCAGGACGTAGGGTTTTACCTCCATCAAGAGGGCCCGAACCTGGGTAAAACATCGTGTCCCTTGTCTCCTGTTACCATCCGCCTAGACGCACAGTTCGGGACCCCCTACCCGAGATCCGCCGGTTTTGACACCGACATTGGTGCTTTCATTGAGAGTTCCTCTGTGTCGTCACCGATAGGCTTGATGGCCTCTTCAATCGACAACGACGCAGTCCTGGGTGAGACTTTTCTCCCCGGACAGATCTTCGTATTCGGCGGCTTCGCACTGCGGGCCAACTCACTTGGCCATCTGGAGCAGATCGAAAGCTACGCCCCTGGCCGTCAGGTCAGGTTTGGAAGCCTAAACTTCACGGCCGATATCCGCGGGGACTTGATCTTCGATGGATCTGAGCCACAGCCGAGCGTGCCGCGCTGTCACGATGGGCACGACCTAACTCTGCCGCCGGACAGCACCTTGGAGGCCGCACACGAATCCGCTCCGACCCATAGTCCGGAGCCGATCGCTCAGATCGAGGACGGATGGCTGGACACCGCCTCGGGAGCTGCAACTTCTACGGCGATGGAGCCGAACACTTACCTTGTCCCGCATAAAGCTCATGACTCCGAGGTGCCGGACTCTCTGCCGGACTCCGAACCTCCTGCGCCCCTGCCGGTCGAATCCGACTGGGCGCCGATCATGGAATTCACCGCTGCGGACATCTTTCAGCACTCACCCTTCGGCGATATCTTAAATTCGCTGAAGCATCTCTCGCTATCCGGAGAGCCCTGGCCGAACTACGGCCAGGATGGTTGGGATGCGGACGACGAAGAAATTCAGGCCCACCCACCACCCACTTCGTAGCCACCGTCGACGATCTAACCGACGTACTCGACTACGACTCCGAAGACATCGACGGTATGGACGACGATGCCGGAGACTATCAAGAACCAGTGCCTACAGGACACTGGAAGACCACCTCGTCATACGACATATATATGGTGGACACCCCAAAAGATGGGGACGGCGAAGAAGCAACGGAGGCCGATTCCTTAAAGAAACAGCCCAAGCGCCGGCATCAGCGGCGCCGCTCTAAATCCCGCCACAGCAAGAATAGAGATTCCGGCACAGGAGATAATAACACCCCAGAAAGTGCCGAAGACAACCCCCTCCAGCACGATCCAGCGCAGGAGGAGGCAGAAGCAAGCCCTCACGAGAGGGCGGCAGACGAAGAGGTCGAGGATGATAATTACTTACCTCCCTCCGGAGACGAGGCAAGCCTCGACGACGACGAATTCGTCGTGCCTGAGGATCCCGTCGAACAAGAGCGTTTCAGACGCAGGCTAATGGCCACGGCAAACAGCCTAAAGAAAAAGCAGCAACAGCTTCAAGCTGATCAAGACCTACTGGCCGACAGATGGACCGAGGTCCTCGCGGCCGAAGAGTATGAACTCGAACGCCCCTCCAAAAGTTACCCAAAACGCAAGTTGCTCCCCCGACTAGAGGAGGAAGCGTACAAACCTGCATCACCAGCGCACAATACGGCAGACCGACCACCTCGTGGCCGCGACAGAGAGGCATGCAAGCCCTCCACCAAAACCGTACCCCGGCATCGCTCAAAAAGCATGAAGCCACGGGGGAACGCGCCGGACTTGCGGGATATATTGGAGGACAAGGCAAGACAATCCAGATCTATCTATGGATCACGTGGGCGCCCCAAGACCCACGACGAATACCGTCGCGCCGGATACAACTACTCCGGCCGGGCCGAACACAGCAGACAACGCTCTCTCGAGCTACGTCGCGATATTGCTCAATACAGAGGCGCCGCACACCCACTATGCTTCACTGACGAAGTAATGGATCATCAAATCCCTGAAGGGTTTAAACCCGTTAATATCGAATCCTACGATGGCACAACAGACCCCGCGGTTTGGATTGAGGATTATCTCCTCCATATACATATGGCCCGCGGCGACGATCTTCACGCCATCAAATATCTCCCGCTCAAGCTTAAAGGACCAGCTCGGCATTGGCTTAACAGCCTGCCCGCAGAGTCAATTGGATGCTGGGAAGACCTGGAAGCCGCATTCCTCGACAACTTCCAGGGCACGTATGTGCGACCACCGGACGCAGATGACCTAAGCCACATAATCCAGCAGCCAGACGAATCGGCCAGGCAATTCTGGACACGGTTCTTAACAAAGAAAAATCAAATCGTCGACTGTCCGGATGCAGAGGCCCTCGCTGCCTTCAAACATAACATCCGCGACGAGTGGCTGGCCCGGCACCTAGGACAGGAAAAGCCGAAATCCATGGCAGCCCTCACATCACTCATGACCCGCTTCTGTGCGGGAGAGGATAGCTGGCTAGCTCGCAGCAACAACCTCAGCAAAAACGCTGGCAGTCCGGATACCAAGGACCGCAATGGCAGGTTGCGTCGAAACAAAAACAAACGCCGCATTAACGGCGACAGCAATGAGGATACGGCAGTCAACGCCGGATTCCGAGGCTCCAAGCCCGGTCAACGGAAGAAGCCATTCAAAAGAACCACTCCGGGCCCGTCCAATTTGGACCGAATACTCGACCGCTCCTGTCAAATACATGGAACCCCCGAAAAGCCAGCTAACCACACCAACAGAGATTGTTGGGTATTCAAGCAGGCAGGCAAATTAATCGCCGAAAACAATGACAAGGGGCTACACAGCGATGACGAGGAAGAGACCCGGCCGCCGAACAACAGAGGACAAAAGGGATTCCCCCCTCAAGTTCGGACGGTAAACATGATATACGCAACGCATATACCCAAGAGGGAGCGGAAGCGTGCACTAAGGGACGTATACGCGATGGAGCCAGTCGCCCCAAATTCAACCCATGGTCCTCTTGCCCGATCACTTTCGATCGAAGAGACCATCCGACCAGTATCCGCCATGGCGGATTCGCCGCATTGGTTTTAGACCCAATCGTCGATGGATTTCACCTCACGAGAGTCCTGATGGACGGCGGCAGTAGCCTGAACCTGCTTTATCAGGATACAGTGCGCAAGATGGGCATAGACCCTTCAAGGATTAAACCTACAAAGACAACCTTCAAAGGCGTCATACCAGGTGTCGAGGCCAGTTGTACAGGCTCAGTCACACTGGAAGTGGTCTTCGGATCCCCGGATAATTTCCGAAGCGAGGAGTTAATCTTCGACATAGTCCCGTTCCGCAGTGGCTATCACGCTCTGCTCGGACGAACCGCGTTCGCAAAATTCAACGCGGTGCCGCATTATGCATACCTTAAGCTCAAGATGCCAGGCCCTCGTGGAGTCATCACGGTCAATGGAAACACGGAACGCTCCCTCCGAACGGAGGAACATACAGCGGCTCTCGCGGCAGAAGTACAGAGCAGCCTTTTAAGGCAATTTTCGAGTCCGGCCGTTAAACAACCGGACACGGCCAAACGCGCCCGGAGCAACATCAACCAAGACCACCTGGCACGTTCCGAGCACGCGTAGCAATGCGGCCTCAACCCCAGCCCTCGCACAATTGTAAGACAAACTCTCCGCGTACATAATTACGCCCTGGAGATACCATGGGCATAGGGGGAGAGGCACAACCACAACAGACCCAGAGTGCGGTTCGACCACACCAGGGGCTCCCAAGTGTGTCGCTCTTTTTATCTTTTATTTCTCTCTTTTTTTTATACAGAACTCTGTCCGGCGGCGAACCTGCCGAACTCATGATGCAACAGCCAGAGAGGGACAAAGGCCGCGACGAACACTCAGGTGGTCTCCATTACGAGCATTAAATTTGTTAAATACACCATTCCGCGGCCTACCCCTGGAGGGAGACGCCTTTAATTCGTCCAATCCCTTGCTTTCCGCACTATTTGTATCATTCCGCACTCATAGCAGATCTTCTCGAATAAAATGCAGCACTTTTTGCCCATAATTGCATTACCTTATATATATATATATATATATATATATATGTTCATTTACGACATGTTGCATCCGTACATTTTGGTACGGCCAAATACACCAGGGGCTTATGTTCCCCGCATTATGGTGTGATAAAGTCCGAACACTTTCACAAGTGCGGCACCCCGAACTTATAGCATTATATGAATCGGCTCCGAATCATGTCTTGGGTCAATAGTTGGGTTTGCCCGGCTCCCATGTTTGGCACCTTACGTTCCGTTCTATCGGCTAAGGTAGCACTGGGAGAACCACTGCGATTGCGCCCCGGTTGAGCCGGGTTAACGCCTCAGTGGAGAAAGCTAAAACTGACTGTCATGATAAGGCGAGAGACTGGTCGCTGTTCGAGAGGTCCTTTCGGGTCCTTAAAGACCTACGCCGCTTCGAGCGAAGTTCCGGATAATGTCCGACGAAGGCGTGGATAGCGCCCCTAATTCGGTCTTCCGAATACTAGGGGCTTCGCCGAAATTTAAAATTATAGAATTCTATGGCTAAGTGAGAGTGTTCAAGCACTATAAGTCCGGTTGCCTTGTTCGTTGTGTTGAGCGCCTCCCTAGATGGACCCAAAAATGGGAACAAGAGTGCTCAAGTTTATCCCGAACACCCCAGCACTCGTGGCATGGGGGCTGAAGCCGACGACTTGCCATCTCTCAGATTTAATAAACGGCCGCACAGAAGGTAATATTTTAAATTAACAAGCGTTGCTTAGCGCATATGAACAAAGTTTTCAGCGCACAGGATAACACATTGCGAATTTACTCAATAATTACATCCCTGGGGCACTCATCCGCAATCTTGCGGGCACCCTTCAGGACAGTCTTATAGTACATCTCGGGCGTACGATATTCCTTGCCCGCTGGTGGCGCGTCAGTGATTAGCTTCTCCGCATCCAGCTTGCCCCAATGCACCTTTGCGCGGGCAAGGGCCCGACGAGCACCTTCAATACAGGCGGAGCGCTTGATAACCTCCACCCAGGGGCACGCATCCACCAACCGTCGCACGAGGCCGAAGTAGCTCCCAGGCATGGCCTCTCCAGGCCACAGCCGGACTATGAGGCCCTTCATGGCCTGCTCGGCCACCTTGTGGAGCTCGACCAGCTGCTTCAGCTGGTCGCTAGGGGGCACCGGATGGCCGGCCTCAGCATACTGAGACCAGAAGACCTTCTCCGTTGAGCTCCCCTCCTCGGCTCGGTAGAATGCGGCGGCATCAGACACGCTGCGAGGCAGATCTGCAAACGCCCCTGGAGAGCTCCGAATTCGGGTAAGTAACACGTAATTTACATTCACATGCTTGCTTTGCATGAAAAATGCCTTACCCGCCGCTATCTTCCTCACCAACTCAATCTCCTGAAGGGACTTATGGGCATCGGCCTTGGCAGTCTTGGCACTTTCGAGAGCCGAGGCAAGCTCGGACTCTCGAGTCTTTGAGTCACGCTCCAAACTCTCATGCTTTTCCATGAGAGCCTGGAGCTCTTGCTGAACCACCGCCACCCGCGCCTCCTGCTTTTCTCGCTCTGCCCGTTCCGCGGCCGCATTGCGTTCGGCCGCAGACACGGCCTCCTTCAGGGTCGCCACCTCGTTCGTGGCCCCTGCAGTACCCATGTTATCCTTGTTATTTTTTGTTGCAACCTAAATCCTTTTCTGTAAGGTACAAGTTCAAAGTGGTGTTACTCACCTTCTTTGTCCTGGAGCTGCTTCTTGGCGCGGCCGAGCTCTTGCTCGGACCGCTCGAGCTCCTGCTTCAAAGCACCGACCTCCGCAGTCAGTGCGGCAGAGGTCAGCAGCGCAGCCTGCAACCCATATTGACATAATTTTTTAGCAACCCTGCGTATATCTTCTTTTTTTTCAGATCCTCAGTCCGGCTTTTCTTTCCGAACACCGAACCGAGCATCAGGGGCTACTGTCTATGCGGTATTACATTGCATATTTTTAACTTCTTACCTCAAAGCCTGATAGAAGGCTACTGCAGGCTTCGGTCAGCCCGCTCTTGGCGAGCTGTACCTTCTGAATCACCGCACTCATAATAGTGCGGTGTTCTTCCTCGATGGAAGCGCTCTGGAGCGCCTCCAACAAATTGTCCGGCGCCTCCGGTTGGACGGAAGCCGCCGGCGTCACGGTCTTGCCCTTCGTGCGAAGGGGCCGCCGGCCGGACTCCGGAACCACTGCGGGTTCTGATATGGAGTCCGGCGCAAAGTCCGGGAGGCCGCCTTGTGGCGCCTCCGGAGCCTCCCCCTGATGGGTCCCTTCTTGGGATCCCACCTCGGCGTCCTCGGTGTCGCGAGGGGTGGAGGCGGTCGGGATGGAGTCTACATCCGACGGAGCCAACGACCCGCTCGATGAAGCGGGGAGATCATCATTGGCCGGACTACAGGCAGCATGCGGCATCAGAATGACACTATGTGACACAGAAAAAGAAATTATAAATCATTCAGGAATCCGGATACTTACGATCTCGCTGGAGGCCTGGCCCTTGAAGGCCATTCTTCCTCGCCAACGTTGATGTTGGCGGAGCTATCCGGGGGAATAGTCATTCCCCTCTTGGACCCTTCGGCCTCCCCTGTTGGGGAAGCCTTCCTCTTCCTCTCTCCCTCCTCTGGGAGAGAGTCCTCTTTCTCCTCCTCGTTTTCGGGGGAGGAGTCCGCCCCGGAGTCGTCGGACACCTGAAAACGGGAACTCTTTCGAGCACCCGTGGCCTCCTTCTTGGCCTTCTTCTCCGGCACCACGTACGGTGCCGGAACCAGCAGCCTCGCTAGACGGGCGTCTACTGGGTTTTCTGGCATGGGAGTCGGGCAGATAATCTGCTCCGCCTTCCTCATCCAGTCCTGTCAAAGGAAAAGGGGAAATTAAAACCCGCATAGAGTCAAACTATGAAAAGCAAGTGTCCCGTAAAGGGGTAGAATCACTTACCTCGTCGGCTTGGCGCTGCGAGCGAAATCCGCGATCTTCAGTCGCGGATGCGGGGGCTTCGGCGCCCTTAAACAGCACCCTCCAGGCGCCTTCGTACGTCGTGTCGAAGAGCCCGCTCAGCGCCTGGTGCTGTTCCGGATTGAACTCCCACAGATTGAATGCCCGCTCTTGGCATGGGAGAATCCGGCGGACGAGCATGACTTGGACCACGTTAACCAGCCTGAGCTTCTTCACCAGCTTCTGGATACAGGCTTGGAGTCCCGTCAGCTCCTCCGAACTACCCCACAGCAAGCCCTTCTCTTTCCAGGAGGTGAGCTGCGTGGGGATACCAGATCTGAACTCGGGGGCCGCCGCCCACTTAGGGTCGCGCGGCTCGGTGATATAGAACCACCCCGATTGCCACCCCTTGACGGATTCCACGAAGGCCCCTTCGAACCAAAGGACATTGGGCATCTTGCCCAACATGGCGCCTCCGCACTCCGCTTGAGTGCCCTTCACTACCTTCGGCTTGACATTGAAGGTCTTGAGCCACAAGCCGAAGTGGGGCTGGATGCAGAGGAAGGCCTCGCACACGACGATAAACGCCGAGATGTTGAGGATGAAGTTCGGCGCCAGATCATGGAAATCCAGGCCGTAGTAGAACATGAGCCCCCGGACAAAGGGGTGAAGTGGAAAACCCAGTCCGCGGAGGAAGTGGGGAAGAAAAACGACCCTCTCATGGGGCCTGGGGGTGGGGATGAGCTGCCCCTCGTCGGGCAGCCGGTGCGCGATGTCGCCGGACAGGTAGCCGGCGCTGCGCAGTCTTTCGATGTGCTCCTCCGTAACGGAGGAGGTCATCCACTTGCCTCCCGCTCCGGACATAACTGGGGAAGGTTGAGACGAGATGTGCGGGCTTGGGCGCTGGAGCTCGAGTGCGCGGAGATGGATAAGCAAAGGAGGAAGAAGGCGTAGGTGAAAAGGTGAATCCTTATCCCTTATATGGGCGGGCGAAGTCTACGCGTCCCCCACCGGCCTGGTAAAACTCGCTTATCCCCCAAGCGTCACCATCAATGGCGCGGTTGGGTTACCCACGTCCGTATTGATGAGAATCCCGGATTAAGGGGGAACACGATCTCTGCTTCGACAAGACGTGCCAAGGAAACCGCTTCGCTAAATGCGCTGAGGTGGTAGAGTAAAAAACGATTCAAGTAATGGCTTGGTAGTGGCGTGACGTCATGCCGCAAAAAACGTCAGCAGATTGAACTTGTGTATATATTATTCTCTCTACGGTGGAATGTGGAATTTATTTTGCAGAGCCGGACACTATCCTGGTGTTCACAATCTTCTATCATTCGGAGGAGGAACCCGCCTTGCAATGCCAAGCAATATACGCGCCGGACTTATCGTCATTGAAGCCTGGTTCAGGGGCTACTGAGGGAGTCCTGGATTAGGGGGTGTCCGGATAGCCGGACTACCATCATCAGCCGGACTATCATCGGCCGGACTATCATCATCGACCGGACTCCAAGACTATGAAGATACAAGATTGAAGACTTCGTCCCGTGTCCGGATGGGACTTTCCTTGGCGTGGAAGGCAAGCTTGGCGATACGGATATGTAGATCTCCTACCATTGTAACCGACTCTATGTAACCCTAGCCCTCTCCGGTGTCTATATAAACCGGATGTCTCTAGTCCGTAGAACAACAACAACAACAACCATTACAATCATACCATAGGCTAGCTTCTAGGGTTTAGCCTCCTTGATCTCGTGGTAGATCCACTCTTGTAAACATCCACAATATCAATATCAATCAAGCAGGACGTAGGGTTTTACCTCCATCAAGAGGGCCCGAACCTGGGGAAAACATCGTGCCCCTTGTCTCCTGTTACCATCAGCCTAGACGCACAGTTCGGGACCCCCTACCCGAGATCCACCGGTTTTGACACCGACACCTAGTATCCACTATGTTCTGAGATTGATGTTGCTATGAATTTGCTATGCTTAATGCTTGTCACTAGGGCTCGAGTGCCATGATTTCAGTTCTGAACCTATTATGTTTTCATGAATATATGTGTGTTCTTGATCCTATCTTGCAAGTCTATAGTCACCTATTATGTGTTATGATCCGACAACCCCGAAGTGACAATAATCGGGATACTTATCGGTGATGACCGTAGTTTGAGGAGTACATGTATTCACTATGTGCTAATGCTTTGTTCCGATTCTCTATTAAAAGGAGGCCTTAATATCCCTTAGTTTCGCTAGGACCCCGCTTCCACGGGAGGGTAGGACAAAATATTTCATGCAAGTTCTTTTCCATAAGCACGTATGACTATTTACGGAATACGTGCCTACATTACCTTGATGAACTAGAGCTAGTTCTATGTCACCCTATGTTATAGCTATTACATGAGGAATTGCATCCGGCATAACTATCCATCACTGATCCATTGCCTACGAGCTTTTCATAAATTGTTCTTCGCTTATTTACTTTTCCGTTGCTACTGTTACAACTACTACAAAAACCCAAAAACAATTATTATTACTTTTGCACTGTTACCTTTATTATCATACTACTTTCCTACTAAATACTTTGTTGCAGATACTAAGTTATCCAGGTGTGGTTGAATTGACAACTCAATTGCTAATACTCAAGAAAATTCTTTGGCTCCCCTTGTGTCGAATCAATAAATTTGGGTTGAACACTTTACCCTCGAAAGCTGTTGCGATCCCCTACACTTGTGGGTTATCAAGACTAATTTCTGGCGCCGTTGCCGGGGAGCATAGCTCTATTCTCTGAGTCACTTGGGATTTATATCTGTTGATCACTATGAAGAACTTGAAAGATGACCGAACTACTATTTTGCCCTCAACTACGAGGGGAGGTAAGGAACTGCCATCTAGCTCTGCACTAGATTCTCCTTCCGTTATTAGTAGGCTTGCGACACCTAAACCTGCTACTGCTATGAATTCTGATATGTCGCATGTTATTGATGATGCCACTTCTGCTATGCATGATGAAACTACTTCTGTGCGTGATACTACTTTGCCATTAGGTGAATTTCTTGATGAACAACTTGCTAGAGTTAGGGGGAATGAAATTATTGAAGATGCTATTATTGATGATAGTGATGATGAAGGTTCTCCCAATGATTATGTATTGCCTGTTGTTCCTAAGGGTTATGTTATGAATGAAGAAGCTGCTAGGGAAATCTTTGCTTGCAATGATAGATATGATCTTAAGAAATTATTAGCTAAATGGAAGCAGCAGTCTCTTAATGCTAGAATGAAACCTGACCCTGCTTTTGCTACTTCACCTATCTGTGTTACTGATAAGGATTATGAATTCTCTGTTGATCCTGAGATTATTACTTTAGTTGAATCTGATCCTTTTTATGGCCTTGAATCTGAAACTGTTGTGGCACATCTTACCAAGTTGAATGATATAGCCACCCTGTTTACTAATGATGAGAAGTCTCGCTATTTTTATATCCTTAAGATATTTCCGTTCTCATTAAAGGGTGATGCTAAGACTTGGTATAATTCTCTTGCTCCTGGTTGTGTGCGTAGTCCCCAGGATATGATTTATTACTTCTCTGCTAAATATTTCCCTGCTCATAAGAAACAAGCTGCCTTGCGGGAAATATATAATTTTGTGCAAATCAAAGAAGAGAGTCTCCCACAAGCTTGGGGAGGCTTCTCCGGTTACTTAATGCTTTGCCTGATCATCCTCTGAAGAAAAATGAAATACTTGATATCTTTTATAATGGACTAACCGATGCTTCCAAGGACTACTTGGATAGTTGTGCTGGTTGTGTTTTCAGGGAAAGAACAGTCGACGAAGCTGAAATACTATTGAATAATATGTTGACTAATGAAAATAATTGGACTCTTCCTGAGCCAATTCCTGAGAATTCCTAACCAATTGAGCCAACTCCTGAGCCTATTCCTAAACCCACTCCGAAGAAGAGAGGTGTTTTATTTCTCAGTCCTGAAGATATGCAAGAGGCAAAGAAATCAATGAAAGAAAAAGGTATTAAAGCTGAAGATGTTAAGAATTTACCTCCTATTGAAGAAATACATGGTCTTAATATACCGCCTGTTGAAGAACCACATTGTCTTGATAACCCGACACAGGTAGTAAAGGTAAATTCTCTCTATAGATATGATAAAGTTGAAATCCCCTCTACTAAATTTCATAGCCCATGCTTAGATGAATTTGATGACTTTATGGCTAGACAAGAAAGTTTTAATGCTTATGTTGGTAGAGAGTTAAAGAATAATGCTTTCGAGATAGGACGCGTGAGCGATAATATGGCTAGAGTTAAAGATGAACTCAAACTCGTTAGCAAATATGCTTCTATGGTTGCTACTCAAGCTGAGCAAGTACTTAAAGCTCAAAATGATTTGCTTGATGAATTAAATAATAAAAATGACTTTGCTGTTAGAGTCGCTACTAGAACTGGTAGAATGACTCAGGAACCTTTGTATCCTGAAGGCCTCCCTAAGAGAATCGAGCAAGATTCTCAGAGAAATAATTTAGAGGCACTTAGTTCTTCTAAAAAGAAGAAAAAGAAAAACGATAGAACTTTGCATGCTTCTAGTGAACCTACTGTAGACACACCTGATAATCCCAATGATATTTCTATTTCTGATGCTAAAACACAATCAGGTGATGAACATGAACCTAGTGATAATGTTAATGATAATGTTCATGTTGATGCTCAACCTAGCAAAAACAATGAAGTAGAGATTGAACCTGTTGTTGATCTTGATAACCCACAATCAAAGAATCAACATTATGATAAGAGAGAATTTGTTGCTAGGAAGCATGGTAAAGAAAGAGAACCATGGGTTCAGAAACCCATGCCCTTTCCTCCTAACCATCCAAGTCAAAGGATGATGAGGATTTTGAGCGCTTTGCTAAAATGATTAGACCTATCTTCTTACGTATGCGCTTAACTGATATGCTCAAAGTAAATCCTTATGCTAAGTATATGAAGGATATCATCACAGATAAAAGAAAGATACCGGAAGCTGAAATTTCCACCATGCTTGCTAATTACACTTTTAAGGGTGGAATACCAAAGAAACTTGGAGATCCGGGTGTACCAAGTATACCATGCTCCATTAAAAGAAATTATGTTAGAACTGCTTTATGTGATCTTGGAGCCGGTGTTAGTGTTATGCCTCTCTCTTTATATCGTAGACTTGAATTGAATAAGTTGACACCTACTGAAATATCTTTGCAAATGGCTGATAAATCAACTGCTATACCTGTCGGTATTTGTGAGGATGTGCCTGTTGTGGTTGCAAATGTCACTATCTTAACGGACTTTGTTATTCTTGATATTCCAAGGACGATAGTATGTCTATTATCCTTGGTAGACCTTTTCTTAATACTGTAGGGGTTGTTATTGATTGCAACAAAGGCAATGTCACTTTTCATGTTAATGGTAATGAGCATACGGTACACTTTCCGAGGAAACAATCTCAAGTTCATAGCATCAATTCTATTGAAAAAGCTCCAACTATTATTATTGGAGGTTTTGAATTTCCTCTCCCTACTGTCAAGAAAAAGTATGATATTCTTATTGTTGGGGATTTTCATATCCCCGTTGAGGTAACTTAGTGTTATTCGAAATTTCTCCGGTTCCGTGTTATTCGGAATGAGTTTGTTAACAAGACTTGATCAACCTTGTTAGTGGATTCATTTTGATGATCACGAGATGGATGAAACTAGAAGGCACAACCTTTTGTACCCTCTTTTTACTTTCTGTTATTTAGAATAAATAAAGCAAAAATAGTATTATCTGTCTGTTTTCTGAATTATCTGTGCATTAAAAAATAGTCTGAAAATAAAAGTGCTCCAAATGCCCTGCAAATTTAGTATGATTTTTTCTGGAATATTTGACGATTTTAGGCACTGAAATCACTGCAGGAGGGGCAAGCACCAGGCCAAGAGAGCGGAGGGCGCCCCGCCCCTATAGGGCGCGCCCCCCTGTCTCGTGGGCCCCTGGTGGCCCCCCTCCACTTATGCCAGCACACACACACTTCATCTTCTACCCAAAAAAATCCCCATCCAGCTCAAGCACGAGTTCTAGCTTGTTTTGCTGCGATTTTCGATCTCTTAGCTCAAAGCTCCATTCACAAAACTGCTTTGGGAGATTGTTGCTTGGTATGTGACTCCTCCAATGGTCCAATTAGTTTTTGTTCTAGTGCTTTATTCATTGCAAATTTTTGCTGCATAGGCGACCATGTTCTTGAGCTTGCATGTTAAATTTTTGAGGTCCCAAGCAATTCCAATGCATGATATAGGCTCTAGGCACTTGTAGGAGTAGTTGCTATCAATCTTGTTTAGTTTTATTCACTTTTATTTTAAAGTTACTAAAATTTCAGAAATTTTCAGAAAAAAGAATTATGCTTAGAAGAATGTACTATGGTGGTTCCTCGGCAAAGAAAGGGCCAAGGATTGCTATACGTGAGCAAGATGTTGAGTTGCCGAGGGACGCAAATGTACGGGCTTGTGAGTGGCCATCCGATGATTTTATGGTCGAAGCAGGCTTCAAGGAGGAAGTTGACGCTTATGTGCGTAATGCCGAGCTGGGGGACTTCTTACAAGATAAGTGTCCTCAATACTATCAATTGACTGATTCCTTTGTGCGAAGGTTCCGATATATCTGTGCGCGTAATTTTCCTAGCGTCATGTTTGATATTTATGATACATCTTATACCATGGATTTAGAGGATTTCACAACTGCTTGCAAACTCCCGCAGTGGGGTAATATTAATGATCCTTGCAAATCTTAATTTAGAGATTTTCTTGCTAGTATTACTATGGGAGAATCTAGGGACATAGCACAAGCTACCATAGGGAGCATTCATTTTCCTGCTATACATTATTTTGCTCTCTTTATTGGTAGATGCATTAACGGTAAGGATGAAGCATGTCACATGTGTGTCCCTGATCTTTGTGTCCTCAAGAGTGCTGTGTCAGGTTATAAAGGTTATAACTTGGGGGCAATAGTTGCACGTAGGTTGCAGAATAGTAGTAGAAAGGGAGATTTATTTGGAGGAATTTATGCAACCCGTGTGGCTAATTTTCTTAATATAGCCCCACGAGAGGGGGATATGATTTTACCTCCTGTTTATTTGGATAAAGAAGCTATGTTCAATCATCAATTTCTTGCGAGGAATGAACAATTCCTCCATTATCGACTAATCTATGACAGACGCAACGTCGTCCATGTTACTCTTCCTGCTCCCTACCTTTTTTATTATCAGGAAAAAGGAAGATATGTTGTCACCAGGGAGGAAGCAGCTGAACACGAGAGGGGAGCGGAGGCAGCTCGCCAACACGCTGCAGCTCAGGAGGCGGTTGCCGCTGCATCTCAATACGACCCCAGTTTCACTTATGGATATCAGCCTGGCGATCCTTGGTATTAAACCAACTTGACCAAAAGCCTAAGCTTGGGGGAGTACGTATTTCTCATTGACTTTACATTCATGTTCACACACTAGTTGTCGGTGCTCATACTCTTCCATTGTATCATCCATGCTAGTTTAAATTTCTTTTTCTAGTTTTCTTCTTGTGTGTTCGAGAAAAACCGAAAAAAATTAGTTAGTTTAATTTCCTTGCTTGTAGTAGAATTAAAATGAAAACCCAAAAAGATTTCTCGTTCTTCTTTTACTTGTTGGGAGCTTTCCCGTGTAAATAGTTTTATTTTCTTTTCTTTCTTTTGGGGGTCGAGAAGACTATATTGAAAATGCTTAGTGGCTCTTATATGCATGATTGTTTATTTAACTTAGAGCCCATATTACCCTGTCTTTTCTGTTGAGTTGAATGCTTGCAGATTCTAGCTTAGTCCAATGCACGTGCACTCTTATTATTATACACATCATTCGGTCGTGCAAGTGAAAGGCAATAATGACGATATATGATGGACTTATTGGGATGAGAAAAGCTGGTATGAACTCGACCTCTCTTGTTTTTGTAAATATGATGATTCATCATTCCTGAGTCAGCTTATTATGAAGTAAACATATTTGCAATGACATCTAGAGATTATAGTTGCTTGTGCCATGCTTGATTAGCTATGAGTTATAATGGTTTACCTTGCGTGCCAACATGCTATTAGAATGATTATGATGTGATATGATGGGATGGTATCCTCCTTTGAATGAATTGAGTGACTCGACTTGGCACATGTTTACGCATGTAGTTGAATCAAATCAACATAGCCTTCATGATATTTATGTTCATGGTGGATTATATCCTACTCATGCTTGTATTCGGTGTGAATTAATTTTAATGCATGTTTATGACTGTTGTCGCTCTCTCAGTTGGTCGCTTCCCAGTCTTTTGCTAGCCTTCACCTGTACTAAGCGGGAATACTGCTTATGCATCCAAACTCCTTAAACCCCAAAGTTGTCCCATATGAGTCCACCATGCCTTCCTATATGCGGCATTTACCTGCCGTTCCAAGTAAATTTGTATGTGCCAAACTCTAAACCTTCAAATGAAATTCTGTTTTGTATGCTCGAGCAGCTCATGTTACAACTAGGGTTGCCTATATCTTCCATGCTAGGTGGGTTATTCTCAAGAGGAGTGGACTCTGCTCCTCATTCATGAGAAAGGGCCAGTAACCGGGATGCCCAGTCCCATGATCCAAAAAGATCAAAGCAAATCAAAATAATTAAACAAAACTCCCCCGGGGCTGTTGTTAGTTGGAGGCACGCGTTGTTTCAAGCAAGCCATGGATTGATGCTTGTTCGTGGTTGGGGGAGTATAAACCTTTACCATTCTATTTGGGAACTGCCTATAATGCATGTAGTATGGAAGATAAAGCCATCTCATAGTTGTTGCGTTGACAGCAAAAGTATACCGCTTAAAATGTTACTCAATCTCTATTTTAAAATCGAGCTCTAGCACCTCTACAAATCCCTACTTCCCTCTCCGAAGGGACTATCTATTTACTTTTATGTTGAGTCATCACCCTTCTTATTAAAAGCACCCGCTGGAGAGCACACTATCATTTGCATTAATTACTATTGGTTTATATTGGGTATGACTTGACTAGATCTCTTTTACCATGAATTACAATGTTTAGTCAGTCCTTGATCTTTAAAGGTGCTCTGCATTTATGTTTTGCGGTCTCAGAAAGGGCTAGCGAGATACCATTTTGTTATATCATGTTACGATTATTTTGAGAATGTGTTGTCATCCGAGTTTTATTATTATGGCTCGCCAGCTGATTATGCTATTGGTATGAGTAATTGTGAGACCTGGGTGTTATTGTTAGTATGGTTAGTTCATAATATTTTCTGAAACTTGAATGCTGGCTTTTCATGTTTACAACAACAAGAGCAAACAGAGTTTGTAAAAGTTTTTCTTTATCACTTTTAGTTTATCAACTGAATTGCTTGAGGACAAACAAAGGCTTAAGCTTGGGGGAGTTGATACGTCTTCAACGTATCTACTTTTCCAAACACGTTTGCCCTTGTTTTGGACCCTAACTTGCATGATTTGAATGAAACTAACCCGGACTGACGCTGTTTTCAGCAGAACTGCCATGATGTTGTTTTATGTGTAGAAAAGAAAAGTTCTCGGAATGTCCTGGAAATCCACGGAGGCACTTTTTGGAATTAATAAGAATTTCTGGGCGAAAGAAATACACCAGGGGGCCCAGGGCCTGTCCATGAGACAGGGGGCGCCCCCCCTGTAGGGCACGCCCCCCTATCTCGTGGCCCCCTGGACCTCCACCGACCTCAACTCCAACCCCATATATTCACGCTCGGGGAGAAAAAAATCAGAGAGAAAGTTTCACCGCATTCTACGACATGGAGCCGCCGGCAAGCCCTAATCTCTCTCGGGAGGGCTGATCTGGAGTCCGTTCGGGGCTTCGGAGAGGGGGATTCGTCGCCGTCTTCATCATCAACCATCCTCCATCACCAATTTCATGATGCTCACCGCCGTGCGTGAGTAATTCCATCGTAGGCCTGCTGGACGGTGATGGGTTGGATGAGATTTACCATGTAATCAAGTTAGTTTTGTTAGGGTTTGATCCCTAGTATCCACTATGTTTTGAGATTGATGTTGCTATGACTTTGCTATGCTTAATGCTTGTCACTAGGGCCCGAGTGCCATGATTTCAGGTGTGAACCTATTATGTTTTCATGAATATATGTGTGTTCTTGATCCTATCTTGCAAATCTATAGTCACCTATTATTTGTTATGATTCGACAACCCCGAAGTGACAATAATCGGGATACTTCTTGGTGATGATCGTAGTTTGAGGAGTTCATGTATTCACTATGTGCTAAATCTTTGTTTCGGTTCTCTATTAAAAGGAGGCCTTAATATCCCTTAGTTTCTGCTAGGACCCCGCTTCCATGGGAGGGTAGGACAAAAGATGTCATGCAAGTTCTTTTCCATAAGCACATATGACTATTTACGGAATACATTCCTACATTACCTTGATGAACTGGAGCTAGTTCTGTGTCACCCTATGTTATAGCTATTACATGAGGAATCGCATCCGCATAATTATCCATCACTGATCCATTGCCTATGAGCTTTTCATATATTGTTCTTCGCTTATTTACTTTTCCGTTGCTACTGTTACAACTACTACAAAAACCCAAAAACAATTATTATTACTTATGCATTGTTACCTTTATTATCATACTACTTTGCTACTAAATACTTTGCTGCAGATACTAAGTTATCCAGGTGTGGTTGAATTGACAACTCAACTGCTAATACTCAAGAATATTCTTGGGCTCGCCTTGTGTCGAATCAATAAATTTGGGTTGAATACTTTACCCTTGAAAGTTGTTGCGATCCCCTACACTTGTGGGTTATCATGGCCTGGGAGGAACTCTGCACAAAAGAAGATAGCGGTGTTAGAAGACGGCCCCCGATAGAAGTCGACCGAGAGAAGTCAGAACAGAAGGAAAAAGGGCTCACCATCGAGCATGTCCTCGATCACAAAAGATAAAACATGATTACTACAGTAGCATAACCATGTGAACACACAAAAAAAGTAGGGGTAAATTTTGGGTTGTCTTCGAACAAGCGCTTTTCTTTAATGCCTTTTTAGCTAAGCATGATGATGTCAATGATGCTCACATAAAAGATAAGAATCGAAACATAATGGGAGCATCATGAAGCATATGACTAGCACATATAAGTCTAGCCCACTTCCTATGCATAGGGATTTTGTGAGCAAACAACTTATAGAAACAAGAATCAACTAGCATAGGAAGGCAAAACAAGCATACCTTCAAAACTTTCAACACATAGAGTGGAAACTTGATATTATTGCAATTCCTACAAGCATATATTCCTCCCTCATAATAATTTTCAGTAGCATCGTGAATGAATTCAACAATATAACTTTCACATAAAGCATTCTTTTCATGATCTACAAGCATAGACATATTTGTACTCTCCACATAAGCAAATTTATTCTCATTCATAGTAGTGGGAGCAAACTCAACAAAATAACTATCATGTAAGGCATAATCCAATTGAAAATAAAAATCATGATGACAAGTTTCATGGTTATCATTATTCTTTTTAGCATACATGTCATCACAATAATCACCATAGATAGCAACTTTGTTCTCATAATCAATTGGAACCTCTTCCGAAATAGTGGATTCATCACTAAATAAAGTCATGACCTCTCCAAATCCACTTTCATAATTATCAAAATAAGATTCAACACCCTCCAAAATAGTGGGATCATTACTTCCTAAAGTTGACACTTTTCCAAACCTACTTTCATCAATATAATCATCATAAATAGGAGGCATGATTTCATCATAATAAATATTCTTATCAAAACTTGGGGGAGTAAAAATATCATCATCAAACATAGCATCCCCAAGCTTGTAGCTTTGCATATCATTAGCATCATGGATATTCAAATAATTCATACTAACAACATTGCAATCATGCACATCATTCAAATATTTTATGCCAAACATTTTATAGACTTCTTCTTCTAACACTTGAGCACAGTTTTCCTTTCCATCATTTTCACGAAAGACATTAAAAAGATGAAGCATATGAGGCAACCACAATTCCATTTTTTATAGTTTTATTTTATAGACTAAACTAGTGATAAAACAAGAAACTAAAAGAGTCAATTGCAAGATCTAAAGATATACCTTCAAGCACTAACCTCCCCGGCAATGGCGCCAGAAAAGAGCTTGATGTCTACTATGCAACCTTCTTCTTGTAGACTCGTGTTGGGCCTCCAAGCGCAGAGTTTTGTAGGATAGTAGCAAATTTCCCTCAAGTGGGTGACCTAAGGTTTATCAATCCATGGGAGGCGTAGGATGAAGATGGTCTCTCTCAAACAACCCTGCAACCAAATAACAAAAAATCTCTTGTGTCCCCAACACACCCAATACAATGGTAAATTGTATAGGTGCACTAGTTCGGCGAAGAGATGGTGATACAACTGCAATATGGATGGTAGATATAGTTTTTTGTAATCTGAAAATATAAAAATAGCAAGGTAGCAAGTAACAAAAGAGAGCGAAAACGGTATTGCAATGCTTGGAAACGAGACCTAGGGTTCATACTTTCACTAGTGCAAGTTCTCTCAACAATTATAACATAATTGGATCATACAACAATCTCTAAATGTGCAACAAAGAGTCACTCCAAAGTCACTAATAGTTGAGAACAAACGAAGAGATTATTGTAGGGTAAAAAACACCTCAAAGTTATTCTTTCTGATCGATCTATTGGGGTATTCCTATAAGTGTCACAAACAGCCCTAGAGTTCGTACTAAAATAACACCTTAAGACACACACCAATCAAAATCCTAATGTCACCTAGATACTCAGATATGCATCACAATATGCGCGGGTTTGATTGTACAATATGCATCACACAATCTCAGATTCATCTATTCAAACCAACACAAAGAACTTCAAAGAGTGCCCCAAAGTTTCTACTGGCGAGTCAGGACGAAAACGTGTGCCAACCCCTATGCATAAGTTCACAAGGTCACTGTACCCGCAAGTTCATCACCAAAACATACATCAAGTGGATCACGTGAATATTTCCATTGTCACCACACATAAGCACATCCAAGACATACATCAAGTGTTCTCAAAGCCTTAAAAACTTAATCCGATAAGATAACTTCAAAGGGAAAACTCAATCCATTACAAGAAGGTAGAGGGGGAGAAACATCATAAGATCCAACTATAGTAGCAAAGCTCGCGGTACATCAAGATCATGCCAAATCAAGAACACGAGAGAGAGAGAAAGAGAGAGAGAGATCAAACACATGGCTACTGGTACATAGCCTCAGCCCCGAGGGTGAACTACTCCCTCCTCATCATGGAGAGCACCGGGATGATGAAGATGGCCACCAATGATGATTCCCCCCTCCAGTAGGGTGCCGGAACAGGGTCCCGATTGGTTTTTGGTGGCTACAGAGGCTTGCGGCGGCGGAACTCCCGATCTAGGTTTCTTAAATATTCAGGTCATTTGGACTCCATTTGGTATTCCTTTTCTGTAATCCTCAAAAACAAGGAAAAAACAGAAACAGGCACTAGGCTCTAGGTTAATAGGCTAGTCCCAAAAATCATACAAAATAGCATATAAATGCATATAAAACATCCAAGATGGATAATATAATAGCATGGAACAATCAAAAATTTGTGGGGACCCCAACTCATAAGTCGAGATCACCGAATGCACGTGTATAGTGATCCCAGAGATCAATGCTCACTGAACACACAGAAGCTGAATAACAAGAGTCTTACATCCATACATACCGTCTTACACAAATTATGACAATTATGGTCAAGTCTTACATTGATAAAGCCTTAAGGGCTGAACATCAAATCACAAGCAGCGGAAATCTCCGTTGATAAGTAGAACCCATGCCATCTGCCTTAACCCTACAGGCATTCTGACTGGGAAGCGTCCTAGTTCGCGTGTTCGTCACCAAAGAACTCTTCCTCGAACTCCTGCTCTTCCATGCCTGGTCATTAAATAACCAGTGGCAAGCCAATGAGTACTTTGAATGTACTCGCAAGCAACCCATGATTTGGTTCAAAGTAGCAATGCAATTGTACAACAAGTAAGCAACCTAGATTCAAGCTAATTGGGATGTCATATCAACTTGTAGGGTATGCATCAATGAACTTGGGTAACCTTGTGAACATGTTACAGATATCAACATAAATAGAGTTTGATGCAATGCCATACCATTCAACATGTCAAGTCACCACCTTGACACAAATACTTCACTTCCACACACACGTGCACCGAGGTTGTAAAATTTCTGGACATAGTTTAAGTAGCACCTCCCAACTGTCCATGACCGTGGACACGGCTATTCGAATAGTTTGACACTCTGCAGAGGTTGCACACTTTACCCACAAGATCTGGGAAGCTTTTGTGTCATCCACGATCCCGCGGTACCTCAAGTACCTGGGGTAAGCACCCGATCACTACCTTTCCCTAGACGACACTAACATAGAGTCCACTCGATTGGTAGTAACCCCCGTGCCCAAGATTTCATATCTTAAAATTGTGGAGCCTCGCTCCCGTATTTATCACATACCACAAGCATGGGGTACCAACGGTGTGTCCGGTGCCCTGTCAAAACAGTCATGGCCGCCCTACCTGGCACGACCCCGTCCCGAGAGAGCGCAACAACGACTCTCCCATCACTAGTAATGCGGGACGCATGCTAGTATCAGCCTAGGTGATCAATAATGCCCCGTCCCATAAAGGGGTAGAGTGGTTGCACATGTTTGGTTGGGACGGTAATCACACATAAATCTAATCCATCATTTTATACACACACCAAAAGCTCTCTTTGGCACATCACTTCTTCCGCAAGTGGTGTCCATAGTTCAACATCTCCCAAGGGCATTAGGGGCACCCGATGGGGTTTTCGAAAGAATGTAACCATGAAGAGTTCATGGTACACATGCATCATTTTGCATCAACTAGTCTCTTGTCAATGCAATCATGAACAAGGTAAAGTCATAGGTAGGGTATGCACCATGTGGTGGTTCGCAACAAGTTTACCACCGTCATATTTCATCATCATGCAATCGGGAAAAAGGGTACCGATGAACAAGAGGGGTGTCATGGTCAAACGACTGCTTGCCTTGATTGTCTTGTTCTTCGAGGTCTTCAAATCCTTCTCCTCCTTCTTCAGCAACTTCGTCAAATACGGGATCTAACCGTCGTAAGAAAATAACGGAAAAATAAGACAATAATGAAAACAGAAAATATCAAACTGCTCAGAAAAATGTCAACTTATTTTTGTAAAATACTAGGAAGAAAACTAGGAAGGGTAAAATTCTTAGTTTTGGATTTGGAGTTAGGGGTACAGAGTACTGGATTTTTAAACAGCGGTTTTATTGTTCAAATTTGAATTTAAATTTGAACTGTGCAGAAAAGTGTAATGGATGTGTGTGAAAGTTACATCAATAAATAGGTGGGATAATTCTAAGATTTTTTTTAGAGTTGGATTTATTGCATTTGGATAAATATTTTATCCTGAGGAATTTTTGGAAAAGTGACAGAAAAAGAAAAAGAAAAGTGGCACTGTGCCACTGGGCCAGAAAGGCCACAGTGCAGCAGGCCCAGGGGGGAATCAGCCCGCGCGAGGCCGCCACGTCGAAGGCTAAAGGCGAAGTACGCCTTCAGCCGACGGGCGAACCGATGCGCGCGCGCGTGCATTTTTGAACCTGACGGGTGGGTCCCACCCGTCAGGGCGTGAGGCTGACAAACAGGGCCCATGGCCGTCGTCGTCTACCTCCGTCTAGAGGCGACGGTGAGCTCGCCGGCGGCGATATAGGGCATGGGGGGATGCGTGGGTGGTACCATTGTACTCGGGGGGATGTCGCCGTTCGGGTAGTGGTGGAGATGGTCGCCGGAGCAGCCTGGTTCGCCGGCGACGAGGTCATGCGGCGGAGATGCTTCTAGCGTCGATGGTTCCGGCCGTTCCCGGCTGCAAAAAGAGTGGGGAAGAGAGGGGAAAGGGTCAGCGATGCCGCGTGGTTCTAGATCGAGAGAAAGCGGGGCGGAGGAGGCCTGTACCGCGCCAACACCGATGAGCCGAGGCGGCGGAGGTTGAGCTCGATCTCGAGCTCGGGCGGCCCTGGAGACGAATGGGTGGCACGGGAGGTTGGTTAGGAGTGTAGGGAGCGACAGGGAGTGAGAGAGGGGCTCGGGGTCGCCTTTTATAGGCTGGCCGAGGTCCACCGTAGGCGTGGCCTACGGGTGCCCGCGGGATCGGCTCGGGTGGCCGTTAGAGAGGGAATGGGGGCTCGGGGTTGTTCGTGGGAGAGGTTTAGGGTGCCAGGGAGAGAGAGGAGGAGAGGGACAAGCTGCGAGCGGGTCACAGGAGCGGCGCGAGCATTGGCCGAGCGGGGCGGCACTCTGTCGCAAGCTGCAGGAGAGAGAGGAGGGCGCGGGAGCAAGTGGGCTGCCTGCTGGCGTGGAGCAGACGTCGAGGGGCATCGACTAGCGTACGGGGGAGACTTGAGGTGGTCGTGGGCACGGCGTCAACGGTCGGGTGCCCAGCCAGGCGCTCCAGAGCGCGACTTTGGCCAGCATCCGCGGTTTTCCCGCGTCCCCGCGCGTCCACTTGTGTCTGGCAGCTGAAGGGGGCATGGGCAAATGCTGGAGAGAGCCTTGGATGCTCTGGAAATTTGAGGGGAGAGAAGGAGGCTAAGAGAGAGGGAGGAATCTGTTGTCCAGAGAAGAAAAATGGGGTTCCCCCTCCCTTCATCATTGCTTCTTCGGGTAGAAAAGCATCCAGGTGATAGGGGGGAACTAGGAGGGGTTGTGGTAAAAAGCAGAGCTCATGGA
Source organism: Triticum aestivum (assembly GCF_018294505.1). Lineage (NCBI taxonomy): Eukaryota > Viridiplantae > Streptophyta > Magnoliopsida > Poales > Poaceae > Triticum > Triticum aestivum. The sequence continues at coordinate 258,660,763 of NC_057795.1, read as the reverse complement.
GATTAGTGGGAGAGGCCAAAAATGGGATTTTGGTAAAGTGGCAAGAGGTGTTTGATGCTGGTTTGGGCAAGTAGATGATTTCCAAGTCACATGTGACTCCACAGGGTGAAATGGCACATATATTTAGGGGCTTCCACCCATTTTGAGCTCATTTGGGCAAAGTTGCCAATGCAACTTTTGTAAACCCTAGAATTTGGCAGGAATGAACTTGTGCAGATCTAGTTGAGCTAATCACTTCTCCTTGATGCACCACTTGGTGTGGTGGCCTCATTTGGTCATGTGATCATGCTCACAAAAGTTGGGATCAAGGAGAGAAAGTTGCTAGTACAAAAAATTTCAAATTTGACTCTAGTGGGCATTTTGGTGAACCACAATGACCTTAATTGAGATGAGTCTTTGCAAGGTGATCACAATATGCAATTGTGACTTGCTGGATTTTCCTTGGATTTTTATGAAAATATTTCCTGTAGAAATATTTCAAATCCTTAAAATGGGCAGGAATGGTTTTGGGAGGTTTTGTCCAATATTTTGAACATGACCATGTGTTGAAACCCTTATATATGGAAAATATATGTCCACTGAGTTTCCCTGATTTTCCTCAAATATTTTTTAAGCTTTTAAATATTTTTTACCTATTAAATACCATTTCTGGCCTAAAGAAAAAGCCTTTAAATAAAATAGGAAAATTACTTTTAAAATCATATTTTTTTGGTTTATTGGGGTCCTATATCTAATAGGTTTCAAATATACTCTTTGAAATATTTTTCATACCCCAAATCAAGTACTTGTAGTGCAAACCTCAATTCAGGGGGTTTTGGAAAACTAATTTTTGAAAATACTAATTGGCCAAATTATTTTTGTAAGAAAATACTATATTGCACTATACACATGACATGATCATTGGGCAGAAGTTTGGCGCAAGGAGATGAAGTATACAAGGTGGAGTTGTGATGACTTTAAGGAGCACTTGAAAACCACAGAGAGAAAAACCAACTCCAAATAAAAAGCCAAATAATGCAAAAGTTTTTGTTGGTCCAAATTTTCATGTTTTAATAATGCAAATGTCATGTTACAAAAATCAGGGTGTGACAGACCTACCCCCCTTACAAGAATCTCATCCCCGAGATTCCTAAACTAGGCCTTAAAAGAGATCAGGAAACTCGGATCTAAGGTAATCTTCACGTTCCCAGGTGGCTTCTGCTTCACTCTGGTTGCTCCACTGGACCTTGAAGTACTTGATGGTGTGGCTTCGCGTATGTTGTTCTGCTTCATACGAAATTCGGATGTGCCTCTCACGGTAGGTCAAATCAGGCTGAAGGTCAATGGCTTGGTGATCGACATCTTTGTAGAGATCAGGCTTGTCTGGAACTTGGAGACACTTCCGGAGTTGTGACACATGGAATATGTTGTGCACCTCGGATAGTTCAGGTGGTAGTTCCAACTAATAAGCCACTTCTCCTCACAGTGTGGTAATATTAAAGGGGCCAATAAATCTTGGTGAGAGCTTCCCCTTAACATGGAAACGCTTGGTTCCCTTAAGGGGGGTTACCCGTAGGTACACATGGTCTCTGACTAGGAAGTTCACCTGTCGACGACGAGTGTCAGCATAGCTCTCCTGTCTTGACTTGGCGGTCTTCAGGCGCTCTCTAACTAGTTGCACTTGCTCTTCTGCTTCGCGGAGAATATCTGGTCCAAGGACTAGCCCTTCTCCGGTCTCTGACCAATTGAGGGGCGTGCGACACTTGCGTCCATATAACACTTCAAAATGGTGCCATCTAGAGACTTGATTGATAACTATTGTTATAGGAGAACTTGGTGAAAGCAACCCAATCTTCCCACTTAGCCCCATATGCTAGGACATAGGCTCGGAGCATGTCTTCGAGAATCTGATTCACTCGTTCTGTCTGGCCTCCGGTCTGTGGGTGGAAAGCAGTGCCGAAAGACAACTTGGTTCCCAAGGCCTCTTGGAACTTCTTCCAAAACCTCGAGGTAAACTGGGTTCCTCGATCTGACACAATCTCCTTAGGGACACCATGAAGACTTATGATTCTTTCGATGTATAGAGTCGCCAGCTGGTTGCCATCATAGGTAGTCTTGATAGGAATGAAATGGGCCACTTTGGTCAAATGGTCGACTATAACCCAGATGGAGTCATGACCCTTATTTGACCTGGGTAACCCAGTGATGAAATCCATTCCGACTTTATCCCATTTCCACTCAGGAACCTTGAGTGGGTGGAGCAATCCAGCAGGTCGCTGATGTTCAACCTTGACTCTTTGGCACACATCACACTTTGCAACATAGGTGGCAATCTCCCTTTTCATCCCGTGCCACCAGAATCTTTCCTTCAGGTCTTGATACATCTTGGTTCCTCCAGGATGGATGGAATACGGGTGTCATGAGCTTCTCGCAAGATCATATTCTTGAGCTCAATCTTGTTGGGCACGCAAATGCGATTCCCGAACCACACAACTCCTTGCTCGTCCTCTGAGAAACTTGGGGCTTTGCCCACCTTGATCTTCCTCTTGATGCCCTCAATACTCTTGTGTCCCTTCTGGGCTTCCTTAACATCATCCACTCGGGTAGGCTTGACTTCGAGATTGGCTAAGAATCCTGGTGCAACCAGTTCCAATCCGAAGCCTTCAAGTTCTTCATATAAGGCAGGTAGCCTTTCCTTAAGCATAGCATTCAAGGTACAAGCCTTTCTGCTTAAGGCATCTGCTACCACATTAGCCTTTCCAGGGTGGTATTGGACATTGAGGTCATAGTCCTTGATCAACTCTAGACACCTTCTTTGCCTCATGTTCAATTCCTTTTGAGTGAAGATATACTTCAAACTCTTGTGGTCGGTGTATATCTCACATCGCTTCCCTAGAAGGTAATGTCACCAGGTCTTTAAGGCGTGAACTACAGCTGCCAAGTCAAGATCATGAGTAGCATAGTTCTCTTAGTGAGGACGTAGCTGTCTGGATAGATATGCTACGACTCTACCTTCTTGCATCAGGACACCATCGAGTCCGATTCTTGATGCATCACAATATATCACAAATTCCTTGTGAATATCAGGTGTGGCCAGAACTGGGGCGGTGGTTAATCTCGTTTTCAGTTGCTAGAAGCTCTCTTCACACTTTGGTGTCCACTCAAACTTCTTGTCCTTCTTCAGGAGCTGGGTCATGGGTCGGGCAATGCTTGAGGATCCTTCAACGAACTTGCGGTAATATCCCGCAAGTCCGAGGAAGCTTCTGACTTCTTTCACATTGCTTAGGGTTTGCCATTCAGTCACGGCCTGGATCTTGGTGGGATCCACTGACAACCCTTTGGCATTCAGTACATGACCCAAGAATCCAACCTCATGCAGCCAAAATTCGCACTTGCTGAACTTGGCGTATAGTTGGTGCTCTCGAAGCTTATCTAGGACCATCCTCAAGTGTTGCTCGTGCTCTTCTTCCTTCTTCGAGAAGACAAGAATGTCATCAATGAAGACGACAACAAACTTGTCCAAATATTCCATGAAGACCTTATTCATGAGATACATGAAGTAAGATGGGGCATTGGTCAATCCAAAGGACATGACCGTGCACTCATACAGGCCATATCTGGTTACAAATGTCGTCTTTGGAATATCTTGGGGTCTGATTTTCAGCTGGTAGTACCCAGATCTAAGGTTGATCTTGGAGAACACCTTGGCCCCATTGAGTTGATCAAACAGATCTTCAATCTTGGGAAGTGGGTACTTGTTCTTGATTGTAACTTCATTGAGGGAGCAATAGTCAATGCACAAGTGGATGGTACCGTCCTTCTTTGCCACAAACAGAACAGGTGATCCCCAAGGGGAGGCACTAGGGCGGATAAATCCCTTCCTCAACTGCTCTTCCAGTTGCTTCTTCAGCTCTGGTAACTCTTCCGATCCCATTCTATAAGGCTTCTTATAGATGGGTCCTGCTCCGGGCATGAGCTCGATGATGAACTCAATGTCTCGGCCAGGAGGCATTCCCGGTAGTTCATCAGGAAAGACATCGGGGTATTCGCATACTACGGGTACCTGCTCCAACCCAACTTCAGTCAGACAGTTGACTTTGGTGACTTGGGCAGGAGAGGAGTTGGCAGCAAACTTGACTTCAATTCCTTGGTCATTGGTCACAATGACTGTCCGATTGGCACAATCTAACAAGCCTTGGTTCTTGATTAGCCAATTCATTCCTAAGATCACATCCAAGCCTTGCGATCTTAAGACAATAAGGTCTGCTAAGAAATCTACCCCGTTAATGACTATACCGACTCCCTTACAGCCTATCTTGGCTCTCATCTCTGCTCCAGGGGTCTGTACCACCATGGGGTTATTCAGGGGTGTAGGGGTCATGCCACTTTTTAATGCAAACTCTTGGGTGACAAATGAATGCGTGGCTCCAGAATCAAACAAAATAGTTGCGGGTGCTGAGTTGACAAGGAACGTACCCAGCACGACGTCTGAGTCCACCTGGGCTTCTTCTATGGTGACATGATTCACACGCCCCTTGCCATTGTTGGGAGGGTTGCGGGGAGCTTGATTTTACGTGGTGGTATTCCGCGGCCTTGTCCTGGGTTCTGCGCATTGGGGCGCGGGGCATCGGGCTTCTTGTTGGGGAAATACTTGGAGTAGTGTCCTGACTGACCACATCCAAAGCAAGTGACTTGGTTTGGGTTGTTGATCTTGTTGCCTCCATTGTTATTGGGGTTGTTGAAAGCTGGCCTGGGGTTGGCATACTGCTGAGGTTGATAGTTGGTGTGAGGTGCAGGGGCTCTTGGATGCTGATAGGTTGGCTTGACCAGGGCTGGCTGTCACGGGCGAGGTTTCTGGTTGCCGGAGCTACCCTTGTTGATCATCTTGCGCTTACGAGTATCGTCCAGAGCACGTTGCTTGTCCTCAAGCATGAGTGCCTTGTTCACCAGGTCAGGAAAGGTTGGGCAGTCACACACAACAAGCGAGTACTGCAGGGTCTGATTGAGGCCTTCCATGAAGCGCTCTCTTTTGGCAGCATCAGTGCTAACATCTTCCGGAGCATACCTTGATAGAACACTGAACTTATGCATGTACTCCTTGATAGTGCTACTCCCCTGCTTCAGGGCCCGGAACTCACACTTCTTGATGGCCATAATTCCAGAAGGAATGTGGGCCTTGCGGAATTCTGCCTTGAAGTCATTCCAAGTGATGTTTTGCCTCGCATGCATGACCTTGAATCCATCCCATGAAGCTCTGGCAGTTCCCCCGAGACAGTGGGCAGCATATGCCACCCTCTCATGGTCTTCAGTGCAGCCGACTAGTTCCAACAGATCCTCAATGGTGCGGACCTAGTCGTCTGCATCTAGGGGTTCAGCAGTCTCGATGAAGGTGGGTGGTGCATGCTTCTTGAACTCCGCCAATGTGGAACGTCCATTGCAATTCCCTGCCTGCTGGCGGTTGTTGGTGACAGCTTGAGCAATCATCTGGAGGGCTGCGGTGTTGGCTTGGCGTTCCTCCCGGAAGGCTTGGAGAAGCTGGGCCATGTCCATGTTCGGAGGTGGAGTTTGTCCTTGGGTTTGGTCCTGGCTGGCTCCAACTTGGGTAGATCCTCCAGCTTCTTGCTGCTGGGTAGAGGTACCAGTACGTGTTACAACAGGCATCCTGTTGGAGCGGTCAAGGTCTCATGATTCAGAAACAATGAGGGAAAACAATATAGATGGGATGCCTAGTAAGGGGTGGGTGTGACACAATTTTTAAGTTAAGTCAAGGCCGGAAGGGCCAAACTCATGCATTAAAACCAAATGGGTGATGTAGCCGTTTACAAGTTCCCGAAAGGAAAAGTACGACTTTCATCAAAACAAGATAAAAGCAAACACAACACAACATGGTTTCATTTGAACCATTACATGGACTTGACTTCGCATAAGGGGTACACGACCTATCCTTCCTTAAGGGTTACGGACTGGCCTATCCTAGTCCTCAATGGTGTCTAAGTGGTGGAATGCTCGGTCGCGTATTCCGGCTCCTCTGGGTCTTCCTCCTCATCTTCATCTGTCTCAGTTTCTTCGTAACTTGAGGGAGTGGGGGAGTGGAGGAGCTGAACACGGCGCTGCTTTGTCGGGGGCACCATGAAGAGGTTGCGATATTCCTTCGCCGTCATACGGTGTGGCTGAGATGACCCCTTGGCATTCGTGATCTGTGGGGGTCTCCCGCCCCGATAGGCAACAATGGGCTGTCCAGGGGGTGCACCATCCTTCTTGATCCTGTCCGCCTTCGTCTGAGCTAGGCGGAGGAGTTCCTTGGTCTTGTGGAGTTCCTTTCGAAGCTCCATCGGCTCCGAGGCCAGGTGTTGTGCCAGGTTGTCAGCACACAAGCTGAAGTAGGTCTGGAAACGGAGGGGAAGTCCTTCGTCCATGGGTGGAGCTGGTGCGTTGCTCTCGTCATCACCCTCCTTACGATAAGGTAGGTAACGAGTGGCTGGCTCACTTGCCATCTCTGGTAGAAGATCCCGAAGGCGAGTCAATGCCTTGAGGGAAGCAGTCTCAACGGCGAGAAGGAGGGTCGCCATCTGTGGTCCCTCAAAGAACCAACTCGTCGGGGACTCGTTTGCCCTCACGACTACCTCCACGTGATACTCCTTCTTAGTGCTGTTGATCCAGTGTTCGTGGTAGGAGAAGGTGGGGGCTCGAGTGAACTGGCACTTCCTGAGGCTGTCCTCGAGAAGCACAGGAAATCCGGTGGTCAGGACGTCCTCGGGTACGACGGCCATCTACAAAAGTGGAAGGGGAAGGGTCAAATAGAGGAAATGTGACCTATGTTTGGGATATTTTTAGAAAACGTAGATATATAGGTAATTTTGTAGATAGTCTCACTCTAACTAACGTCCATGCTAACTAAGGCTTCCTATAGTCAGGATGGCTCTGATAACAGCTCTGTGGGGACCCCGACTCATAAGTCGAGATCACCGAATGCACGTGTACAGTGATCCCATAGATCAATGCTCACTGAACACACAGAAGCTGAATAAGAAGTGTCTTACATCCATACATATCGTCTTACAAAAATTATGACCATTATGGTCAAGTCTTACATTGATAAAGCCTTAAGGGCTGAACATCAAATGAAACACAAGCAGCGGAAATCTTCATTGATAAGTAGAACCCATGCCATCTACCTTAACCCTACAGGCACTCTAACTGGGAAGCGTCCTAGTTCGCGTGTTCGTCACCAAAGAACTCTTCCTCGAACTCCTGCTCTTCCATGCCTGGTCAATTAAATAACCGGTGACAAGCCAATGAGTGCTTTGAATGTACTCGCAAGCAACCCATGATTTGGTTCAAAGTAGCAATTCAATTGTACAACAAGTAAGCAACCTAGCTTCAAGCTAGTTGGGATGTCCTATCAACTTGTGGGGTATGCATCAATGAACTTGGGTAACCTTGAGAACAGGTTACAGATATCAACATAAATAGAGTTTGATTCAATGACATGCCATTCAACATGTCAAGTCACCACCTTGACACAAATAGTTCACTTCCACACACACGTGCACCGAGGTTGTAAAATTTCTGGACATAGTTTAAGTAGCACCTCCCAACTGTCCATGACCATGGACACAACTATTCGAATAGTTTGACACTCTGCAGAGGTTGCGCACTTTACCCACAAGATCCGGGAAGCTTTCATGTCATCCACGATCCCGCGGTACCTCAAGTACCCGGGGTAAGCACCCGATCACTACCTTTCCCTAGACGACACTAACAAAGAGTCCACTCGATTGGTAGTAACCCCCGTGCCCAACATTTCATATCTTAAAATTGTGGAGCCTCTCTCCCGTATTTATCACATACCACAAGCACGGGGTACCAACGGTGTGTCCGATGCCCTGTAAAAACAGTCATGGCCGCCCTACCAGGCACGACCCCGTTCCGAGAGGGCACAACAACGACTCTCCCGTCACTAGTAATGCGGGCCCCATGCTAGTATCAGCCTAGGTAATCAATAATGCCCCGTTCCATAAAGCGGTAGAGTGGTTGCACATGTTTGGTTGGGACGGTAATCACACATAAATCTAATGCATCATTTTATACACACACCAAAAGCTCTCTTTGGTACATCACTTCTTCCGCAAGTGGTGTCCATAGTTCAACATCTCCCAAGGGCATTAGGGGCACCCGATGGGGTTTTCGAAAGAATGTAACCACGAAGAGTTCATGGTACACATGCATCATTTTGCATCAACTAGTCTCTTGTTAATGCAATCATGAACAAGGTAAAGTCATAGGTAGCGTATGCACCATGTGGTGGTTCACAACAAGTTTATCACCGTCATATTTCATCATCATGCAATCGAAAAAAAAGGGTACCGATAAACAAGAGGTGTGTCATGGTCAAAGGGCTGCTTGCCTTGATTGACTTGTTCTTCTAGGTCTTCAAATCCTTCTCCTCCTTCTTCAGCAACTTCATCAAATACGGGATCTAACCATCGTAAGAAAATAACGGAAAAATAAGACAATAATGAAAACAGAAAAAATCAAAGTGCTCAGAAAAATGTCAACTTATTTTTGTAAAATACTAGGAGGAAAACTTAGAAGGGTAAAATTCTTAGTTTTGGATTTGGAGTTAGGGGTACAGAGTACTGGATTTTTAAACAGGGGTTTTATTATCAAATTTGAATTTAAATTTGAACATTGCAGAAATGTGTAATGGATGTGTGTGAAAGTTACATCAATAAATATTTTATCCTGAGGAATTTTTGGAAAAGTGACAGAAAAAGAAAAAGAATAGTGGCACTGTGCCACTGGGCCAGAAAGGCCACAGTGCAGCAGGCCCAGTGGGGAAATCAGCCTGAGTGAGGCCGCCACGTCGAAGGCGTAAAGGCGAAGTATGCCTTCAACCGACGGGCGAACCGGTGCGCGCGCGCGCGTGTTTTTTAACCTGACGAGTGGGTCCCACCCGTCAGGGCGTGAGGCTGACGGACAGGGCCCACGGCCGTCATCGTCTACATCCGTCTAGAGGCGATGACGAGCTCGCCGGCGGTGATATAGGGCACGGGGGGATGCGTGGGTGGTTCCATTGGACTTGGGAGGGATGTCGCCGTTCGGGTGGTGGTGGAGATGGTCGCCGGAGCAGCCTGGTTCGCCGGCGACGAGGTCACGCGGCGGAGGTGCTTCGGGCGTTGATGGTTCCGACCATTCCCGGCTGCAAAAAGAGTGGGGAAGATAGGGGAAAGGGTCAGCAATGCCGCACGGTTCCAGATCAAGAGAAAGCGGGGCGGAGAAGGCCTGTACCGCATGAACACCGACGAGCCGAGGCGGCGGAGCTTGAGCTTGATGTCGAGCTCGGGCGGCTCTAGAGACAAATGGGTGGCGCGGGAGGTTGATTAGGAGTGTGGGGGAGCGACAAGGAGTGAGAGAGGGGCTCGAGGTCGCCTTTTATAGGCTGGCCGAGGTCCACTGTAGGCGTGGCCTACGGGTGCCCGCGGGATCGGCTCGGGTGGCTGTTAGAGAGGGAATGGGGGATCGGGGTTGTTCGTGGGAGTGGTTTAGGGTGCCAGGGAGAGAGAGGAGGAGAGGGACGAACTGTGGGCGGGCCACAGGAGCGGTGCGAGCATTGGCCGAGCATGGCGGCGCTCTGGCGTGAGCTGCAGGAGAGAGAGTAGGGTGCGGGAGCAAGTGGGCAGCCTGCTGGCGCGGAGCGGACCTCGAGGGGCATCGACTGGTGCGCGGGGGAGACTCGAGGTGGTCGGGGGCGCGGCATCAACGGTCGGGTGCCCAGCCAGGCGCTCCAGAGCGTGACTTTGGCCTGCATCCGCGGTTTTCCCGCGTCCCCGCGCGTCCACTTGTGTCTGGCAGCTGGAGGGGGCATGGGCAAAAGCTGGAGACAACCTTGGATGCTCTGGAAAGCTGAGGGGAGAGAAGGAGGCTGAGAGAGAGGGAGGAATTTGTTGTCCAGAGAAGAAAAATGGGGTTCCCCCTCCCTTCATCATTTCTTTCTCGGGCAGAAAAGCATCCAAGTGATAGGGGGAACTAGGAGGGGTTGTGGTAAAAAGCAGAGCTCATGGAGATTAGTGGGAGAGGCCAAAAATGGGATTTTGGTAAAGTGGCAGAAGGTGTTTGATGCTGGTTTGGGCAAGTAGATGATTTCCATTTTCATGTGACTCCACGGGGTGAAATGGCACATATATTTAGGGCCTTCCACCCATTTTGAGCTCATTTGGGCAAAGTTGCCAATGCAACTTTTGTAAACCCTAGAAATTGGCAGGAATGAACTTGTGCAGATCTAGTTGAGCTAATCACTTCTGCAGAGGTTGCACTCTTTACCCACAAGATCTGGGAAGCTTTCGTGTCATCCACGATCCCGCGGTACCTCAAGTACCCGGGGTAAGCACCCGATCACTACCTTTCCCTAGACGACACTAACATAGAGTCCACTCGATTGGTAGTAACCCCCGTGCCCAAGATTTCATATCTTAAAATTGTGGAGCCTTGCTCCCGTATTTATCACATACCACAAGCATGGGGTACCAACGGTGTGTCCGGTGCCCTGTCAAAACAGTCATGGCCGCCCTACCTGGCACGACCCCGTCCCGAGAGAGCGCAACAACGACTCTCCCATCACTAGTAATGCGGGACCCATGCTAGTATCAGCCTAGGTGATCAATAATGCCCCGTCCCATAAAGGGGTAGAGTGGTTGCACATGTTTGGTTGGGACGGTAATCACACATAAATCTAATCCATCATTTTATACACACACCAAAAGCTCTCTTTGGCACATCACTTCTTCCGCAAGTGGTGTCCATAGTTCAACATCTCCCAAGGGCATTAGGGGCACCCGATGGGGTTTTCGAAAGAATGTAACCACGAAGAGTTCATGGTACACATGCATCATTTTGCATCAACTAGTCTCTTGTCAATGCAATCATGAACAAGGTAAAGTCATAGGTAGGGTATGCACCATGTGGTGGTTCACAACAAGTTTACCACCGTCATATTTCATCATCATGCAATCGGGAAAAAGGGTACCGATGAACAAGAGGGGTGTCATGGTGAAACGGCTGCTTGCCTTGATTGTCTTGTTCTTCGAGGTCTTCAAATCCTTCTCCTCCTTCTTTAGCAACTTCGTCAAATACGGGATCTAACCGTCGTAAGAAAATAACGGAAAAATAAGACAATAATGAAAACAGAAAATATCAAACTGCTCAGAAAAATGTCAACTTATTTTTGTAAAATACTAGGAAGAAAACTAGGAAGGGTAAAATTCTTAGTTTTGGATTTGGAGTTAGGGGTACAGAGTACTGGATTTTTAAACAGCGTTTCTATTGTTCAAATTTGAATTTAAATTTGAACAGTGCAGAAAAGTGTAATGGATGTGTGTGAAAGTTACATCAATAAATAGGTGGGATAATTCTAAGATTTTTTTTAGAGTTGGATTTATTGCATTTGGATAAATATTTTATCCTGAGGAATTTTTGGAAAAGTGACAGAAAAAGAAAAAGAAAAGTGGCACTGTGCCACTGGGCCAGAAAGGCCACAGTGCAGCAGGCCCAGGGGGGAATCAGCCCGCGCGAGGCCGCCGCGTCGAAGGCGTAAAGGCGAAGTACGCCTTCAGCCGACGGGCGAACTGGTGCGCGCGCGTGCGTTTTTGAACCTGACGGGTGGGTCCCACCCGTCAGTGCGTGAGGCTGACAGACAGGGCCTATGGCCGTCGTCGTCTACCTCCTCTAGAGGCGACGGCGAGCTTGCCCGGCGGCGATATAGGGCATGGGGGGATGCGTGGGTGGTACCATTGGACTCGGGGGGATGTCGCCGTTCGGGTAGTGGTGGAGATGGTCGCCGGAGCAGCCTGGTTCGCCGGCGACGAGGTCATGCGGCGGAGATGCTTCTGGCGTCGATGGTTTCGGCCGTTCCCGACTGCAAAAAGAGTGGGGAAGAGAGGGGAAAGGGTCAGCGATGCCGCGTGGTTCTAGATCGAGAGAAAGCGGGGCAGAGGAGGCCTGTACCGCGCCAACACCGACGAGCCGAGGCGGCGGAGGTTGAGCTCGATCTCGAGCTCGGGCGGCCCTGGAGATGAATGGGTGGCGCGGGAGGTTGATTAGGAGTGTAGGGAGCGACAGGGAGAGAGAGCGGGGCTCGGGGTCGCCTTTTATAGGCTGGCTGAGGTCCACCGTAGGCGTGGCCTACGGGTGCCCGCGGGATCGGCTCGGGTGGCCGTTAGAGAGGGAATGGGGGCTCGGGGGTGTTCGTGGGAGAGGTTTAGGGTGCCAGGGAGAGAGAGGAGGAGAGGGACAAGCTGCGAGCGGGTCACAGGAGCGGCGCGAGCATTGGCCGAGCGGGGCGGCGCTTTGGCGCAAGCTGCAGGAGAGAGAGGGGGGCGCGGGAGCAAGTGGGCAGCCTGCTGGCGTGGAGCAGACGTCGAGGGGCATCGACTAGCGCACGGGGGAGACTTGAGGTGGTCGTGGGCACGGTGTCAACGGTCGGGTGCCCAGCCAGGCGCTCCAGAGCGTGACTTTGGCCAGCATCCGCGGTTTTCCCGCGTCCCCGCGCGTCCACTTGTGTCTGGCAGCTGAAGGGGGCATGGGCAAATGCTGGAGAGAGCCTTGGATGCTCTGGAAATTTGAGGGGAGAGAAGGAGGCTAAGAGGGAGGGAGGAATCTGTTGTCCAGAGAAGAAAAATGGGGTTCCCCCTCCCTTCATCATTGCTTCTTCGGGTAGAAAAGCATCCAGGTGATAGGGGGGAACTAGGAGGGGTTGTGGTAAAAAGCAGAGCTCATGGAGATTAGTGGGAGAGGCCAAAAATGGGATTTTGGTAAAGTGGCAAGAGGTGTTTGATGCTGGTTTGGGCAAGTAGATGATTTCCAAGTCACATGTGACTCCACAGGGTGAAATGGCACATATATTTAGGGGCTTCCACCCATTTTGAGCTCATTTGGGCAAAGTTGCCAATGCAACTTTTGTAAACCCTAGAATTTGGCAGGAATGAACTTGTGCAGATCTAGTTGAGCTAATCACTTCTCCTTGATGCACCACTTGGTGTGGTGGCCTCATTTGGTCATGTGATCATGCTCACAAAAGTTGGGATCAAGGAGAGAAAGTTGGTAGTACAAAGTTGTTCAAATTTCACTCTGGTTAGAGGGGGTTTTGGGGCATTTTGGTGAACCACAATGACCTTAATTGAGATGAGGCTTTGCAAGGTGATCACAATATGCAATTGTGACTTGCTGGATTTTCCTTGGATTTTTATGAAAATATTTCCTGTAGAAATATTTCAAATCCTTAAAATGGGCAGGAATGGTTTTGGGAGGTTTTGTCCAATATTTTTAACATGACCATGTGTTGAAACCCACATATATGGAAAATATATGTCCCCTGAGTTTCCCTGATTTTCCTCAAATATTTTTGAAGCTTTTAAATATTTTTTACCTATTAAAGACCATTTCTGGCCTAAAGAAAAATCCTTTAAACAAAATAGGAAAAATACTTTTAAAATCATATTTTTGTGGTTTATGGGGGTCTTATATCTAATAGGTTTCAAATATACTCTTTGAAATATTTTTCATACCCCAAATCAAGTACTTGTAGTGAAAACCTCAATTCAGGGGGTTTTGGAAAACTAATTTTTGAAAATACTAATTGGCCAAATTATTTTTGTAAGAAAATACTATATTGCACTATACACATGACATCATCATTGGGCAGAAGTTTGGGGCAAGGAGATGAAGTATACAAGGTGGAGTTGTGTTGACTTTAAGGAGCACTTGAAAACCACAGAGAGAAAAACCAACTCCAAATAAAAAGCCAAATAATGCAAAAGTTTTTGTTGGTCCAAATTTTCATGCTTTAATAATGCAAATGACACATTACAAAAAGCAGGGTGTGACAAAATTATAGATACGTTGGAGACGTATCACTTCTACCTCGAGCTGACAGACCTTTTAAGGTGCTAGCACTCTACAACAACAACGCATACAAGATCGATCTCCCACGCGACAAGTACAACGTGAGTGACGTCTTCAACACCAAGGGTCTCTCTCCCTACCATGGTGATGAGTCCTTCGATCCGAGGTCGGATCTTTCCCAAGGGGGGAGATGATGCGGAGCATCCCAAGGTCATCCACATGGACCTACCTACACCTCCCGCGACACCACTTGGACCAATGAAAAGAGCTCGATAAAAGGCTATCGAAGATAAGGTGAACTCGCTCCTCTCCGAACTACCACTTCCCACATAAGAGACATGGCTTCTGCCTCAAGAGGAAACTCTATGTGTGATCAGGTGCTCGGAGGAAGGTCACGGACAAGACGGCGAGGACACCAAGTACAAGAGACAAGAAGAAGGACTGCCCAAAACTCCTAGCCATCGGACGGCCGATGCCTCTTGGATGTCTGACGCCTGTAGGCTCCAACAGGCTAGCCAAGTCCCTGCCTGCACACGCTCCAGCGACTGGATGACCGGCGCCGATCGGATGTCCGACACCTCCCAGCGCCCGGACGACCAAGCACCACCGGGCGATCGACACCACCATCACCGAGCCAAAATATCAGAAGTGTGGAAGCCTCTGGACGACCGACGAACTGGATGGCCGACCCCGACCGGATGACCGACAAATCCAGACCAGAGCCGAAACATCGGCCTTCCTACAAGTACCGGACGTCCGGACCCTCGCGAGCCATCGGGCAACCGGTGACCGTCGGACGTCCGATGCCTATGTGTTGGGCTAAAGCCCATGTACACCTTTGCCCACTTAGACTATAAATACTCCTTCTCCCCCCTCTTTCGTGGGTCAGCAATGGTTTAGCTCATTTGTGAGATAGAGCTTTGCTCATCCATCCGGATTTACTCCACCGAGAGAGACCGTGGCCTCTACAGAGAAGATCCATCTTGGATTCAAGACCCCTCATGGGAAGACCCTCAAGACCTCCTTTCGGAGAAGAACTTTCTATTTGTATCATCCTTTGTTGATCGTGGATCGTGTATCTCTTTGTGTTTCGAGGCTCTAGCACATGTGTAATCGAATCTTGTTGGTTTGAGTGATTTCTCTCATGTTTCCCCTCTTATTTTCCCTTGTGTTCTTCATAGAATACCCTCCAATCATGAAAGATTGGGTATCTAGGGTTTCACCCTACATCAAAAGTGCAATTGAAGAATTGCATACCAAAGATGACAATACCTAGATCTATGTTTTATGCCTAGCTAGGCGCGTTGAACAATATCGCTTGTTGGGAGGCAACCCAATTTTATTTTTATGTTTTTGATTTTTAGTTCTGTTTTTCAATAAATACACATTATTACCTCTGTAGTAATGGTGTTTTCGTGTTTTAGTTAGTGTTTGAGTCAAGTAAAGACCTTTGGGATGATCTATGGTGATAGTTGATTTGATCTTGCTGAAAAATAGAAACTTTTGCGCTCATTGCCAGAATTTTAAAAAATCACATAAACGTGATTTTGATCTGAATTTTTTACACAATATTGATATATGAATTGCCTCTGTTGTCCTAAATTTTAGTATTTTTGGAGCCACAGAAGTGTACAAAGTTTATAGATTACTACAGACTGTTCTGTTTTTGACAGATCCTGTTTACTATGTGTTGTTTGCTTATTTTGATGGATCTATGGGTAGTATCGGGGGGTATGAACCATGGAGAAGTTGGAATACAGTAGATATTACACCAATATAATTTAGAATGAGTGTTCTGTTGAGTTTTGTGTTGTGAAGTTTTCAAGTTTTGGGTAAAGATTTGATGCACTATGAAATAAGGAGTGGCAAGAGCGTAAGCTTGGGGATGCCCAAGGCACCCAAGGTACTATTCAAGGACAACCAAGCATCTAAGCTTGGGGATGCCCCGGATGGCATCCCCTCTTTTGTCTTTGTTCCATCAGTAAATTTACTTGAGGCTATATTTTTATTCACCACATGATATGTGTTTTGCTTGGAGCGTCTTGTATGATATGAGTCTTTGCTTTTTAGCTTGCCACAATCATCCTTGATGTACACACCTTTTGAGAGGGACACGCATGAATTGTGAATTTATTAGAATACTCTGTGTGCTTGATCTAGGCAGTTTGCTCTATTGCTTCACTTATATGTTTTTAGTGCACGGCGGTGGTTTTATTTTATAGAAATTGTTGAACTCTCATGCTTCACTTATATTATTTTGAGAGTCTCTAAACAACATGGTAATTTGCTTAGGTTATGAATTTAGTCCTAATATGATGGGAATCCAAGAGGGATATAATAAAAACCTTCATATAAAGAGCATTGGATACTATGAGAAGTTTGATTCCTTGCATTTGTTTTGAGATATAAATATGGTGATATTAGAGTCATGCTAGTGAGTAATTGCGGATTGGTAGAAATACTTGTGTTAAACTTTATGATTCTCGTAGAATGCACATATGGTGAACCGTTATGTGATGAAGTTGCAGCATGATTTATTCTTTGATTGTCTTCCTTATGAGTGGAGGTCGGGGACGCGCGATGGTCTTTTCCTACCAATCTATCCCCCTAGGAACATGCGTGTAGTACTTTGTTTTGATAGCCAATAAATTTTTGCAGTAAGTATGTCAGTTATTTATGGGGGGCAGTCGTCAGGCTATGGTGGGGCCTCGCTGGACGAAAAACTTGATGCGGGTGGGGGTGGGGTTGGCTAGAGGGATAGCCGAGGGTGGCGGAAGACCGGAGGTGGTGGGCGGTTCAGGGGAGGGCGGGGGCCGGTGGTTCGGCCGGCGGCCCGTGTGGTGGTCTGTAGTGGAAGAATAACAGCGAGGAAGAAGAAGGGTTAGGAGACATAGGATCCTCATCCAACCGCCTGAAATGGTCGACTTACCCAAATGATGAAAGTCAGGTGACTTGCATTTAGAAATTCCCATATATTTGGTACCATCATCGTAGGTGCTTCGAGACATGCAAGTAGTGCTTCTCAATCCATCAAGCTAAACAACATGCCACTCATAATTCCAAACTTAGTTGCTAAAATACGAATCTGATATGATGCCGACATGTTGTACTGTGACAGCCTGGTTTTTGCCCTCTTTTCTTTTTCTGAATTTCATTTGGGTTTGATTTGAAATTTGGAGTTTGAATCACTTCAGTTGGACTTAAACACTTGGGCATCACCTTGGCTTTCACCCAAGTGACTCATTTA
This sequence comes from Triticum aestivum, assembly GCF_018294505.1. Taxonomy (NCBI): domain Eukaryota; kingdom Viridiplantae; phylum Streptophyta; class Magnoliopsida; order Poales; family Poaceae; genus Triticum; species Triticum aestivum. The sequence goes on along the minus strand of NC_057795.1, from coordinate 258,643,638 downwards.
TCTCCCTAGCCATCATTTCTTCTCTGGTCTACCTCAAAATAATATCATGAATATTTTTCTTAAATGAAAAATATTCATTTTCCTCTCTAAAACCCTAACCAGAAACTTGTGCTCCAAAGCAACCCCAATTTTTCTTGCCCACAAAAATCCTTTGAACTCTAGGGCACGTCCATGAACAAAACTATTGCATCACTTTTTTGAATATTTTTGCTACAGAAAATATTTTCTGTTCTGGACAGAAATGGTAGTTTCTACAGCAACTAACATTTTACTTGCTCCAATGCTGATGCATTTTCTTGTGCATCACTACCCTCCTAGATGATTGCTAACCCCCAAAGCACAGATCCCAACTCTTAGCCATTTGACCATAGTAAGCTCTCAAAGTTACTGACCAGGAACTTACCATGAAGTAAAACTCCAGCTAACAGCACCTGAGCTCGACTCAAAGCCTTGGCCCTAACCTAAATACTAAGGACTACACGCCAGACATGAAAACTGGAGCTAGCTGTGGCTCTACGCCGTAGTGCACGCGGTGACCACGCGTGTGCATGATGCCAGCATGCTTGTCGCCTCGCTCTGAGTGTCACTGAGCGCTCTGTTCGGCGCGTGCTCGCTTCCCCGCCTGCCTAACCTTGCCAAACCTTGCCACCATCATCGTCTCGACTCCATTAAATCCCTCCTAGCACTCGCCGACGCTGAAGCTCGCCGCAGCGAGCATGGGCACGGTCCGGCCAACCCAACAGTGCGCTGCGCACTGTGCTCGTCACCACCCACTCATTCCTGTGCTCGTCTCCGCCCGCTCACAGTGCCCGCGTGAGCTACATCGCCTTCCCCCTCGCTCACTGACGTTGTTTGTCGCCGGGCGCAGTGTCCAGGTGTCCTCCGGTGGAGCCCAAACCCCTCACCTCGCTCGGCTATAAATCCAGCCCTTCCTAGCCCTCTCGAGCATCACCAGCTCCACTCACACACTCCGCAAGTCAGTAGGAAGCCGTAGCCCGGCCGGGCAGGCCTTAGGCCGTCGTCCCCGAGCTCGAGCTTGCCGGCGATCCCCTTTGTTCGTCGCCACCGCTCCAGCCCCTCCCAAGCTCAGGCGACTCTTCCAGAGCCTCCGCCGTGCTTCAGTGGTGATGTCCGACTCGGTTGGAGCCACTTGGGCAGCCCCTCATCGCCATCATCTCCAACTCCGGCGACCACGGCTCTCTGCCGCTACTGGAGAGGTTCATTCCGTCGCCATCTGACCACCCCTAGCTATTCTATGGGTACGGGCAGGTGTGCCTCCCTCTTCTCATTCAATCCATCCCTCCAGATCGGGCAAAGATGCCATCCTCGCCGGCGTGAGCTCCGGCGAAGCTCCGTCGTGCACTATTTCTCTCCCCCTCCCCCTCACCTGACTAGCGGGGCCCGCTGCCAGCCACTCTGGCCGCGCCCGAAGCGGTACCAGTGGAGGCACCCCGCGGGGTTTACGCCTTCAACGTCACCCCCCATGTTTCGTTTATTTAAATTCAATTCGAATATTTCCATATAACTTCAAACAGCCATAGCTTTTTAACCATAAGTCCAAATGAATTGATTCTTTTTGCATTGTTTTCTGTATGAAAATCTCTAGCAGCACACCAAAGATGAGATTTTTCTCTGCTGCCTAGATTGTCTGGTGAATTTCAGAGTGTTTCTTGATGTTTTCTTTTTGTGTTTTTGAATTGATTTCAGAAGGTGAAGCTTGTCTTTAAGATCATCAGGAGGAGTGTAATACGTCTCCAACGTATCTACTTTTCCAAACACTTTTGCCCTTGTTTTGGATTCTAATTTGTATGATTTGAATGAAACTAATCCGGACTGACGCTATTTTCAGCAGAACTGCCATGACATTGTTTATTGTGCAGAAAACAAAAGTTTTCGGAATGACCTGAAAATCCCCAGATGCTCCACCGACCTCAACTCCAACTCCATATATTTCGTTTCGCGGAGCAAAAGATCAGAGAGAAAGTTTCATCATGTTTAACGATACGTAGCCGCCGCCAAGCCCTAATCTCTCTCGGGAGGGCTGATCTGGAGTCTGTTCGGGGCTCCAGAGAGGGGGATTCGTCGCCGTCGTCATCATCAACCATCCTCTATCACCAATTTCATGATGCTCACCGCCGTGCGTGAGTAACTCCATCGTAGGCTTGCTGGACGGTGATGGGTTGGATGAGATTTACCATGTCATCAAGTTAGTTTTGCTAGGGTTTGATCCCTAGTATCCACTATGTTCTGAGATTGATGTTGCTATGACTTTGTTGTGCTTAATGCTTGTCACTAGGGCCCGAGTGCCATGATTTCAGATCAGAACCTATTAAGTTTTCATGAATATATGTCTGTTCTTGATCCTATCTTGCAAGTCTATAGTCACTTATTATGTGTTATGATCCGACAACCCCGAAGTGACAATAATCAGGATACTTCTCGGTGATGACCGTAGTTTGAGGAGTTCATGTATTCACTATGTGTTAATTCTTTGGTTTGATTCTCTATTAAAAGGAGGCCTTAATATCCCTTAGTTTCCACTAGGACCCCGCTGCCACGGGAGGGTAGGATAAAAGATGTCATGCAAGTTCTTTTGCATAAGCACGTAAGACTATATTTGGAATATATGCCTACATTACATTGATGAACTGGAGCTAGTTCTACGTCACCCTATGTTATAGCTATTACATGAGGAATCGCATCCGACATAATTATCCATCACTGATCCAATGCCTACGAGCTTTTCACATCTTGTGTTTCGCTTATTTACTTTACTGTTGCTACTATTACAACTATTACAAACTACTATCATTACTTCTGCCACTGGTACCATTACTATCATACTACATTGCTACTAAATACTTTGCTGCAGATACTAAGTTATCCAGGTGTGGTTGAATTGACAACTCAACTGCTAATACTTAAGAATATTCTTTGGCTCCCCTTGTGTCGAATCAATAAATTTGGGTTGAATACTCTACCCTCAAAAGCTGTTGCGATCCCCTACACTTGTGGGTTATCAAGACTAATTTCTGGTGCCGTTGCCAGGGAGCATAGCTCTATTATTTGTGCCATTTGGGATTTATATCTGTTGAACACTATGAGGAACTTGAAAGGCGAAAGAACCAAGATTTTTTCCTCAACTACGAGGGGAGGTAAGGAACTGCCATCTAGCTCTGCACTAGATTCTCCTTCTATTTTGAGTAAGCTTGCGACACCTAAACCTGCTACTGCTATGAATTCTGATATGTCGCATGTTATTGATGATGCCACTTCTGATAGGAATGATACTTATGATGAAACTACTTCTGTGCGTGATACTACTTTGCCATTAGGTGAATTTCTTGATGAACAACTTGCTAGGGTTAGAGAGAATGAAATTATTGAAAATGTTATTATTGATGATAGTGATGATGAAAGTTCTCCCCCTGATTATGAATTACCCGTTGTTCCTGAGGGTTATGTTATGGATGAGGAAGCTGCTAGAGCTATCTTTCCTTGCAAAGATAGATATGATCTTAAGAAGTTATTAGCTAAATTGAAGCAGCAATCCCTTCATGCTAGAATGAAACCTGACCCTGCTTTTGCTTCTTCACCTATCTGTGTTACTGATAAGGATTATGAATTCTCTATTGATCTTGAGATTATTACTTTGGTTACATCTGATCCTTTTTATGGCCTTGAATCTGAAACTGTTATGGCACATCTTACCAAGTTGAATGATATAGCCACCTTGTTTACTTATGATGAGAAGTCTCGCTATTATTATATCCTTAAGATATTTCTGTTCTCATTAAAGGGTGATGCTAAACTTGGTTTAATTCTCTTGATCCTGGTTGTGTGTGTAGTCCCCAGGATATGATTTATTACTTCTCTGCTAAATATTTCCCCGCTCATAAGAAACAAGCTACCTTGCAGGGAATATATAATTTTATGCAAATCAAAGAAGAGAGTCTCCCACAAGCTTGGGGGAGGCTTCTCCGATTACTTAATGCTTTGCCTGATCATCCTCTTAAAAAATGAAATACTTGATATCTTTATAATGGATTAACCGATGCTTCCAAGGACTACTTGGATAGTTGTGCTGGTTGTGTTTTCAGGGAAAGAACAGTCGACGAAGCTGAATTACTATTGAATAATATGTTGACTAATGAAAATAATTGGACTCTTCCTGAGTCAATTCCTGAGGCAATTCCTGAACCAATTGAGCCAACTCCTGAGCCTATTCCTAAACCCACTCCGAAAAAGAGATCAATGAAAGAAAAAGGTCTTAAAGCCGAAGACGTTAAGAATTGACCACCTATTGAAGAAATACATGGTCTTAATATGCCACCTGTCGAAGTAACACATTGTCTTGATAACCCGACACAGGTAGTAAAGGTAAATTCTCTCTATAGATATGATAAAGCTAGTTCCCTCTACTAAATTGCATAGCCCATGCTTAGATGAATTTCATGACTTTATGGCTAGACAAGAAAGTTTTAATGCTTATGTTGGTAGAGAATTAAAGAATAACGCTTTTGAGATAGGACGCTTGAGTGATTATATGGCTAGAGTTAAAGGTGAACTTAAACTCATTAGCAAATATGCTTCTATGGTTGCCACTCAAGCTGAGCAAGTACTTAAGGCTCAAAGTGATTTGCTCGATGAATTAAATAATAAAAATGACTTTGCTGTTAGAGTGGCTACTAGACCTGGTAGAATGACTCAGGAACCTTTGTATCCTGAAGGCCACCCTAAGAGAATCGAGCAGGATTCTCAAAGAAATAATTTAGAGGCACCTAGTTCTTCTAAAAAGAAGAAAAAGAAAAACGATAGGACTTTGCATGCTTCTAGTGAACCTGTTGTAGACACACCTGAGAATCCCAATGATATTTCTATTTCTGATGCTGAAACACAATCAGGTGATGAACATGAACCTAGTGATAATGTTAAAGATAATGTTCATGCTGATGCTCAACCCAGCAATAATACTGAAGTAGAGATTGAACCTGCTGTTGATCTTGATAACCCACAATCAAAGAATCAACATTATGATAAGAGAGACTTTGTTGCTTGGAAGCACGGTAGAGATAGAGAACCATGGGTTCAGAAATCCATGCCCATTCCTCCTAAACCATCCAAGACAAAGGATGATGAGGATTTTGAGCGCTTTGCTGAAATGATTAGACCTATCTTCTTACGTATGCGCTTAATTGATATGCTTAAATTAAATCCTTATGCTAAGTATATGAAGGATATCATTACAAATAAAAGCAAGATACCGGAAGCTGAAATTTCCACCATGCTTGCTAATTATACTTTTAAGGGTGTAATACCAAAGAAACTTGGAGACCCCGGGGTACCTGAGGGAGTCCTGGATTAGGGGGTATCCGGACAGCCGGACTATATGCTCTGTCTGGACTGTTGGAGCGTGAAGATACAAGACTCAAGACTCCATCCCGTGTCCGGATGGGACTCTCCTTTGCGTGGAAGACAAGCTTGGCGAACCCGATATTATATTTCCTTCCTTATAACCGACTCCATGTAAACCCTAGGCCCCTCCAGTGTCTATATAAACCGGAGAGGTTGGTCCTTAGAGGGACGATCACAATCATAATCATCATAGGCTAGCTTCCAGGGTTTAGCCTCTATGATCTCATGGTAGATCGACTCTTGTACTACTAATATCATCAATATCAATCAAGCAGGAAGTAGGGTTTTACCTCCATCGAGAGGGCCCGAACCTGGGTAAACATTGTGTCCCTTGCCTCCTATTACCATCAGCCTAAGATGCACATATCGGACCCCCTACCCGAGATCCGCCGTTTTTGACACCGACATTGGTGCTTTCATTGAGCGTTCCTCTGTGTCATTGCTGCAAGTCTTGATGGCACCTTGAATCATCAACAACACGGTCCAGGGTGAAACTTTTCTGCCCGAATAAATCTTCGTGTTCGGCAGCTTCGCACTGCGGGCCAATTCGCTTGGCCAACTAGAGCAGATCGACAGCTACGCCCCTGGCCACCAGGTCAGGTTCGAAAACCTGAACTACACGACCGATATCCACGGAGACTTGATCTTCGACGGAATCGGGCCTGTGCCAGGAGCGCCAAACAGTCATGATGATCACGGCTTAGACCTGCTGTCGGACAATGCTCGGGATATCACCCCTGCGGTAGCCCCGGGCCTAAATCCGGAGCAAACGGAGTTGCCCAAGGATGGGTGGATGGACACCACCCCACAGGCCGCACACTCATCGGCGGTATAGCCGAACACAGGCCTCACCTTTAAGGAAGCCTGTGACACCGGACCCCCGGACTCGTATCCGGCTGTAGGTTCCAATCCGCGCGCTCCCGAGCCCGTCGAGCCTGGTTGGGCTCCTGTAATGGAGTTCACCGCCGCGGAAATCTTCCAGCACTCACCGTTTGGCGACGTGCCAAACTCGTTAAAGTCTCTCTCTTTGTCTGGAGACTCTTGGCCGAACTATGTCCGGCTCGAGTGCGAAGCAGGTAACGAAGGAATTCGTTGCCCACCCACCACCCACTTCATTGCCACGGTCGATGACTTAACCGACGTGCTTGACTTCGACTCTGAAGACATGGACGGTATGGACGACGATGCAGGACAAGGACAGGAACCATCACTCACGGGGCGGTGGACAGCCACCTCCTCATATGATATATATATATGGTGGACACTCCGAAAGAAACCAATGGCGATGAGGCAACGGAGGATAACCCCTCAGGGAAGAAAGCAAAGCATGGGCGTCGTCGACACCGCTCCAAGCCCTGCCACAACAATACCAGCATAGGAGACAAAAACAATTCGGATGGTGCCGATGATGAATACAACCCTGATCAGCCTGCCTTTGAGCAGGCCGAGCAGGAAGATGGGCAGGTCAGCCCAGACGAACAGGCGACGGACGGATATCCGGAGGAGGACAACTACATGCCCCCCTCCAAAGACTAGATTAGCCTCGGCGACGACGAGTTCTGCGTGCCTGAGGATCCCGTGGAGCAGGAGCGCTTCAAGCGCCGGCTTATGGCCACTCCGAGGAGCCTGAAAAAGAAGCAGCAGCAACTCCAAGCTGATCAAGACGTGCTCACAGATAGATGGACTGAAGTCCTGGCAGCTGAGGAATATGGACTCGAGCGCCATACGGCTGACCGGCCACCTCATGGCCAGGATAAAACGGCATATCAGCCCGAATACCAGCCCGCACCCCCATGCCAATACACTACGGCCCGGGGCAATAGGCAAGACCTGCAAGATATACTGGAAAACAAAGCAGGACAGCCAAGATCGATCTACGGATCGTGGGGGCGTGCCCCAACATGCGATGATGACCGTCACGCCGGATACACTATCAACAAGTCCGGCCGGGACGAATACAGCCACCCAGACACATTCGAATTGCGTCGCCACATAGCCCGGCATAGAGGTGCCGCACACCCCCTTTGCTTCACTAACGAAGTGATGGATCACTAATTCCTAGAAGGGTTTAAACCCGTCAACATCAAATCATACGATGGCACAACAGACCCTGGATAAGCTCGTGCCAAATTCATGGCACCCCGGACAAGCCAGCCAACCACACTAATAGAGACTGTGGGTTGTTCAAACAGGCCGGTAAAATAAATGCCGAAAACAAGGACAAGGGGCTGCACAGTGACTATGACGAGGAGCCCCGGCGTCCGAACACGGAGGGACAGAAGAAATTTCCTCCGCAGGTGAAAACGGTCAACATGATCTACGCCACCCACATTCCCAAGCGGGAACGGAAGCGAGCACTACGGGACGTCTATGCGATGGAGCCAGTCGCCCCCAAATTCAACCCATGGTCAGCTTGTCCGATCACCTTTGATCGTAGGGATCACCCTACCAGCATCCATCATGGCGGCTCAGCCGCATTGGTCCTAGACCCAATCATCGACGGATTCCTCCTCACGCGAGTCCTTATGGACGGCGGCGGCAGCCTGAACCTGCTTTATCAGGACACAGTGCACAACATGGGCATCGACCCTTCAAGTGTTGGAAATATGCCCTAGAGGCAATGATAAATTAGTTATTATTATTATATTTCCTTGTTCATGATAATCATTTATTGTGCATGCTATAATTGTATTGAAAGGAAACTCAGATACATGTGTGGATACATAGACAACACCATGTCCCTAGTAAGCTTCTAGTTGACTAGCTCGTTAATCAATAGATGGTTACGGTTTCCTGACCATGGACATTGGATGTCGTTGATAACGGGATCACATCATTAGGAGAATGATGTGATGGACAAGACCCAATCCTAAGCCTAGCACAAAGATCGTAGTTCGTATGCTAAAGCTTTTCTAATGTCAAGTATCATTTCCTTAGAACATGAGATTGTGCAACTCCCGGATACCGTAGGAATGCTTTGGGTGTACCAAATGTCACAATGTAACTGGGTGGCTATAAAGGTGCACTACAGGTATCTCCGAAAGTGTCTGTTGGGTTGGCACGAATCGAGACTGGGATTTGTCACTCCGTGTAAATGCATAGGTATCTCTGGGCCCACTCGGTAGGACATCATCATAATGTGCACAATGTGACCAAGGGGTTGATCACAGGATGATGTGTTACAGAACGAGTAAAGAGACTTGCCGGTAACGAGATTGAACAAGGTATCGGGATACCGACGATCGAATCTCGGGCAAGTACAATACCGCTAGACAAAGGGAATTGTATATGGGATCGATTGAGTCCTTGACATCGTGGTTCATCCGATGAGATCATCGTGGAACATGTGGGATCCAACATGGGTATCCAGATCCCGCTGTTGGTTATTGACCGGAGAACGTCTCGGTCATGTCTGCATGATTCCCGAACCCGTAGGGTCTACACACTTAAGGTTCGATGACGCTAGGGTTATAAAGGAAGTTTGTATGTGGTTACTGAATGTTGTTCGGAGTCCCGGATAAGATCCCGGACATCACGAGGAGTTCCGGAATGGTCCGGAGGTAAAGATTTATATATGGGAAGTCCTGATTTGGTCACCGGAAAAGTTTCAAGTTTTATCGGTAACATACCGGGACCCCCGGGAGGGTCCCGGGGGTCCACCAAGTGGGGCCACCGGCCCCGGATGGCTGCATGGTCCATGTGTGGGAGGGGACCAGCCCCAGGTGGGCTGGTGCACCCCCCCCCACACACACAAGGGCCTAAGGCGCCTAGGGTTGGGGGAGGGGGCGCACCCACCTAACTTGGGGGGGCAAGTTTCCCCTCTCCCCCCCTTGGCTGCCACCCTAGATGGGATTGGGGGCAGCCGCACCCCTTGGGGTGCAAACCCTAGAGGGGGCGCACCCCTCCCTCTCCCCTATATATAGTTGATGTCTTGAGGGCTGCCAACACATGAGTTTCTCTCCCTCTTGGCGCAGCCCTACCTCTCTCCCTTCTCCTCTCCCGCGGTGCTTGGCGAAGCCCTGCAGGATTTCCACGCTCCTCCATCACCACCACCCGTTGTGCTGCTGCTGGACGGAGTCTTCCTCAACCTCTCCCTCTCTCCTTGCTGGATCAAGGCATGGGATACGTCACCGGCCTGTACGTGTGTTGAACACGGAGGTGTCGTCCGTTCGGCACTAGGATCTCCGGTGATTTGGATCACGACGAGTACGACTCCTTCAACCCCATTCTCTTGAACGCTTCCGCTTAGCGATCTTCAAGGGTATGTAGATGCACTCTCCTCCCCCTCGTTGCTGGTTTCTCCATAGATAGATCTTGGTAACACGTAGGAAAATTTTGAATTTCTGCTACGTTCCCCAATAGTGGCATCATGAGCTAGGTCTATTGCGTAGATTCTTTGCACGAGTAGAATACAAAGTAGTTGTGGGCATTGATTTTGTTCAATATGCTTATCGTTACTAGTACAATCTTGTTTTGACGGTATTGTGGGATGAAGCGGCCCGGACCGACCTTACACGTACACTTACGTGAGACAGGTTCCACCGACTGACATGCACTTGGTGCATAAGGTGGCTAGCGGGTGCCAGTCTCTCCCACTTTAGTCGGAACGGATTCGATGAAAAGGGTCCTTATGAAGGGTAAATAGCAATTGGCATATCACATTGTGGTTTTGCGTAGGTAAGAAACGTTCTTGCTAGAAACCCATAGCAGCCACGTAAAACATGCAAACAACAATTAGAGGACGTCTAACTTGTTTTTGCAGGGTATGCTATGTGATGTGATATGGCCAATAAGAATGTGATGAATGATATGTGATGTATGAGATTGATCATGTTCTTGTAAAAGGAATCACGACTTGCATGTCGATGAGTATGACAACCGGCAGGAGCCATAGGAGTTGTCTTAATTTATTGTATGACCTGTGTGTCATTGAACAACGCCATGTAATTACTTTACTTTATTGCTAACCGGTAGCCATAGTAGTAGAAGCAAAATGATATTGGCCATATCATGTCACTATTTGATTACATGTGATGTTTATCATGTTTATACATCTTATTTGCTTAGAACGACGGTAGTAAATAAGATGATCCCTCATTAAAATTTCAAGAAAAGTGTTCCCCCTAACTGTGCACCATTGCGAAAGTTCGTCGTTTCGAAGCACCATGTGATGATCGGGTGTGATAGATTCTTACGTTCACATACAATGGGTGTAAGCCAGATTTACACACGCGAAACACTTAGGTTAACTTGACGAGCCTAGCATGTACAGACATGGCCTCGGAACACAAGAGACCGAAAGGTCGAGCATGAGTCGTATAGTAGATACGATCAACAAGAAGATGTTCACCGATGATGACTAGTCCGTCTCACGTGATGATCAGACACGGCCTAGTTGACTCGGATCATGTAATCACTTAGATGACTAGAGGGATGTCTATCTGAGTGGGAGTTCATGAGATGAACTTAATTATCCTGAACATAGTCAAAAGATCTTTGCAAATTATGTCGTAAGCTCGCGCTTTAGTTCCACAATTTAGATATGTTCCTAGAGAAAATATAGTTGAAAGTTGACATTAGCAATTATGTGGACAGTAGAAAGCTTATGTCCTTAATGCACCGCTAGCTGAACCCCAATCGTCATCTGTGGATGTTGCGAACATCGGACATACACGTTTTGATAACTACATGATAGTTCAGTTAAACGGTTTAGAGTTGAGGCACCAAAGACGTTTTTCGAAACGTCGCGGAACATATGAGATGTTTTCGAGGGCTGAAATTGGGATTTCAGGCTCGTGCCCACGTCAAGAGGTATAAGACCTCCGACGATTTTCTTAGCCTGCAAACTAAAGGGAGAAAAGCTCAATCGTTGAGCTTGTGCTCAGATTGTCTGAGTGCAACAATCACTTGAATCGAGTGGGAGTTGATCTTCCAGATGAGATAGTGATGTTTCTCCAAAGTCATTGCCACCAAGCTGCTAGAGCTTCGTGATGAACTATAACATATCAGGGATAGCTACGATGATCCTTGAGGTATTCACGATGTTTGACACCGCGAAAGTAGAAATCAAGAAGGAGCATCAATTGTTGATGGTTGGTGAAACCACTAGTTTCAAGAAGGGCAAGGGCAAGAAGGGACACTTCATGAAACGGCAAATCAGTTGCTGCTCCAGTGAAGAAACCCAAGGTTGAACCCAAACCCGAGACTAAGTGCTTCTGTAATAAGGGGAACAGCCACTGGAGCAGAATTACCCTAGATACTTGGTAGATAAGAAGGTTGGCAAGGTCGATAGAAGTATATTGGATATACATTATGTTAATGTGTACTTTACTAGTACTCCTAGTAGCACCAGGGTATTAGATATCGGTTCGGTTGCTAAGTGTTAGTAACTCGAAATAAAAGCTACGAAATAAACGGAGACTAGCTAAAGGTGAGCTGACGATACGTGTTGGAAGTGTTTCCAAGGTTGATGTGATCAAGCATCACACGCTCCCTCTACCATCTAGATTGGTATTAAACCTAAATAATTGTTATTTGGTGTTTGCGTTGAGCATCGACATGATTGGATTATGTCTGTCGCAATACAGTTATTCATTTAAGGAGAATAATGGTTACTCTGTTTATTTGAATAATACCTTCAATTGTCTAGCACCTAAAAGGAATTGTTTATTGAATCTCGATCATAGTGATACACATTTTCATGCCAAAAAGGATATAAGATAGTAATGATAGTACCACTTACTTGTGGCACTGCCATGTAAGTCATATTGGTGTAAAACGCATGATGAAGCTCCATGTTGATGGATCTTTAGACTCACTTGTTTTTGAAAAGTTTGAGACATGCAAACCTTGTCTATTGGTATATACGCATGAAGAAACTCCATGCAGATGGATCATTTGGACTCACTTGATTTTGAATCACTTGAGATATGCAAATCATACCACATAGGCAAGATGACTGAAAAGCCTCGTTTTCAGTAAGATGGAACAAGATAGCAACTTGTTGGAAGAAACACACTTTGATGTGTGCAGTCCAATGAGTGCTGAGGCATGCAGTGAATATCGTTATGTTTTACTTCACAGATGATTTAAGTAGATATTGTATATTTACTTGATGAAACACAAGTCTGAATTATTGAATGGTTCAAGTAATTTCAGAGTGAAGTTGAAGGTCATTGTGACAAGAGGATAAAATGTCTATGATATGATCATAGAGATGAGTATCTGAGTTATGAGCTTTGGCACACAATTAAGACATTGTGGAAATTGTTTCACAATTAATACCGCCTGGAACACCATAGTGTGATGGTGTGTCCGAACATCATAGTTGCACCCTATTGGATATGGTGCGTACCATGATGTCTCTTATCGAATTACCACTATCGTTCATGGGTTAGGCATTAGAGACAACCACACTCACTTTAATAGGGCACCACGTAATTCCGTTGAGACGACACCATTTGAACTATGGTTTGGAGAAACCTAAGTTGTCGTTTCTTAAAAGTTTGGGGCTGCGACGCTTATGTGAAAAAAAAATTCATCGTGATAAGCTCGAACCCAAAATGGATAAGTACATCTTCATAGGATACCCAAAATGGTTGGGTATACCTCCTATCTCAGATCCGGAAGCAAAAGTAATTGTTTCTAGAAACGGGTCCTTTCTCGAGGAAAAGTTTCTCTCGAAAGAATTGAGTGGGAGGATGGTGGAGACTTGATGAGGTTATTGAACCGTCACTTCAACTAGTGTGTAGCAGGGCACAGGAAGTTGTTCCCGTGGCGCCTACACCAATTGAAGTAGAAGCTTATGATAGTGATCATGAAGTTTCAGATCAAGTCACTACCGTACCCCGTAGGGTGACAAGGATGCGTACTACTTCAGAGTGGTACGCAATCCTGTCTTAGAGGTCATGTTGCTAGACAACAATGAACCTACGAGCTATGGAGAAGCGATGGTGGGCCCGGATTCCGACGAATGGCTCGAGGCCATAAAATCCGAGAAAGGATCCATGACTTTGGAAGAAATACTTGATGGTCGTAAGGCCATTGGGTATAGATGGATTTTAAAAGGAAGACAGACAATGATGGTAAGAATCACCATTAAGAAAGCTCGACTTGTCGTTAAGATGTTTTCCGACAAGTTCAAGGAGTTGACTACGGTGAGGCTTTCTCACTCGTACCGATGCTAAGAGTCTGTTGGAATTGGATTAGTAGTTACTGCATTATTTATGAAATCTTGCAGATAGAATGTCAAATAACCATTGTTTCCTCGACAGTTTTCTTGAGGAAAGGTTGTATGTGATACAACCAGAAGGTTTTGACAATCCTGGAGAACGCTAACAAATATGCAAAACTCCAGCAATCCTTCTAAGGACTGGAGTAAGCATCTTGGAGTTGGAATGTACGCTTTGATGAGATAATCAAAGATTTTGGGTTTATACAAAAGTTTATGAGAAACTTGTATTTCCAAAGAAGTGAGTGGGAGCATTATAGAATATCTGATGAGTATATGTTGTTGACATATTGTTGATCAGAAATGATGTAGAATTTCTAGAAAGCATATAGGGTTATTTGAAAAGTGTTTTTCAATGGAAATCCTGGATTAGGCTACTTGAACAATAAGCATCAAGATCTATAAGATAGATCAAAATGCTTAATAATACTTTCAATTGAGCACATACCTTGACATGATCTTGAAGATGTTCAAGATGGATCAGTCAAAGAAGGAGTTCTTGCCTGAGTTGTAAGGTATGAAGTTAAGAGTTAAAGCTCGACCACGGCAGAAGAGAGACAAAGGACGAAGGTCGTCCCCTATGCTTCAGACGTAGGCTCTATAGTATGCTATGTTGTGTGCCGCACCGGAAGTGTGCCTTGCCACGAATCAGTCAAGGGGTACAAGAATGATCCAGGAACGGATCATTGGACAGCGGTCAAAATTATCCTTAGAGGGATAAGGAAATGTTTCTCTATTATGGAGGTGATAAAGAGTTCGGCATAAAGGGTTACATTGATGCAAGCTTTAACACCTATCCGAATGATTCAGAGTAGCAAACCGGATACGTACAGTGGAGCAACCATTTGTAATAACTCCAAGTGGAGCGTGGAAGCAGCATTTACATTATGACCTAGAGATTTGCGAAGTACATACGAATCTGAATGTTGCAGACCCGTTGACTAAAACCTCTCTCACAAGCAAAACATGATCAAACCCCAGAACTCATTGAGACTTAATCACATGGTGATGTGAACTAGTTTAAGACACTAGTAAACTCTTTGGATGTTGGTCACATGGCGATGTGACCTATCAGTGTTAATCACATGGCGATGTGAACTAGATTATTGACTCTAGTGCAAGTGGGAGACTGTTGGAAATATGCCCTAGAGGCAATGATAAATTAGTTATTATTATTATATTTCCTTGTTCATGATAATCGTTTATTGTCCATGCTATAATTGTATTGAAAGGAAACTCAGATACATGTGTGGATACATAGACAACACCATGTCCCTAGTAAGCTTCTAGTTGACTAGCTCGTTGATCAATAGATGGTTACGGTTTCCTGATCGTGGACATTGGATGTCGTTGATAACGGGATCACATCATTAGGAGAATGATGTGATGGACAAGACCCAATCCTAAGCCTAGCACAAAGATCGTAGTTCGTATGCTAAAGCTTTTCTAATGTCAAGTATCATTTCCTTAGACCATGAGATTGTGCAACTCCCGGATACCGTAGGAATGCTTTGGGTGTACCAAAAGTCACAACGTAACTGGGTGGCTATAAAGGTGCACTACAAGTATCTCTAAAAGTGTCTGTTGGGTTGGCACGAATCGAGACTGGGATTTGTCACTCCGTGTAAATGGATAGGTATCTCTGGGCCCACTCGGTAGGACATCATCATAATATGCACAATGTGACCAAGGGGTTGATCATAGGATGATGTGTTACGGAACGAGTAAAGAGACTTGCCGGTAACGAGATTGAACAAGGTATCAGGATACCGACGATCGAATCTCGGGCAAGTACAATACTGCTAGACAAAGGGAATTGTATACGGGATCGATTGAGTCCTTGACATCGTGGTTCATCCGATGAGATCATCGTGGAACATGTGGGAGCCAACATGGGTATCCAGATCCCGCTGTTGGTTATTGACCAGAGAATGTCTCGGTCATGTCTGCATGATTCCCGAACCCGTAGGGTCTACACACTTAAGGTTCGATGATGCTAGGGTTATAAAGGAAGTTTGTATGTGGTTACCGGATGTTGTTCAGAGTCTCGAATGAGATCCCGGACGTCACAAGGAGTTCCGGAATGGTCCGGAGGTAAAGATTTATATATGGGAAGTCCTGTTTTGGTCACCGGAAAAGTTTCGGGTTTTATCGGTAACGTACCGGGACCACCGGGATGGTCCCGTGGGTCCACCAAGTGGGGCCACCGGCCCCGGAGGGCTGCATGGGCCAAGTGTGGGAGGGGACCAGCCCCAGGTGGGCTGGTGCGCCCCCCCACGAGGGCCCAAGGCACCGAGGGTTGGGGGAGGGAGCGCACCCACCTAACTTGGGGGGTCAAGTTTCCCCTCTCCCCCCCTTGGCCGCCACCCTAGATGGGATTGGGGCAGACGCAGCCCTTGGGGTAGAAACCCTAGAGGGGGCGCACCCCCTCCCTCTCCCCTATATATAGTTGAGGTCTTGAGGGCTGCCAACACATGAGTTTCTCTCCCTCTTGGCGCAGCCCTACCTCTCTCCCTTCTCCTCTCCCGCGGTGCTTGGCGAAGCCCTGCAGGATTTCCACGCTCCTCCATCACCACCACCCATTGTGCTGCTGCTGGACGGAGTCTTCCTCAACCTCTCCCTCTCTCCTTGCTGGATCAAGGCATGGAATACGTCACCGGGCTGTACGTGTGTTGAACGCGGAGGTGCCGTTCGTTCGGCACTAGGATCTCCGGTGTTTTGGTAACGACGAGTACGGCTCCTTCAACCCCGTTCTCTTGAACGCTTCCGCTTAGCGATCTACAAGGGTATGAAGATGCACTCTCCTTCCCCTCGTTGCTGGTTTCTCCATAGATAGATTTTGGTAACACGTAGGAAAATTTTGAATTTCTGCTACGTTCCCCAACATCAAGGATCAAGCCCTCCAAAACCACCTTTAAAGGTGTAATTCCTGGAGTAGAGGCCCGTTGCACGGGCTCTATAACATTGGAAGTGGTCTTCGGATCTCCGGATAATTTCTGAAGCAAAGAGTTAATCTTCAATATCGTCCCTTTTCGTAGTGGTTACCACGCATTGCTTGGACGAACCGCTTTCGCTAGATTCAATGCGGTACCACACTATGCATACCTCAAGCTCAAGATGCCAGGACCGCGCGGGGTCATGACAGTTAACGGAAACATGGACCGCTCTATCCGTACAAAAGAGCATACTGCAGCCCTCGCGGCGGAAGTACAATGCGGCCTCCTCCCACAAACCACCAATCCGGCAATGACAACCTCGAGCACCGTCAAGCGAGTCTAGAGCACCCCGCAACAGGATCACCAGGCATGCCAAGAGCGTGACTAGCAGTCCGGCCTCCGCTCAAGCCCCATCAAAGCAGCATTCGTGCCACGCGTACACAATTACGCACTCAAAATACCATGGGCATAGGCGGAGGCGCAGCAGTGACTCAGTCAACAGTGCGGTATAACCACAATATACCTTCATAACCCTCCCTTTTTATCTTTCAGGACACTACTTTAGGGCAGCATCTTCAGAAGAGCCGGATCGTCGGACTTACACAGGAGAGAAAACCAAGGAGGCAACAGGCTTTGCGCACAAAAGGAAATACCCAGGTGGAATCTGTTCACGATCGTTATACCTGTTTTATATACCTACATGCAGCCTGCCCTTGGATAGGACATGTTAAATAGTCCTATTTACTTCTGCTTACACGCACCCATTGTAAACATACGCTTAAACATATTATTCATCAAGGGGAGATAATATATAGCGTCAGCTTATTATTCCTATTCGCGCATTTTTTACAAATGTTTATTTAAATTTGCATCCGTACACCTTGGTATGATCAGTTTGCCAGGGGCTTCTTATGGCGCCTCATAATACGGCAAAACAAGTCCGAACACTTTCAACAGTGCGGCACCCCGAACTTATAGCACTATATGCATCAGCTCTGAATCACGTCTTGGGTCAATAGTTGGGTTTGCCCGACTCCCTTGTTTTGGTACCTTACGTTCCGTTATATCGGCTAAGGTAGTGCAGGGAAAACTACTACGATTGTGTCCTGGTTCTTCCGGACGAGCACCTCAGTAGAGAAAGCTGAAAACTGACCGGCATGATGCGGCGAGAGCTGGTCGCTGTTCGAGAGGTCTTAAAATCCTTAAAGATTTTTTACGCTTTAGGCAAGGAATCGGCCTCGTCCGATTTAGGCGTATATAGCGCCCCAATTCGGCCTTCCGAATTCTAGGGGCTTCGTCGAATTTTAAAATTGTAGACTTCTATGGCTAAGTGAAAGTTACAAAGCCGCATAGTCCGATTGCCTTGTTTGCTGCGCCGGTTACCTCCTTAAGGGACCAAAAATTTGGATAAAGAGTGTCCGGGTTTTTCCAGGAACACCCCGGTACTAGTTACGTGGGGGCGGAAGCCGACGACTGGCCTACTTTCAGAATTCTATAAACAGCCGCACGGAAGGCAATATTTTAAATCAAACAGCGCTACATAGCGCAAGTAACTTCGTCTTTATATTACAACAACGATAGAGGTACATTTACTCAAGGATTGTGTACTTGGTACATTCATCGGCCACGAGACGAGCGCCCTTCATAACACCATCGTAATATTTCCCGGGATAGCGATGTGCCTTGCCCTCCGGCGGCCCGTCCTTCACCAGCTTCTCCGCATCCAGCTTGCCCCAATGCACCTTCGCACGGGTAAAGGCCCGGCGGGCACCCTTAATGCAAACGGATCGCTTGATCACTTCAAGCCACGGACAGGCATTTAACATCCGCTTGATAAGGCCGAAGTAGCTAGTGGGCAGGGGCTCACCAGGCCACATCCGGACTATGAAATCCTTCATAGCCACTTCGGCCGCCCTGTGGAGTTGGACCAACTGCTTCAGTTGGTCACTGAGAGGCGTTGGGTGTTCGGCCCCAGCATAATGGGACCAGAATAGCTTCTCCGTTGCGCTCCCCTCCTCGGCACGGTAGAACTCCGCGGCATCTGATATGTTGCGTGGCAGATCTGCGAATGCCCCTAGAGAGCTTCGAATTCGGGTAAGTAAAAGAAACGCGTCCTCCACATGCTTGCTTTGCGTAAAGAATGTATTACCCGCCTCTATCTTCTTGGTCGCCTGGATTTCTTACTGTGCCTTTTCGGCTTCGGCCTTGGCGTCTTTAACACGCACAAGGGCCTTCGCAAGCTCGGCCTCTTTCATCTTAAGATCATGCTCCAAGGACTCGAACTTTTTGCCGAGCTCCTGGACCTCGTGCTATACCTCGCCCACTCTAGCATCTTGCTTCTCGCGCTCCTTGCATTCCAAGGCCGCTTTGTCCTCGGCCTTAGACAGCGCTTTCTTCAGAGACGCCACTTCGGTGGTGGCCACTATTACAAAGTCACGATGCTTTGTTGTTAGAATAAAAAAATTGCCTATCCTTCATTATAGCGAATGGGGTATCACTCACCTTTGTTCTCTTCGAGCTACCTCTTCGTGAGGCCGAGCTCTCCCTACGCCTGCTCTAGGTCCCGTTTTAGTTTGGCGGCCTCGGCTGTATGGACAACAGCGGCAAGCAGCACAGTCTGCTTATTCACATGCACACTTACTATTAGACTCCTGCGGATTACAATTGACCCTCTGTTTGGCTTTTCTTTCCAAACACCAAACAAGTATCAGGGGCTACTACCTATCGGGTGGTAATTTCACTAGTTTTTATTACTTACCTCAAAGCCTGTCAGGAGGCTGGTGTAGGCTTCGGTTAGTCCGCTCTTGGCGGACAGAACCTTCTGAATCACTGCACTCATAAGAGTACGGTGCTCTTCATCCATGGAAGGCCGTGAAGCGCTTCCAGCAGACTATCCGACGCCTCTGGCGCAATGGAAGTCATCGGCACGGACGGCTCACCCTCCCTAGCGAGGGGCCGCCTGCCCGCATCCGGAACCATCAAAGGTTCCGGCATAGTATCTGGCTGAGAGCCCGGCTTGCTGCGGCTCTCATCGGCACGATCCGCGGGGATCTTGAACCCCGCGTGTCCGACATCTGGTATTCCACCTTGGGGCGTCTCCAGAATCACCTCCCCCCGCTCTGGGAGCCTTTGGGACAACACCTCCATGTTGTCCGCAGGCTGAGGAGTAGTGGCCGTCGGGAGCGAGTTCATCGCCGAATCACTCAAGGACCCATCCGAAGACGATACCTCGGGATGGACCCTGGCCGGACTGCATATATGTTCGGTGTTATAACAAGACTATGAAGCAAAGTCGCACTAAAATACAATAGAGTGCGGAGACTTATGATCTCGCTAGGGGCTTCCCCCTAGGCAGCCACTCTTCCTCGTTGTGAGCGGCCGTGGTGGAGTAGTCAAGAAGGGACGCCTTTCCATTCTTGGACGTCCTAGCCTCCCCCTCCAGGGCAGCTTTCCTCTTTTTCTCCTCCTCAGTGCGGGGAGGCAGAATCTTTTCTTGTTTTCCCCCCGCCTCCGCGGGAGGAATCTGCCTCGTCATCTTCGGACGACGAGGGTATGACAGCCTTGCACCGGGGGCCCTTCCCGGCCCCCTGGTTCGCCTTCTTAGGCCCCCCATCCTCTCCGGATGGGGAAGCCCCTTCCTCTTCTTCCACCCCTTCGGGGGAGGAGTGTGCCTCGTCGTCTTCGGACGAGGCGTCCGGTACGTCCTTACACCGGAGACCCTTCCTGGCCCCCGGGCCTTCTTTTCCGGTGCCTTGTAGGGCGTCGGGACTAGCATCTCCGTCAGGAGAGCATCGGCTGGACCTTCTGGCAGCAGAGCCGGATAGTCAATCCGCTCCGCTATCTCCACATAATCTTGATCAAATATACACAATTACTTAAGACTCCCACATGGATATATTGGGAAGAACCAAGTCCGGTGGTAGTCAGAAAAACTCATCGGACGAGGGGGCCGCGCGGCATGAAGCCCACGATCCTCGGACATGGGAGGAGGTACTTCGGAGGCCTTGAACAGCGCCTTCCATGCATCTTTATGCGTCATGACATAGAGCTTTCGAAGCATCTGGTGTTCGGCCGGGACGAACTCCCACAGGTTAAATACCCGTCTTTGGCACGGAAGAATCTGGCGGACAAGGATGACCTGGACCACGTTGACAAGCTTGATGTTCTTGTCCTTCATATTCTTGATGCAGTTTTGGAGTCCGGTCAGCTCTGCAGGTTCGCCCCAGGCCAGACCCTTCCTTTCCCAGGAGGTGAGCCGCGTGGGGGTTCCGGATCGGAATTCGGGGGCCGCCACCCAGTTGGCGTCGCGCGGCTCAGTGATGTAGAACCACCCCGATTGCCACCCTTTCACGGTCTCCCCGAAGGAGCGGTCAAGCCAGGTGACATTATGCATCTTGCCCACCATGGCCCCTCGGCACCCGCTTGCTGGCCGCTCACGATCTTCGGCTTCACGCAGAAGATTTGTAGCCACAAGCCAAAGTGAGGTTTGATGCGGAGTAATGCCTCACACACGACGATAAACGCCGAGATGTTAAGGACGAAATTTGGGGCTAGATCATGGAAATCTAGCCCGTAGTAGAACATGAGCCCGCGGAAAAAGGGATGAAGTGGAAATCCCAGTCCAAGGACGAAGTGGGCGAGAAACACGACCCTCTCGTGAGGTTCCGGAGTTGGAATGATCTGCCCGCCGTCTGGTTGCCGGTGCACTATGTGTGCGGCCAAGTATCCGGCCGCCCGAAGATTCGCGATATGCTTCTCCTTCACGGTGGAGGCCACCCACTTGCCTCCTGCTCCGGACATGTTTAGCTGTGCGGAGAAGACTTGGGCTAGGGCGTTGGAGCTCGAGGAGGCAAGGACGAGCAAAGAAGGAAGAAGGCGTGGGTGAAAACGGGGAACCCTTATCCCTTTATAAAGGCGACAAAAGCGGTGCGCCTCCCCACTTGCCCGTTGAGAATCGCTTACTTCCCAAGTGCCACGATTGATGGCACGGTGGGATTACCCATACCCGTATTGATAAGAATCCTGTGATAAGGGGACACGATCTCTGCTTTGACAAGACGTGTCAAGGAAACCGCCTCGCGATATGCGCTGTGGCTGGTTGTGGGAAAATGGTTCGAATAATGACCTGACCATAATGACATGTCATGTTGTCTAAAAAAGTTGTTAGCAGATTACATTTGTGAAATATCATTCTCTCTATGGTGGTATATTAAGATCATCTTGCAGATCCGGACACGGTCTGAGTGTTCGATAGTTACTTTGGAGTATTCGGAGATGGAACCCGCCTTGCAATGCTGAAGACAAAACTGCGCGTCGGACTCATCGTCATTGAAGCCTGGTTCAGGGGCTACTGAGGGAGTCCTGGATTAGGGGGTATCCGGACAGCCGGACTATATGCTCTGTCCGGACTGTTGGAGCGTGAAGATACAAGACTCAAGACTCTCTCCTGTGTCCGGATGAGACTCTCCTTTGTGTGGAAGACAAGCTTGGCAATCCGGATATTATATTTCCTTCCTTATAACCGACTCCATGTAAACCCTAGCCCCCTCCGGTGTCTATATAAACCGGAGAGGTTGGTCCTTAGAGGGACGATCACAATCATAATCATCATAGGCTAGCTTCCAGGGTTTAGCCTCTATGATCTCGTGGTAGATCAACTCTTGTACTACTCATATCATCAATATCAATCAAGCAGGAAGTAGGGTTTTACCTCCATCGAGAGGGCCCGAACCTGGGTAAACATTGTGTCCCTTGTCTCCTGTTACCATCAGCCTAAGACGCATAGATCGGGACCCCCTACCCGAGATCCGCCGGTTTTGACACCGACAGTACCAACTATACCATGCTCCATTAAAAGCAATTATGTTAGAACTGCTTTATGTGATCTTGGAGCCGGTGTTAGTGTTATGCCTCTCTCTTTATATCGTAGACTTGAATTGAATAAGTTGACACCTACTGAAATATCTTTGCAAATGGCTGATAAATCAACTGCTATACCTGTCGGTATTTGTGAGGATATGCCTGTTGTAGTAGCAAATGTCACTATCTTAATGGACTTTGTTATTCTTGATATTCCCGAGGACGATAGTATGTCAATTATCCTTGGTAGACCCTTTCTGAATACTGTAGGGGCTGTTATTGATTGCAACAAAGGCAATGTCACTTTTCATGTTAATGGTAATGAGCGTACGGTACACTTTCCGAGGAAACAATCTCAAGTTCATAGCATCAATTCTATTGGAAAAGTTCCAACTATCATTATTGGAGGTTTTGAATTTCCTCTTCCTACTGTCAAGAAAAAATATGATATTCTTATTGTTGAGGATGTTCGTATCCCCGTTGAGGTAACTTAGTGTTATTCGAAATTTCTCCAGTTCCGTGTTATTCAGAATGAGTTTGTTAACAAGACTTGATCAACCTTGTTAGTGGATTCATTTTGATGATCACGAGATGGATGAAACTAGAAGGCACAACCTTCTGTACCCTCTTTTTACTTTCTGTTATTTAGAATAAATAAAGCAAAAATAGTATCATCTGTCTGTTTTCTGAATTATCTGTGCAATAAAAAAATATCTCGAAAATAAAAGTGCTCCAAATGCCCTGCAAATTTAGTATGATTTTTTATGGAATATTTGAGGATTTTAGGCACTGAAAACGCGGCAGGAGGGGCAAGCACCAGGCAACGAGGGTGGAGGGCGTGCCCACACTCCCTGGGCGCGCCCCCCTGTCTTGTGGGCCCACGGTGGCCCCCCTCCACTTATTCCTGCACCCACACACTCCATCTTCTTCCCAAAAAAATCCTCATCCAGCTCAAGCACGAGTTCTAGCTCATTTTGCTACGATTTTCGATCTCCTTACTCAAAGTTCCATTCACAAAACTGCTTTGGGAGATTGTTGCTTGGTATGTGACTCCTCCATTGGTCCAATTAGTTTTTGTTCTAGTGCTTTATTCATTGCAAATTTTTGCTGCATAGGTGACCATGTTCTTGAGCTTGTATGTTAAATTTATGAGGTCCCAAGTAATTCTAATGCATGATATAGGCTCTAGGCAATTGTAGGAGTAGTTGCTACCAATCTTGTTTAGTTTTATTCACTTTTATTTTGAAGTTACTAAAATTTCAGAAATTTTCAGAAAATGTTAAGGAGATTCTTGAGGGGCACTTCTAGCCAAGGCTCCCAGGAAAAACAAGCTAAAGAGAAGGAAAATGCCAAGTATAATCTTCCTCGCATAGCGGAAGTACGACTGTGTGAATGGCCCTGTGATAATTTCTTGAGAGAAGCCGGGATTTATGAAGACTTTTATTCTTTGATCGAGAATGCAGGCCTCACCGATTTCCTCCATGACCGGATCGATCAGTATCTCTTACTCACCAATACTTTTGTGCAAAACTTTTATTATTATCCTAAGAAGTCACCACCTTCAGTATCATTTCATTTATATGATGAATTCAGGGAAATGTCTTTACGTAATTTGTGCGCGGTATGTAGGATACCCTTTGAGGGAAAATTAGATGAACCACATCGTAAAGATATGGATGGTTTTGTTAACACTATTACTGTAGGGGATCCAAAGAAAGGATCCGATGCGAGAATCTCTAGCATACACTTTCCTGTTTTACGCTACTTTTCCATATTTGCTAGTAGATGCTTAATTGGTCGTGGAAATAGCGGAAACTTCAATGTTCCTGATATTATTATTCTTCACCATGCCTTGTTTGGTGATAATAGTTTTAGTACGGGTGTCGTCATTGCTAAACGGCTAAGCCTGAATCGTACAAAAGGCCCCATCTTTGGAGGTATGTATGTTGCACATCTTGCTAGACATTTTGAGATACCTATTAGGCACCATGAGAAAGAGGAGACAAAATTGCCTCCTTATATTAGATTACAGGAACATGACAGCGCATGAGTTTATTGTTGACAACCAAGATAAGATGCTCCTGTATAACCTGAGATTTAATAAGAAACACAGTGAGACTATTATTCTGCCTGCGCCTCTGTTGTTTGATTTGACTGCAGATAATTTTCTTGTCACGCCAGGAGCGTTGTACGCTCATCGAGGCCAAGCATCCACTCCAGAACCTGAGCCTGAGCCGGAACCTTCACTGGACCCTTGCATCATCTTACCAGTGGGATCCGGAGGAGATGGCCAGCCAGTGGTATCCTGATTTCACCCCTCAGTACACTGGGGAGAGTAGCTGCGGTCCTTGGCAGTAGACCAACTTAGGCCAAAATCCTAAGCTTGGGGAAGTATGTATTTCTCACCAACTTTACATTCATGTTCACACACTATTCTAGCTGTCGGTGCTCATACTCCTTCATTGTATTATCCATGCTAGTTTAATTTTCTTTTTCTCGCTTTCTTCTTGTGTGTTTGATAAACCTTAAGAAAAACCAAAAAAAATAGTTAGTTTAATTTCTGTGCTTGTAGTAGAAATTAAAATGAAAACCTAAAAAGATTTCTCGTTCTTCTTCTTACTTGTTGGGAGCTTTCCCGTGTAAATAGTTTATTTTCTTTCCTTTTCTTTGGGGGTCGAGAGTAGAAGACCATGTTGAAAATGTTTAGTGGCTCTCACATGCATGATTGTTGATTTAACTTAGAGCCCATATTACTTTGTCTTCTCTCTTGAGTTGAATGCTTGCAGATTCCAGCTTAGTCCAATGCACGTGCACTATTATTATTATTATACACGTCGTTCGGTCGTGCAAGTGAAAGGCAATAATGACGATATATGATGGACTGATTGAGATGAAAAAAGCTGGTATGAACTCGACCTCTCTTGTTTTTGTAAATATGATGAGTTCATCATTCTTGATTCAGCTTATTATGAAGTAAACATATTTGCAATGACATTTAGATATTATAGTTGCTTGTGCCATGCTTGATTAGCTATGAGTTATAACAGTTTACCTTGCGTGCCAACATGCTATTAAAATGATTGTGATGTGGTATGATGGGATGGTATCCTGCTTTGAATGAATTGAGTGACTCGACTTGGCACATGTTCACGCATGTAGTTGAAACAAATCAACATAGCCTTCATGATATTTATGTTGATGGTGGATTATATCCTACTCATGCTTGTACTTGGTGTAAATTAATTTTAATGAATGTTCATGACTGTTGTCGCTCTCTCAGTTGATCGCTTCCCAGTCTTTTGCTAGCCTTCACCTGTACCAAGCGGGAATACCGCTTGTGCATCCAAACTCCTTAAACCCAAAGTTGTTCCATATGAGTCCACCATACCTTCCTATATGCGGTAATTACCTGCCGTTCCAAGTAAATTTGTATGTGCCAAACTCCAAACCTTCAAATGAAATTTTGTTTTGTATGCTCGAGCAGCTCATGTTTCAACTAGGGATGCCTATATCTTCCATGCTAGGTGGGTTATTCTCAAGAGGAGTGGACTCCGCTCCTCATTCACGAGAAAGGGCCGGTAACCGGGATGCCCAGTCCCATGATCCAAAAAGATCAAAGCAAATCAAAATAATTAAACAAAACTCCCCCAGTGCTGTTGTTAGTTGGAGGCTTGTTTCGAGCAAGCCATTGATTGATGCTTGTTGGTGGTGGGGGAGTATAAACTTTTACCATTCTGTTTGCGAACTACCTATAATGCATGTAGTATGGAAGATACAGCCATCTCACAGTTGTTGCGTTGACAGTGAAAGTATGACGCTCAAAATGTTATTCATCTCTATTTTAAAATTGAGCTTTGGCACCTCTACAAATCCCTGCTTCCCTCTGCGAAGGGCCTATCTATTTACTTCTATGTTGAGTCATCACCTTCTTATTAAAAAGCACCCGCTGGAGAGCACACTATCATTTGCATTCATTACTATTGGTTTATATTGGGTATGACTTGACTAGATCTCTTTTACCATGAATTACAATGTTTAGTCAGTCGTTGATCTTTAAAGGTGCTCTGCATTTATGTTTTGTAGTCTCAGAAAGGGCTAGCGAGATACCATTTTGTTATATCATATTATGATTGTTTTGAGAAAGTGTTGTCATCCGAGTTTTATTATTATCGCTCGCTAGCTGATTATGCCATTGATATGAGTGATTGTGAGACCTAGGTGTTATTGTGAGTATGGTTAGTTCATAATACTTGCTGAAAACCTGAATGTTGGCTTTACATGTTTGCAACAACAAGAGCAAACAGATTTTGTAAAAGTTTTTCTTTATCACTTTCAATTTATCAACTGAATTGCTTGAGGACAAGCAAAGGTTTAAGCTTGGGGGAGTTGATACGTCTCCAACATATCTACTTTTCAAAACACTTTTGCCCTTGTTTTGGACTCTAATTTGCATGATTTGAATGAAACTAACCCGGACTGACGTTGTTTTCAGCAGAACTGCCATGATGTTGTTTATTGTGCAGAAAACAAAAGTTCTCGAAATGACCTGAAAATCCACGGAGATAAGTTTTGGAAAATATAAAAAATACTGGCAAAAGAATCAAGGCCAGGGGGCCCACACCCTGTCCACGAGGGTGGGGGCGCGCCCTCCCCCCTGGGCACGCCCCCTGTCTCGTGGGCCCCCTGAGGCTCCACCGACCTCAACTCCAACTCCGTATATTCTGTTTCGCGGAGAGAAAAAAATCAGAGATAAAGTTTCATCGCGTTTTACGATACGTAGCTACCGCCAAGCCCTAATCTCTCTCGAGAGGGCTGATCTGGAGTCCGTTCGGGGCTCCTGAGAGGGGGATTCATCGCCGTCTTCATCATCAGCCATCCTCCATCACCAACTTCATGATGCTCACTGACGTGCGTGAGTAATTCCATCTTAGGCTTGCTGGACGGTGATGGGTTGGATGAGATTTACTATGTAATCAAGTTAGTTTTGTTAGGGTTTGATCCCTAGTATCCACTATGTTCTGAGTTTGATGTTGCTATGACTTTGCTATGCTTAATGCTTGTCACTAGGGCCCGAGTGCCATGATTTCAGATCTGAACCTATTATGTTTTCATGAATATATGTGTGTTCTTGATCCTATCTTGCAAGTCTATAGTCACCTATTATTTGTTATGATCCGACAACCCCGAAGTGACAATAATCGGGATACTTCTCGATGATGACCGTAGTTTGAGGAGTTCATGTATTCACTATGTGTTAATGATTTGGTCCGGTTCTCTATTAAAATGTGGCCTTAATATCCCTTAGTTTCCACTAGGAACCCGCTGCCATGGGAGGGTAGGACAAAAGATGTCATGAAAGTTCTTTTCCATAAGCACGTATGACTATATTCGGAATACATGCCTACATTACATTGATGAACTGGAGCTAGTTCTGTGTCACCCTATGTTATAGCTATTACATGAGGAATCGCATCCGACATAATTATCCATCACTGATCCAATGCCTACGAGCTTTTCACATCTTGTGTTTTGCTTATTTACTTTACCATTGCTACTGTCACAACTATTACAAACCGCTATCTTTACTTTTGCCACCGTTACCATTACTATCATACTACATTGCTACTAAATACTTTGCTACAGATACTAAGTTATCCAGGTGTGGTTCAAATTGACAACTCAACTGCTAACACTTAAGAATATTCTTTGGCTCCCCTTGTGTCGAATCGATAAATTTGGGTTGAATAATCTACCCTCGAATTGCCGAGGATTGCTATACGTGAGCAAGATGTTGAATTGCCGAGGGACGCGAATGCACGAGTTTGTGAGTGGCCATCCGATGATTTTATGGTCGAAGAAGGCTTCAAGGAGGAATTTGACGCATATGTGCGTAATGCCGAGCTGGAGGACTTCTTACAAGATAAGTGTCCTCAATACTATCAATTGACTGATTCCTTTGTGCAGAGGTTCCAATATATCTGTGCGCGTAATTCTCCTAGTGTCATGTTTGATATTTATGATACATCTTATACCATGGATTTAGAGGATTTCTCAACTGCTTGCAAACTCCCGCAATGGGGTAATATTAATGATCCTCACAAATCTGAATCTAGGGACATAGCACAAGCTACCATAGGGAGCATTCATTTTCCTGCTATACATTATTTTGCTCTCTTTATTGGTAGATGCATTAACTGTAAAGACGAAGCATGTCACATGTGTGTCCCTGATCTTTGTGTCCTCAAGAGTGCTGTGTCAGGTTATAAAGGTTATAACTTGGGGGCAATAGTTGCACGTAGGTTGCAGAATAATAGTAGAAGGGGTGATTTCTTTGGAGGAATTTATGCAATCTGTGTGGCTAATTTTATTAATATAGCTCCACGAGAGGGGGATATGATTTTACCTCCTGTTTATTTGGATAAAGAAGCTATGTTCGATCATCATTTTCTTGAGAGGAATGAACAATTCCTCCATTATCGACTAATCTACGACAGACGCAACGTTGTCCCTGTTACTCTTCCTGCTCCCTCCCATTTTGATTATCAGGCAAAAGGAAGATATGTTGTCACCAGGGAAGAAGCAACTGAATACAAGGGGAATTGAGGCAGCTCGCCAACACCCTGCTGCTCAGGAGGCGGTCGCCTCTGCATCTCAGTACAACCCCAGTTTCACTTACGGATATCAGCCAGGTGGTCATTGGTATTAGACCAACTTAGGCCAAAAGCCTAAGCTTGGGGGAGTATGTATTTCTCACCGACTTTACATTCATGTTCACACACTAGTCGTCGGTGCCCATACTCTTTCATTGTATTATCCATGCTAGTTTAAATTTCTTTTTCTAGTTTTCTTCTTGTGTGTTTGATAAACTTTAAGAAAAAACAAAAAAATTAGTTAGTTTAATTTTCAGGCTTGTAGTAGAAATTATAATGAAAACCCAAAAAGATTTCTTCTTCTTCTTTTACTTGTTGGGAGCTTTCCCGTGTAAATAGATTTATTTTCTTTCTTTTGGGGGTCGAGAAGACTATATTGAAAATGCTTAGTGGCTCTCATATGCATGATTGTTTATTTAACTTAGAGCCCATATTACTTGTCTTCTCTCTTGAGTTGAATGCTTGTAAATTCCAGCTTAGTCCAATGCACGTGCACTCTTATTATTATACACATCGTTCGGTCGTGCAAGTGAAAGGCAATAATGATGATATATGATGGACTTATTGGGATGAGAAAAGCTGGTATGAACTCGACCTCTCTTGTTTTTGTAAATATGATGAGTTCATCGTTCCTGAGTCAGCTATTATGAAGTAAACATATTTGCAATGACATTTAGAGATTATAGTTGCTTGTGCCATGCTTGATTAGCTATGAGTTATAATGGTTACCTTGCGTGCCAACATGCTATTAGAATGATTATGATGTGATATAGTGGGATGGTATCCTCCTTTGAATGAATTGAGTGACTCGACTTGGCACATGTTCACGCATGTAGTTGAAACAAATCAATATAGCCTTCACGATATTTATGTTCATGGTAGATTATATCCTATTCATGCTTGTACTCGGTGTAAATTAATTTTAATGCATGTTTACGACTGTTGTCGCTCTCTCAGTTGGTCGCTTCCCAGTCTTTTGCTAGCCTTCACCTGTACTAAGCGGGAATACTACTTGTGCATCCAAACTCCTTAAACCCCGAAGTTGTTCCATATGAGTCCACTATACCTTCCTATATGCGGTATTTACCTGTCGTTCCAAGTAAATTTGTATGTGCCAAACCTTCAAATGAAATTCTGTTTTGTATGCTCGAGCAGCTCATGTTACAACTAGGGCTTCCTATATCTTCCATGCTAGGTGGGTTATTCTCAAGAGCAGTGGACTCCGCTCCTCATTCACGAGAAAAGGCCGGTAACCGGGATGCCCAGTCCCATGATCCAAAATGATCAAAGCAAATCAAAATAATTAAACAAAACTCCCCCATGGCTGTTGTATGTTGGAGGCACTCGTTGTTTCGAGCAAGCCATGGATTGATGCTTGTTGGTGGTTGGGGGAGTATAAACCTTTACCATTCTGTTTGGGAACTGCCTATAATGCATTTAGTATGGAAGATACAACCATCTCATACTTGTTGCGTTGACAGTGAAAGTATGCCGCTCAAAATGTTATTCAATCTCTATTTTAAAATCGAGCTCTGGCACCTCTACAAATCCCTGCTTCCCTCTATGAAGGGCCTATCTATTTACTTTTATCTTGAGTCATCACCCTTCTTATTAAAAGCACCCGCTAGAAAAGCACACTATCATTTGCATTCATTATTATTGGTTTATATTGGGTATGACTTGACTAGATCTCTTTTACCATGAATTAGAATGTTTAGTCAGTCCTTGATCTTTAAAGGTGCTCTGCATTTATGTTTTGCGGTCTCAGAAAGGGCTAGCGAGATACCATTTTGTTATATCATGTTATAATTATTTTGAGAAAGTGTTGTCATCCGAGTTTTATTATTATGGCTCGCTAGCTGATTATGTTATTGATATGAGTAATTGTGAGAGCTAAGTGTTATTGTGAGTATGGTTAGTTCATAATATTTGCTGAAACTTGAATGCTGGCTTTTCATTTTGACAACAACAAGAGCAAACAGAGTTTGTAAAAGTTTTTCTTTATCACTTTCAGTTTATCAACTGAATTGCTTGAGGACAAGCAAAGGTTTAAGCTTGGTTGAGTTGATACGTCTCCAACGTATCTACTTTTCCAAACACTTTTGCCCTTGTTTTGGACTCTAACTTGCATGATTTGAATGAAACTAACCCGGATTGATGCTGTTTTCAGCAAAACTGCCATGATGTTGTTTTATGTGTAGAAAAGAAAAGTTCTCGGAATGTCCTGGAAATCCACGGAGGCACTTTTTGGAATTAATAAGAATTTTTGGCGAAAGAATCAGTGCCAGGGGGCCCACAGCCTATCCACGAGACAGGGGGGCACCCCCCCCCTAGGGCGCGGCCTCCTATCTCGTGGCCCCCCTGGACCTCCACCGACGTCAACTCCAACTCCATATATTCACGTTCGGGGAGAAAAAAAATCAGAGAGAAAGTTTCATCGCGTTTTACGACACGAAGCCGCCGCCAAGCCCTAATCTCTCTCGGGAGGGCTGACCTGGAGTCCGTTCGGGGCTCCGGAGAGGGGGATTCGTCGCTGTCATCACCATCAACCATCCTCCATCACCAATTTCATGATGCTCACCGCCGTGCGTGAGTAATTCCATCGTAGGCTTGCTGGACGGTGATGGGTTGGATGAGATTTACCATGTAATCAAGTTAGTTTTGTTAGGGTTTGATCCCTAGTATCCACTATGTTCTGAGATTCATGTTGCTATGACTTTGCTATGCTTAATGCTTGTCACTAGGGCCCGAGTGCCATGATTTCAGATCTGAACCTATTATGTTTTCATGAATATATGTGTGTTCTTGATCCTATCTTGCAAGTCTATAGTCACCTATTATGTGTTATGATCCGACAACCCCGAAGTGACAATAATCGGGATACTTCTCGGTGATGACCGTAGTTTGAGGAGTTCATGTATTCACTATGTGCTAATGCTTTGTTCCGGTTCTCTATTAAAAGGAGGCCTTAATATCCCTTAGTTTCCGCTAGGACCCCGCTGCCACGGGAGGGTAGGACAAAAGATGTTATGCAAGTTCTTTTCCATAAGCACATATGACTATTTACGGAATACATGCCTACATTACATTGATGAATTGGAGCTAGTTCTGTGTCACCCTATGTTATAGCAATTACATGAGGAATCGCATCCGGCATAATTATCCATCACTGATCCATTGCCTACGAGCTTTTCATATATTGTTCTTCGCTTATTTACTTTTCCGTTGCTACTGTTACAACTACTACAAAAACCCAAAAACATTTATCTTTACTTTGGCTATCATTACTATTATTATCATACCACTTTTGCTACTTAACACTTTGCTGCATATACTAAGTTATCCAGGTGTGGTTGAATTGACAACTCAATTGCTAATACTCAAGAATATTCTTTGGCTCCCCTTGTGTCGAATAAATAAATTTGAGTTGAATACTTTACCCTCGAAAGCTGTTGCGATCCCCTACACTTGTGGGTTATCAGAGTGTGACCCTCATCTGCACTAAGGCAAGCCACAACAACATTTTCATGGTGCCATTGCAATATTTGTGATTTATTTTCAACTTGAATGAATAAATTAGTTCATGCATTTAAATCACCAAAATAAATAGCTATTTTCATTCTGTTGAAAGCTTGATTATGTTGACATGTTGGTTTACAGTAAGTTAACGTTAGCTAAGTTAGTTTAAGTCATTAGATGTTATCCTAGATTATGAAGAAATAATTTGCTCATGAAAAATAACTAGTTTGGATAATATTTTCTTGAGTAAGAAAATAATTATGCTAAGGTATTGCCATAGTTAGTTTGCTGAATAATCATGACCAGAATAGTGCTATGAGTTTCTGATGTGTTTGGTTAGTGCTTGGTATAGTTGACCCGGTATTTTTCTTATGATTAGTGAAGCATGTTAAATGAGTGCATTTGCATGGCATATCATGACACCGATTATTTTTACTTTAAGTTGAACCTGATAATAACTCAACTTGAACATATCATTGATCGGATCATGGTGCCACTGAATCGAGTTTTTCCCAGTGCAACCACGTTTGCCTTTATGGGAAGGCCTTTATTCGGTCCATTGCCATGCCTCTGGCCGGTGCCTCCAACGACGGAAGGTTATGGGCGTGCGGTACCCTGGCCCGGTAAGCATACATAACCTTGTGTGCCCGTTGATGTTGTTATGGTACCTTGTCCCCGTTTCGGACCATTTATGTTTTGCCATGACGGTGGCCGCTGGTGTCTTTGGTAGACATGGGGCCACCCATGACTTAGCCCAGTGGGGAGTTAGTCGGAGTGGCTGGGAGAGTGTCATGGCAATGGAGAGGTTCTATTGGAATGTCATTGGTCCACCCGAATGGGAGTGCGAGGCCATGGGTTCCTTGGTGTGGGTACAGTGCGCTACCTCTGCAGAGTGTATTTAATCTATCGATAGCCGAGTCCACGGTTACGGACACGCTCGAAAGTAGGTCACACCATGGGTAAACATTTAAATAATCTTGCACACTAAATTAATAACCTGGCATTGTTGGAAAGAGGATGGTTGGAAACCATGTTAATGTTAATGACCAAGTTGTTGGTCCGTTTGTGATCCGAGAAAGATCACCGTTTGGTTATGAGGTAACCTGTTTGATGACCAAGTTGATGGTCCATTTGTGATCCGAGAAAGATTACCTTTGGTTTACGAGGTAACCTGTTTGGTAAGCAAGTCTGTGGGACTTCAGGCACGAGATTTCATTCACTGCATCGGTAGTATGATTTTGCATTGATGATTAAATTGGTTAATATCGTGATATTGTTTGTGATTATGTTTATGCTTGTTGTGAGCCTACGAGTACATTCAATGTACTGACCTGGCGTGTCATGCTAGATTTCAGGAAAGTTTCATCGGAATGGAGTTTGTTCGACTCTAGATCGTGTTCACATCAGTGTCCCTGTGCTATGGAGTCCTGCTTCGTCGTCGTTCCGCTGTCGCGTAGTTGTCATGATCGAGGCCCCCTTTATGTTCATTAAATAATGTACATATTGTTCAGCCGCACCGTGTGTGCCGCTTGGCCTCCTAACTTGTTGTAATATGAACCATGTTCCGCTAGCATCAATAAAGCGGTTGTTTTCTGTAGCAAGATGTTGTGTGTTGCCAGAAGACATGGTCTCTGGGCTGGCAATTGATACGTCTCCAACGTATCTATACTTTTTGATTGTTCCATGCTACTATATTACCTGTTTTGGATGTTTATGGGCTTTACTATTCACTTTTATATTATTTTTGGGACTAACCTATTAACCGGAGGCCCAGCCCATATTGCTGTTTTTTTCCTATTTCAGTGTTTCGCAGAAAAGGAATATCAAACGGGGTCCAAATGGAATGAAACCTTCGGGAGAGTTAATTTTGGAACGAAAGCAATCCAGGGACGGAGTAGACGTCAAGGAAGCTTCGAGGAAGCCACGAGGCAAGGAGGCGCGCCATACCCCCCTAGGCGCGCCCCCCACCCTCGTGGGCCCCTCGTGGCTCCCCTGATCGACTGTTTTCACCTATATATATCCATATACCCCGAAAACATCGAGGAGCACAATAGATCGGGAGTTCCGCCACCGCAAGCCTCTGTAGACACCAAAAACCTCTCGGGAGCTTGTTCCGGCACCCTACCGGAGGGGGAATCCATCACCGGTGGCGATCTTCATCATCCCGACGCTCTCCATGATGAGGAGGGAGTAGTTCACCCTCGGGCCTGAGGGTATGTACCAGTAGATTGTGTGATGCATATCGTATAATCATACCCACAGATACTTGAGGTGACATTGGAGTATCTACGTGAGATTAGGGTTTTGGTTGATTTGTATCTTAAGGTGTTATTCTAGTATGAACTCTAGGATAGATTGAACGTAAAGAATAGCTTCGTGTTATTTTACTATGGACTCTTGAATAGATCGATCAGAAATGATAACTTTGAGGTGGTTTCGTACCCTACCATAATCTCTTCGTTTCTTCTCCTCTATTAGTGACTTTGGAGTGACTCTTTGTTGCATGTTGAGGGATAGTTATATGATCCAATTATGTTATTATTGTTGAGAGAACTTGCACTAGTGAAAGTATGAACCTTAGGCCTTGTTTCCTAGCATTGTAATACCGTTTACGCTCACTTTTACCACTTGTTACCTTGCTGTTTTTATATTTTCAGATTACAAATACTCATATCTACCATCCATATTGCACTTGTATCACCATCTCTTTGCCGAACTAGTGCACCTATACAATTTGCCATTGTATTGGGTGTGTTGGGGACACAAGAGACTCCTTGTTATTTGGTTGTAGGGTTATTTGAGAGAGACCATCTTCATCCTACGCCTCCCACGGATTGATAAACCTTAGGTCATCCACTTGAGGGAAATTTGCTACTGTCCTACAAACCTCTACACTTGGAGGCCCAACAACGTCTACAAGAAGAAGGTTGCATAGTAGACATCAAGCTCTTTTCTGGCGCCGTTGCCGCGGAGGTGAGTGCTTAAAGGTATATCTTTAGATCTTGCAATCGAATCTTTTAGTTTATTGTTTTATCACTAGTTTAGTTTATAAAAGAAACCTACAAAAAATGTAATTGAGGGTGCCTCATATGCTTCATCTTTTTAATATCTTTCATGAAAATAAGGATTCCGATAATTGTGCTCAATTGTTAGAAGAAGAATGCATTAGAATGTTTGGTACTAAATCTTTGAATGATGAGCATGATTGCAATGTTGTTAGTATGAACTCTTTGAATATCCATAGTACTACTGATGATTGCACTAGTCATGGTGAAAATGTCTCTCATAAGCATGTCAAATTTTGTGGAGTGCATAGAGTTTGCAAGTACACACCAAATAGGGAAGATAAATTTTGCAAGAGGCATAAGTATTTAGAAACTGAATGGTTGCAAGAGAGGCTAGATGTTTGTGCTGAAAATTTAAAATTTCTTTGCCATCCTTGTGAACTTTGCAATGAACGTGATCATTTAAATACACAATGCAAATTGTTTCATGATCGAATCGTGTCCAAAATTGTGATGACTTGATTTCCCTTGCGCATCATAATGAACTTAGTTTGCTTGTGGGTTATGAAGAAATGAAACGTATAACTAAGGATCTTCCAGAATTTGTCCTTGATAAATTTCTTGATTTTGATCTAGAGGAAATTTATATGTATTGTGCGGTGCATTGCATTGGAAATCCTTATATTTCCAATTACATAAAGACAAGAAAACAAATAGAAGAAGAGAATACTAATGAAAGGGAAGAGACTTCCCAATATCCTCCTATTATTTCTTATGATGAATCAGGTAATGGGGAGCTTTCTATTCAACAATCTCTTTAATAAGGAGCTCAAAAAAAGAGGGTTAAACCCACACATGATGTGAAGAAGAAAAATGAAAGACGGAGAAGCAAAGGTAGAAAGGTATCCCTCCCAAATGATGTTGCTCCTATTACTCATTGTGATGATGATAATTGCTATACTATTGGTGCTATCCATACTATTAATGATGAGACTGATTATGCTTATGATATGAAAATGCCCAAGCTTGGGGATGCTATGTTTGATGAGAATGACATGTTTGAGAATATATTTGCTGCAATTAATGTTTGTCCCAAGCTTGGTGATGCTACGTTTAATGAAGTGATATTTTTAGCCTCCCAAGTTTCGATGAGGAAATTTATTATGATGATAGAATACCTCCTATTTATGATGGTTATATTGATGAAAGTGGAATTGGAGAGGTCATGACTTTATTTAGTGATGAATCCACTATTTTGGAAGAGGCTTCAATTGATTATGATGAGAACAAAGTTGCTACTTATGATGATTATTGTGATGAAACTTATGCTATAAAAAGTAGTGATGATTATATTTATAAAACATGTCATGATTATGATTACCCTTTTTCTGAACATTACTCTTTTAATATGGAAACAATTTATAGTATTCGAGTCTCTTATGATACTCCCACTATTCTCAATGAGAAGAATTTTGCTTTTATGGAGAGTAATAAAATTTCTATACTTGTAGATCATGAAAGGAATGCTTTATGTGATGGTTATATTGTTGAATTCATTCATGATGCTACTGAAAATTATTATGAGGAAGGAACATATGCTTGTAGGAATTGCAATAATATCAAGTTTCCTCTCTATGTGTTGAAAATCTTGAAGCTATGCTTGTTTTTGCCTTCCTAGGCTAGTTGATTATTGTTCCCATAAGTTGTTTGCTCACAAAATCCCTATGCATAGGAAGTGGGTTAGACTAAAATGTGCTAGTCATATTCTTCGTGATGCTCCCTTTATGTTTTAGTTCTTATCTTTTATGTGAGCATCATTGAAATCATCATGCCTAGCTAGGGGCATTAAACGTTAGCGCTTGTTGGGAGGCAACCCAATTTTACTTTTGTTCTTCAATTTTGCTCCTGTTTAGTAATAAATAATTCATCTAGCCTCCGGTTAGATGTGGTTTTATGTTTTAATTAGTGTTTGTGCCAAGTAGAACCTTTGGGAAGACTTGGGTGAAGTCTTTATGATCTTGCTGTAAAAAAACAGAAACTATAGCGCTCATGAGATTAGCTGCCATTTTTTTACAGGAGAGTGCTTTTAGGTTGATTCTTTTTGCAGATGATTAATAGACAAATTCCTCAGGTCTACCAATTTATTTCAGAAGTTTTGGAGTTACAGAAGTATAAGAATGATACAGATTACTACAGACTGTTCTGTTTTTGATAGATTCTGTTTTCTATGTGTTGTTTGCTTATTTTGATGAACCTATGAGTAGTATCAGAGGGTATGAACCATAGATAAGTAGGAATATAGTAGATATTACACCAATATGAATTTAGAATGAGTTCACAACAGTACCTAAGTGGTGGTTTTATTTTCTTATACTAACGGAGCTTATGAGTTTTCTGTTGAGTTTTGTGTTGTGAAGTTTTCAAGTTTTGGGTAAAGATTTGATGGACTATGGAATAAGGAGTGGCAAGAACCTAAGCTTGGGGATGCCCAAGGAACCCCAAGGTAATATTCAAGGACAACCAAGAGCCTAAGCTTGGGGATGCCCCGGATGGCATCCCCTCTTTCGTCTTCGTCTATCAGTAACATTACTTGGAGCTATATTTTTATTCACCACATGATATATGTTTCGCTTGGAGCGTCTTGTATGATATGAGTCTTTGATTTTTAGTTTACCACAATCATCCTTGCTGTACACACCTTTTGAGATAGACACACATGAATCGGAATTTATTAGAATACTCTATGTGCTTCACTTATATCTTTTGAGCTAGACAATTTTTCTCTAGTGCTTCACTTATATCTTTTTAGAGCACGGCGGTGGTTTTATTTTGTAGAAATTATTAATTTTTCATGCTTCACTTATATTACTTTGAGAGTCTTTTAGAACGGCATGGTATTTGCTTTGGTTATAAAATTAGTCCTAATATGATGGGCATCCAAATTGGGTATGATAAAAACCATCATATAGAGTGCATCGAATGCTATGAGAAGTTTTATGCTTGATGACTGTTTTGACATATGAGGATGGTAATATTAGAGTCATGCTAGTGGAGTAGTTGTGAGTTTGAGGAATACCTGTGTTGAAGTATGTGATTCCCGTAGCATGCACGTATGGTGAACCGTTATGTGATGAAGTTGGAGCATGATTTATTTATTGATTGTCTTCCTTATGAGTGGCGGTCGGGGACGAGCAATGGTCTTTTCCTACCAATCTATCCCCCTAGGGGCATGTGAGTAATACTTTGTTTCAATGACTAATAGATTTTTGTAATAAGTATATGAGTTCTTTATGACTAATGTTGAGTCCATGGATTATACGCACTCTCACCCTTCCACCATTGCTAGCCTATCTTGTGCCGCGCAACTTTCGCCGGTACCATACACCCACCATATACCTTCCTCAAAACAGCCACCATACCTACCTATTATGGCATTTCCATAGCCATTCCGAGATATATTGCCATGCAACTTTCCATCGTTCCGTTTATTATGACACGCTCCATTATTGTCATATTGCTTTTGCATGATCATGTAGTTGACATCGTATTTGTGGCAAAGCCACCTTGATAATTCTTTTATATGTGTCGCTCTTGATTCATTGCGTATCCCAGTACAGCGCCGGAGGCATCCACATAGAGTCATATTTTGTTCTAAGTATTGAGTTGTAATCTTGAGTTGTAAGTAAATAAAAGTGTGATGATCTTCATTATTAGAGCATTGTCCCAAGTGAGGAAAGGATGATGGAGACTCTGATTCCCCCACAAGTCAGGATGAGACTTCGGACTTTATGAAAAATAAAAGAGACCAAAGAAGCCCAAATAAAAAAAGAGGCCACAGAAGCCCACCAAAAATATGAGAGAAAATGAGAGAAGGGACAATGTTACTATCCTTTTTCCACACTTGTGCTTCAAAGTAGCACCATGATCTTCATGGTAGAGAGTCTCCTATGTTGTCACTTTCATATACTAGTGGGAATTTTACATTATAGAACTTGGCTTGTATATTCCAATGATGGGCTTCCTCAAAATGCCCTAGGTCTTCGTGAGCAAGCAAGTTGGATGCACACCCACTTAGTTTCTTTTATCGAGCTTTCATACACTTATAGCTTGATTGCATCCGTTGCATGGCAATCCCTACTCACTCACATTGATATCTATTAATGGGCATCCCCATAGCCCGTTGATATGCCTAGTTGATGTGAGACTATCTTCTCCTTTTTGTCTTCTCCACAACCACCATTCTATTCCACATATAGTGTTTTGTCCATGGCTCACGCTCATGTATTGCATGAAAGTTGAAAAGGTTTGAGAACATCAAAAGTATGAAACAATTGCTTGGAGTGTCATCGGGGTTGTGCATGATTTAAATATTTTGTGTGATGAAGATAGAGCATAGCGAGACTATATGATTTTGTAGGGATAGCTTTCTTTAGCCATGTTATTTTGAGAAGACATGATTGCTTTGTTAGTATGCTTGAAGTATTGCTATTTTTATGTTAATATGAAATTTTATCTTGAATCATTTTGATCTGAACATTCATGCCACAATAAGGAAAATTACATTGAGAAATATTCTAGGTAGAATTCCACATCAAAAATTCTGTTTTTATCATTTACCTACTCAAGGACGAGCAGGAATTAAGCTTGGGGATGCTTGATACGTCTCCAACGTATCTATAATTTTTTATTGTTCCATGCTATTAAATTACCTGTTTTGGATGTTTATGGGCTTTACTATTCACTTTCATATTATTTTTGGGACTAACCTATTAACCGGAGGCCCAGCCCATATTGCTGTTTTTTTGCCTATTTCAGTGTTTCGCAGAAAGGGGATATCAAATGGAGTCCAAATGGAATGAAACCTTCGGGAGAGTTATTTTTGGAAAGAAAGCAATCCAGGAGACTTGGAGTAGACATCAGGGAAGCTTCGAGGAAGCCACGAGGCAGGGAGGCGCGCCCTACCCCCCTGGGCGTGCCCCCACCCTCGTGGGCCCCTCGTGGCTCCCCTGACCGACTTCTTTCACCTATATATATCCATATACCCCGAAATCATCGAGGAGAACAATAGACCGGGGGTTCCGCCACCGCAAGCCTCTGTAGCCACCAAAAACCTCTCGGGAGCCCATTTCGGCACCCTGCCGGAGGGAGAATCCATCACCAGTGGCCATCTTCATCATCCCGGTGCTCTCCATGACGAGGAGGGAGTAGTTCACCCTCGGGGCTGAGGGTATGTACCAGTAGCTATGTGTTTGATCTCTCTCTCTCTCTCTCTCGTGTTCTTGAGGTGATACGATCTTGATGTATCGCGAGCTTTGCTATTATAGTTGGATCTTATGATGTTTCTCCCCCTCTACTCTCTTGTGATTAATTGAGTTTTCCCTTTGAAGTTATCTTATCGGATTGAGACTTTAAGGATTTGAAAACACTTGATGTATGTCTTGCATGTGCTTATCTGTGGTGACAATGGGATATTCATGTGATCTACTTGATGTATGTTTTGGTGATCAACTTGCGGGTTCAGTTACCTTGTGAACTTATGCATAGGGGTTGGCACACGTTTTCATCTTGACTCCCTGGTAGAAACTTTGGGGCACTCTTTGAAGTAATTTGTGTTGGTTTGAATAGATGAATCTGAGATTCTGTGACGCATATTGTATAATCATACCCACAGATACTTGAGGTGACATTGGAGTATCTAGGTGACATTAGGGTTTTGGTTGATTTGTATCTTAAGGTGTTATTCTAGTACGAACTCTAGGATAGATTGAACGGAAAGAATAGCTTCGTGTTATTTTACTACGGACTCTTGAATAGATCGATCAGAAAGGATAACTTTGAGGTGGTTTCGTACCCTAGCATAATCTCTTTGTTTCTTCTCCGCTATTAGTGACTTTGGAGTGACTCTTTGTTGCATGTTGAGGGATAGTTATATGATCTAATTATGTTATTATTGTTGAGAGAACTTGCACTAGTGAAAGTATGAACCTTAGGCCTTGTTCCCTAGTATTGCAATACCGTTTATGCTCACTTTTACCACTTGTTACCTTGCTGTTTTTATATTTTCAGATTACAAATACTCATATCTACCATCCATATTGTACTTGTATCACCATCTCTTCGCCGAATTAGTGCACCTATACAATTTGCCATTGTATTGGGTGTGTTGGGGACACAAGAAACTCTTTGTTATTTGGTTGCAGGGTTGTTTGAGAGACACCATCTTCATCCTACGCCTCCCAGGGATTGATAAACCTTAGGTCATCCACTTGAGGGAAATTTGCTACTATCCTACAAACCTCTGCACTTGGAGGCCCAACAACGTCTACAAGAAGAAGGTTGCGTATTAGACATCAGCAATGGAAGGTAAACCGGTTGCTCTGAGCCAGAGTGCCACAACGCTTGGTATCAGAGTCGCGCTGACTGTAGGACACACTAGACTACCGCCGCATTATTGGACGTTAGTTAGTGTAAAAGTTGAGTGATGATAGTGTTTGTAGATGGTTATTGCATTGCATGCACTTGGTTATTTTATTTCTAACCTACTAATGGTTGTGAGTGTAGATGGCTCCGGTGCCGTATCCGTGCTAGTTACGACTGATGCCGTACACGTCGTCACATCTCCTTCGCAACGTGTGGCATCGACTGTATCCTCACGGTGACGACCCAGTCTATCGTGTATACCGGGAGCGTCTATCAGACTCAGTGTATGAGTATCACGCCGTGGTTACTCTGCGCACCAGTTCATCTTCCAGCTCTTACACTCGTAATTCCAGGAGCGGTTTCGCTTCTACCGCTTCTCAGGCTGTCCAATTTGCTGCATTTGAGGTCCTCGTCGAGCTGCGTTATAACGAGGTCTGAAGGCAGAACCATCCAGGTTTCTACTACTATCCCTCCCTGCACGACAATGGTCGTGTCCGTTTTCCTACCATTGATCCGGAGTCTGATAGTACCGCTAGCCACCTTTCTCGTTACATCACTGCTAGCTACCTTCTGATCCATGAGCTGGCTCGAGAGCTGACCCGTGCTCGCATTGCTTTAGCCGCTACTAGAGTTGTCACTACTCCATCGTCTATGGGATTTACTCCTTATCTTTCATCCAGTTCTAGCTCACCTATTTCACCGGTTACTCCTCCGAGTAGCTCGTGCACCTCGACCGTGAATCCTCTTAGTGCTCCTGCTGAGTGGGTTTCTCTTCTCACTACCCTCGTAGCCCCGATGCTTCAGCCCCATCCTGCACCTGCTCCGGAGGGAGAGCCCTCGAGGTAGCGTCATCGTGTTACTTTAAACCCGGAGGTCTCGGTTAACATCGTCACATCAGGATCCAAGTGCGCTTCAGGAGAGGACACCGCAGCACCAGCAGAGCATTAGAGCGCTCGAGTATTCGCAGTTGTCAGGATGATGTACGGATTTAGTCGTACGAGTCAAGATGTTTTGTTCGATGTATGAGAGTAGTTGAACTTATTATGTCATTTATATTTTATGTACGGGTCTATGTATAATTATGTTGGA
Source organism: Triticum aestivum (assembly GCF_018294505.1). Classification (NCBI taxonomy): domain Eukaryota; kingdom Viridiplantae; phylum Streptophyta; class Magnoliopsida; order Poales; family Poaceae; genus Triticum; species Triticum aestivum. Next base: position 258,600,515 of record NC_057795.1, on the reverse strand, counting down.
ACTCTCTTCTATTCGATGTGTTTCCTTTGGAATTTCGATTTCTTTCGGGTTTTCTCACTGGCTTTTCCCCACTACTTTCTTCTTGGATGTTGCTCATCTCGGTTGCTTTGTCTTGGTAAAAACAATAGGATGACGTGGGGAGGCAGCAGTAGCGACGCTTGTGAGGATGTCCCTGTTCGTCGTTCCGCATGACAGGCAGGACACTCCCCGAGCCGTACGTTCCACCACCTCCTCCACCGCCAAATCCACCCTCCACCGAGCAAATTCTCCGTATGTTTGAAGAAATGAGAAATAATGATCTGATTGAAATGTTGAGAAGTGTGCAAGCTATGGTTGGACAGAATGGAAATAAACGGTCATCACTCCAAACTGTCAGATTTTCAGAGAACCAACCCTCCCGGTTTCAGTCAGGTTATTGATCCTTTGGACGCAGATGACTGGTTACGAACTATTGAGAAAAAGCTTGAGATTGCTCATACTGAAGAAAATGACAAAGTCCCATTTGCAACTCATTATCTTGAAGGCGCTGCTGCAATATGGTGGGAAAATGCGAAAGCCATGTGGCCTGCTGATGAAGAAATCACCTCGAAAATTTCAAGGATAAGTTCCATAAATACCATATTCCTGCTGGAATTATGAAAGCCAAGCAGCGTGAATTCCTCGCGCTCCTCCAAGGAAGTCAGTCTGTAAGTGAATATTTGAATAAGTTCAATCATTTGGCCCGTAACTCCCTTTATGATGTGGCCACCAAAGAAAGGAAGATTGACAGGTTTCTTGGAGGGTTAAATCAACATCTACGATGCACCCTCAGTATGTTTGATTTCACCGATTTCCAAACTCTGGTAAACAAGGCCCTCATTGCTGAGAGGGAGCACAAACTGATGCATGACAACAAGACTACAAATAATGATCAAAAGCGCAAGTTCGAGCCAAGGAAGGACGTTCAACCTATGCAAAAGGCTCATACCTGGCAGCAGACTCAAGTTGAGAACAAGCCCAATTGGCAGCAGAATATTAACAAGACCACTACACAAGTCAAGAATGTCGTGACCAACCTGGTGCGAGAAGAGTGCCAGCGCAACAATTCTTGTTTCAGTTGTGGGCAAACCGGACATTACGCCAGGCAGTGTCCCAAGGGCGGCAGAACTAATGCTCCATTCAGGCCACAAGTCAACTTTATGGGATCATACCCTGTCCAGCAAAACATCACAGGGCAAGTCCATGACCTCTCCACAAACGAAGCCCAAGAGAACCCCAAAGCCTTCATTGGTATGCTTTCCGTTAATAGCATACCTACCATAATTTTATTATACTCTGGGGCTTCCCACTCTTTTATTTCGCGGAGTTTTGTTGCCCAAAACAAATTTCCTTGTTTGATTTTGAGCAAGAATATGCTGGTACAATCCCCGGGATCTTTGCTCAAAAGCAATCTGGTCTGCCGTAATCTAGAAATCAATATCAACGGAGTCCATTTTCCAACTTCCTTGATAATCATTGAGTCTGTTAAGTTGGACATTATTTTGGGATTGAATTGGTTGACCCAATATCAAGTATGCATTAATTGTGCAACCCAAGAAGTCACCTTGACGAGTCCAGAAGGGCAGGCTACAAAATTCTATGCCCACAGAAGCATACCTCAGAAAGAAATGGTCTTCACCGTTGTGGTTGAATTGGAATTAATTCCTGTGGTTAGTAAGTTTCCCAATGTATTCCCAGAAGAGCTGCCAGGCATGCTGCCAGACTGAGAGCTTTAGTTTGCAACAGATCTTGTGCCCGGAACCGCACTGTTATACAAGAAATATTATCGGATGCCATCATCAGAATTAGTGGAGCTAAAGAAACAGCTTGATGAGATGCTCCAGAAAGGTTACATCCGTCCCAGCTCCTCACCATGGGGATCACCTACTATATTCGTGGATAAGAAAGATGGTAGTCTCCGTATGTGTGTGGATTACCGTCGGCTGAATGATGTCACCATCAAAAACAAATATCCACTGCCCAGGATTGATGACTTATTTGATCAGCTCAGTGGGGCAAAAGTGTTTTCCATAATTGATTTAAGGACAGGATACCACCAACTCAAGATTAAAAAGGAAGATATTCCTAAGACCGCGTTCACTACTCGGTATGGTCTTTATGAATATACCGTTATGTCCTTCAGCCTTACCAATGCCCCTGCTTTCTTCATGCATATGATGAATAAAGTATTCATGGATTTCCTCGATAAATTTATGGTGGTTTTCATCGATGATATTCTCATGTACTCAAAAAGTGAAGACGAGCACAAAGGACACCTCTGAGCTGTCCTACAAAGACTTCGTGGCCATCAACTGTATGCCAAATTCAGTAAATGCGAGCTTTGGCTCAAGCAAGTTGGGTTTCTTGGGAATATAATATCCGTGGAAGGTATAGCCGTAGATCCAAGCAAGGTAAACGACGTACTTGATTGGTTGTCACCCACGACCGTATCTCAAATCCGGAGTTTCCTTGGATTAGTCGGATACTATCGTCGGTTTATTGAAGGTTTCTCTAAGATTGCCAAGACAATGACAGAGCTTCTCAAGAAATATAAGAAATTTGAATGGACTGAGGATTGAGAGAAAAGTTTCAATGAGCTGAAAATCAGACTGACATCAGCACCTGTGTTGACCCTTCCAGACATCTACCGCAGCTTTGATGTATACTGTGATGCTTCTAGAGAAGGTCTTGGATGTGTACTTATGCAAGATGGCAAGGTGGTAGCATATGCATCTCAGCAGCTGCGACCCCACGAAGGGAACTATCCTACTCATGATCTGGAATTGGCCGCAGTGGTTCATGCACTAAAAATTTTGAGGCACTATCTCATTGGAAAAAGGTGCCAAATATTTACCGACCACAAAAGCCTCAAGTACATATTCACTCATCCAGATTTGAATCTCCGCCAACACAGATGCCTTGAGTTAGTCAAGGACTATGATCTTGGAATTAACTACCACCCGGGTAAGGCCAACGTGGTTGCCAATGCGCTCAGCAGAAAGCCTATTAGTTTAAATGCCATGCTAGAATCCGTGCCTTCCGAACTCCAAGAAGAAATTGCTCAGCTCGATCTGGTCATAGTTGATGCTGGTCTTGCTAATATTATGGAAATTACTCCTACCCTTGAGGATGAGATCCGCAAGGCCCAGCCGAATGACACGGTCCTAAAAAACATGTCGAGCGAATGTTAGAGGACAGACATCAGACTTTTCCAAGGACCAGCGAGGTACACTTCGATTCCGTGGGAGGATTTGTGTACCGAGTCAAGAAGATTTAAGGAAGAAAATATGGTTCGAAGCACATGAATCCTTGTATTCTATTCACCTCGGAGGTACCAAAATGTATGAAGACCTTCGACAAATATTCTGGTGGGATGGGATGAAGAAAGACATTGCCTATTTTGTGGCCTGTTGCGACATATGCAATAAAGTAAAGGAAAAACACCAGAAACCAGTCGGACTCCTCCGGCCATTGCCCATTCCAAAATGGAAGTGGGATGATATCTGCATGGATTTTATCATGGGGCTACCAAAAACTCAGCGAGGCAATGACGCAGTATGGGTCATAATGGACATGTTAACCAAGGTAGCTCATTTTATTCCCATCAGAACCACATACCGTGTTGATCAGCTCGCACAATTGTATGTGTCCAGAATAGTCAGTTTACATGGAGTACCTCGAATAAGCACTTCTGACCGGGGGTCCCTATTTACCTCCGCTTTCTGGTCTCATCTCCATCAAGCTTTGGGAACAACACTGAAATATAGTACCGCTTATCATCCTCAGTCCGATGGATAGACTGAGCGGGTAAACCAAATACTTGAAGATATGTTGCGAGCATGTACCTTGGCCCAAGGGCCTAAATGGGAAGATTGTCTACCGTATGCTGAGTTCTCCTACAACAACAGTTTCGAGGCAAGTTTAAAGATGTCACCTTATGAGGCTTTGTATGGCCGTAAGTGTCGCACCCCGTTGAATTGGTCTCAAACCGGAGATAGCCACATTTTCAGAACAGATCTCATGATGGAAGCCGAAAAGCATGTCCAAGAAATCCGAGACCGCCTGCGACTGGCCAAATCCCGACAAAAGAGTTATTATGATGAAAAGCACCGACATGTCAGTTTTGATCCTGGAGGACATGTATACCTCAGAGTCACTCCTATGAAAGGGGTCAAAAGGTTTCAGACTCGCGGAAAATTGGCACCCAGGTTTATTGGTCCGTTTCCAGTTATGTCCAGAGTGGGTATTGTTGCATATCAGTTGGAACTGCCCCCAGAATTGTTAGAAGTACACAATGTGTTCCATGTTTCTCAGTTGAGAAGATGCATATCACCTCCCGAGAAAAAAGACTGCTATGACAGAAGTAGAGTTGGCTAAGGATTTAACATATGAGGAGAGACCGCTCAAAATTTTGGATGAGATGGAAAGGGTCACTCGTAGCAAGACGAGAAAATTTTACAAGGTCCAGTGGGAGCATCACATAGAGGCAGAAGCAACATGGGAGAAAGAAGAATTTCTAAAGGCAAACTAACCAGAATTGTTTTCCCGAGCAATCGAATCTCGAGGACGAGATTCATCCTAAGTGGGGGAGGTTTGTGACAGCCTGGTTTTTGCCCTCTTTTCTTTTTCTGAATTTCATTTGGTTTTGATTTGAAATTTGGAGTTTGAATCACTGCAGTTGGACTTAAACAGTTGGGCATCACCTTGGCTTTCACCCAAGTGACTCATTTCTCTCCCTAGCCATCATTTCTTTTCTGGTCTACCTAAAAATAATATCATGAATATTTTTCTTAAATGAAAAATATTCATTTTCCTCTCTAAAACCCTAACCAGAAACTTGTGCTCCAAAGCAACCCCAATTTTGCTTTCCCACAAAAATATGAGAAAATTCACAAAAATCCTTTGAACCATAGGGCACCTCCCTGAGCAAAAGTATTGCATCACTTTTTGGAATATTTTTGCTACAGAAAATATTCTGTATTCTGGACAGAAATGGTAGTTTCTACAGCACCTACCATTTTACTTGCTCCAATGCTGCTGTCGGATTCAGGGTTCCGGCAGACCCTCAAGGTTCGAACTCTGGGGTGCATGCGGAGATCACACCTACTGCCTACCCATGTCTCGTCGCCTCACAAGGATCTAAAACTACATGAAGAACAACACGAGGGACACAAGGTTTATACTGGTTCGGGCCACCATTGTGGTGTAACACCCTACTCCAGTATGAGGTGTGTGGATTGCCTCTAGGGCTGATGATGAGTAGTACCAGAGAGAACAGCCTCGCGAGGGTCTGTTCTTGGCTGGCGCGATGAACTGCAAGGGGGAGTTCAGTCGCTTCTCTCTCTCTCTATCTATCTTTCTATCCTTGTTCTTTTGATGCCTAGTTCTTTCGATCCCTTGTTTTTCTTGATGCCTCTACCCTGTGGGTGGCTAGTCCTATTTATAGGAGGGGGCCCTGGGCCTCTTTCCCAAATATTGAGTGGGAAGGGCGCCAACAGTTGGCCATTTTGAGGGGGAACATCTAGTACGCTTATCCTGACTAAAGTTGGTCCTCGCCTGCCAAAGACCCTGACGATGACGCCGGCTTGGGCTCCACGCTGACCTCCGTTCTGCCGTCCTCCTGGTCTTGGTCTTGTTGCACCGAAATGGTTGCCTTTGCTTGATACCCTTGCCTGCGCTTGCCCCCTTTGCACCAAAGAGGAAACAAGGACTCTACGCAGGCCGGCACCCGCCTGGCGCCCGCCTGGCCTTGGTCGTCATGGCTTGCGTCATGCGCACCTCGCGAGGTACCCCGCCTTGATCTCTCCACCTCCTCGTGAGCCAGCTTGACGAGACCGTGCCTGAGGAAGCCTCTTGTCATCCGCCCCGCGAGGCTCGGCCCCTCGCGAGGGTCTTGAGCATGTGTTGATGAAGATGGGCCGTACCGGGCCACTCCTTGAGCCACGCCGCGGCCGCAGGTAGGCAAGTCTGGGTACCCCCGTTCCCAGAATGCCGACAGTAGCCCCCGGGCCCAAGGCGCGCCCAGACTTCGCTTAGCAGGGAAGCGAAGGGGCAAGTGCGAAGCGCCGTGGGCCCCAATAGCCTGCAGCCTTGGGCGCCGCGTGGCGGTTGATTGGACGTGGGCATCCTGGCTCCCCACGACGCCTCGGCGACTGCATGAATTGACAAGTCCCTGCATGCAAAACGGTCATGATTACCTGTGATCGTGGAGGCCAGCGGTTGGCCTCCCTCGGCTATATGTACGGAACGACACGAGCCCTTCCAGTCCATCTCTTCCTACTACTCTCCATCTTCCTCTTTGTCCTTGCTCCTCCCTACGCCAATGGCATCGATCCGTCGGTTTTCTGCTGAAGAGAAGGGGAAGGCCCCCCGAGAGGATCCTGTACCGCTTCCTCCGAAGAAAAGGCTCGCCTCTTGCCGCAGAGGATGAGGTTCTTGGCAGGTGGCGTCGAGGCCATGGTTCGAGCGGCCGCCGCCTGGATTTCCATTGCCCTTGTACTCCCGGATCAAGGGTCCTGAAGGCACTGGCGCCGAGCGGCACCGCCAGAGGCGCCGTCGCCGCCGGCGGATCACGGCGGTGCACGTCGTTCCTCCTGGAGTTCACGCTGAGGGCTCTTCGCGCGAGCTCGTGCTTCACGCTGCCATGCCTCCTCAGTCTTGGATTCGCCTCCATCCTTCCTTCGCCTTTGAGATCCCGCCGAGGGGGCCTATCAAGCTTTGGCTGCAGCATGCTAGCTGCAGTACCACTGCGACCGAAGCGGAGGTCGAGGTTGTCGCTCCGGGCAAGGGTCTACCTGACCCGTGGCTAGGGCGAGATCGCCCGGGTCTGCAGGACGGGTGGCGCCCTCGTAATCCAATTTGAGTACGACGGCGCCTCCCTGGTGCTCTTCAAGGTCTTCGACACGGATGGACGCCGGTTGGAGTGCTGCCCTGAGAAGGGCGGCCGGGGCCCTGCCGCGGCGAGGTCTAGGCTCGCCAATCGCTTCCCCAGCAATTCTCCGCGACTCCAGAGACGAGCGATGACAGCTACGAGCCCCCGAGCTTGCGTCGCTCTCGGAGCAGGGCGGGCTCGTCAGGCCACCGTCGCCACTGATCTGTATGGGGTTGGCGCCGGTGCCTGACGGCCCACTGTTGATGATGGCGTCTTTTGCAGAGGCACGAGTAGTTAGCGCTCTTTAGGATTTGCTCCTTTTGTTCCCTGCGAGGAATCAAAGAACACACCCCGTGGGGGTTTGTAAGGTGCTTGTAGTTCCATTTGTTAATATGATCCTTATCGTGAAGCAGTGAGAGATGCTCGTCCCATCTTAGCTTAGTTCCTCCGTTCGAACCTCGCGAGGACTGGATGCTCTGCGCTGACAGGTCCCGGTCCTAAGGCAGGCTTCAGCCATCGCTGGTATGCCAGGTCGCGATGCCGTGGTCAAGGCCAGGAGGTGAGCGGCCCGGGATCCAGTAAGAGCCCCTGAGTCCCGATGCTCAGGAGGTCCCCTTTAGCGCTCAAGCAGTCATCATTCGGTGAGAAGGGAGTGTGACGTTGCTAAAACGGGATTGCATTAGGTGCGAGGTTGGTGTTGCGACAGCTAGTGTCTCTAGAGGATGACTTATCTCGAGGTTTAGGAGCCACTCCTTGGTGCGGCACCAGGCCCGCGCATCGGTAGCCGAGGAGTTGCCTGGCGAGGTCCCCACGCTCTTCTTCCCTCTCGCCTCTGCTCCCCTTCGTGCTCTACGTCCTCGGGTCCCGGCCCTCGAGCAAGCTCAGCCGTCCCTGGTATGCCAGGTCGCGATGCCGTGGACAAGGCCAGAGGGTGAGGGCTAGAGAGCCAGTAAGAGCCCATGAGTCCCGATGCTCAGGTACCCCCCCTTAACGTGCAAGCAGTTCGCGCGGACGAGAGCGAAGGAGACGCTGCGGAGGCCTCGCCCGACGCTGCTCCTTGAAGCGATCCTGCGAGTTCATCATGAGAAAAGCAAGGGTTCGCTGTTACAATTGCCGGCCAGCTGTTGGTTGCTCTGGGGAGGTGACGAGGCACTGAAGGCTTGGTGAGGTGGCGCCCTGCGGGGTTGCCGCGGCCACAGCTCAGCCATCCAGGTTTGTCGACATTACAGGGACGGACCCATACGCAAGCATCGTGCCATGAGGGAGCAGCTCCATCAGTTGGTGTCAATGAGCGGGCGATTAAGTCAAGCACATTAATCATGAAGGAGCGGACCCCATTAGGCAGGCGTAGAAAGAGGCGAACGCCGCTGGGTCGGACCCGAGCGACTTGGGGATGATGCAGCCCGAGGGGCGCCCCTGATAAAGTAAACTAAAAACATGAACTAAAGGGATAAATGCCGCAAGTATGGACCCATGCGGCCTGGGAATGATGCAGCCCTGGGGGGGCGCTCCCAGCTGAAAACGGAACTCGAAGGATGTCACCTGATGATGCTGAAGATGAATGGATGCTGAAGTAGCGGACGGCGTGAGTTGCGGAAGCCGATCTTCACGAGCCCCCAAGCCCAGGAGCCTCGGGAGGCTCTGGGGGCGCTGGTGGCTCCTCACGGACCATCTCCATCTCGGCCAGGACTGTGGAATGCCTGACCGCTTGAGCCTCCAAGATGTCCCTCATAAGGCGCTGACGCACAACAGCCGCGTTCGGCAGGCCGTAAGGCATGCGAACATAGCTGTGGGGTGGACCTTCGCAGCGTCCCATGCGTGAGGGCCAGAGGCGCTCCTGAGAGGCGGCTCGGTTGAGTCCTGGTATGTCGATGCAGACGCACAACCCATCATCTTCGCCTGGATGGGGAGCTACGGTGGGTAAGCGGCGGCTGCCACTCATGACTCTTGACTCCTGCAGCTCCTGATGGATCTCACTGACGAACTCCCGAGGGTTTGGCATTCCTTGCCTTGCTCCTCCCTGAGGGAAACGTGCGTTGAAGCACGCCTCCAAGTGGTGCCCGAGTGCCTCCCTCGTGATCTTAGCAAAGTCGATGGCCCTCCAGGAGAGAGCCCCCAAGCCTTGCTCGAAGAGGGTGCCGGGCGCGCCTTCCTATTCGACAGAAGGAGGCTCCCCCTAAACAGGCGCGGACCCTAAGGGGCCTGCCTCCCGAGGGGTCAAAACTGGAAATGTCTTCTTCTTCTTAGGAGCGGCCTCGGGAAGCCTCCCGCTCCTGTGATCTGGGTCTTCAATTGATGCAGCTTGGAAAGCACGCTCCAGAGAACACACAGCGTCTCTCTCTTCACAAGGCACTGTGATGACTCCACCGCTCCCTGGCATCTTGAGGACATTGTAGCCATGATGAGTCATGGCCATGAACATGGCCAGGGCTAGGTACCCGAGGATGGCATTGTACGGCAGGCAAATGTGAGCGACGTCGAAGTCGATGAGCTTGGTGCGGTAATTGTCGCGCTTCTCGAAGGTGACGGGAAGGCAGGCCTGCCCTATCGGAACCGTGGAACCATTAGTGACTCCTGAGAAAGGCTTGGTTGGCTGCAGCTGATTGTAGGGGACTTGAGATTGTTGAACGTCTCGACTGATAGGACATTGAGCCCTTCTCCGCCGTTGATGAGGGTCCTGGTGACTTGCACATTGCTGATGATTGGGGAACAAAGCATCGGGAGGACTCCGGCTGTGGCCGCGCACTTGAGCTGATCCGCTGAGCTGAACGTGATGGCACACGCTAACCACCTGAGAGGGCGTGTGGCCTCGAGCTTGGGGAGGACTGCATTCACTTCGCGAGCAAACTGCTTGAAGATGCGTTGAGAGGCCGGGGCCTGAGCGCCGCCCAAGATGCAAGTGATTGCACGCGACTCCTGGAAGCCTCCAGCCCCCTCGTCCTGATGATGGTCTTCATTCCTCCTCGACTGTGGTGGCAGAGGAGGGACGCCCACATTGCCTTGTGGGCGATCCTCGCGAGGCTGATCCCTCCAACCCCCCTCGCGAGGTGGGTCCCTCCAACCTCCCTCACGAGGCTGGTCCTGCCAGCGGTCCTCGCGAGGTCGGTCACGCCACCCTTGGCGAGGGCCACGGTCTTCCCAACGTCCTCCACCTCTTCCTCCTCCTCGGCCATAGCCTCGGTCGCTGCGCTCAGGGCGTCGGCCGGCTCGCACATCTCGTACGGCCCTGAGCTCTTGGCATTCGTTGGTATTGTGGGTGCGGAGGTCATGGTACACGCAGTACCGGCTGCCCTTGGATGACTCGGGCTGATCCCTGCCTCGCTTGGTGTCCGGTTCTGCTGCAAGTACGGCAGCCCCCTTCGCTTCATGTCCTTGGTCTTGGGATTCTTCTCTTCTGGGTCAGCAGCTGGCAGCTCAAGGAGGGAAAGGCGCCCTTCCTCAGCCCTAGCGCACTTGGTCGCCAAATTGAACAGCTCCAGGGAAGTGCACAGGTCCTCATGGATCGCGAGATCCTCCTTCATCTTGACATCACGTACACCGTCGGAGAAGGCTGAGATGATGGCCTCCTCAGACACCTTGGGGATCTTAAGGCAAGTGTTGTTGAAGCGCTGGATGAACTTCTGCAGGGTCTCTCCTGGCTGCTGCTTGATGCGGCGCAAGTCGCTCATGGCTGGGGGTCGATCGCGTGTGCCTTCGAAGTTGGCGATGAATCGGGTGCGCATCTCATCCCAGGAGGATATCGTGCCAGGAGCCAGGTTCAAGAGCCAGGTGCGGGCGCCGTCCTTGAGCGCCATGGGGAACCAGTTCGCCATGACCTTCTCGTCCCTGTTGGCAGCTTCAATGCCCAGCTCGTAGAGCTGGAGGAACTCGGCAGGGTCAGCCGTGCCATCCTAGCGCGGGGGCTGATCCGGCTTGAACTTGCCCGGCCAGGCCACGCTGCGCAGCTCGGCGGTGAAGGCACGACAGCCTGCAGTGGCCGCGGGAGCCCTTTGGTGACGGAGAGCTTGATCTTGCGGGTCTTGGTGCACTGTCGCCTAGCGTATCACGGGGTCTTGGCGCGCTGGAGCAGGAGCGCGTTCGTGCGGGGCCGGTGCGGGGAGCACACGGGCAGCTTCTTGGGGACGAGGAATCTCTTGGCAGCTTTCCTCTTGCTGCGCTGGCGCCGGACAGAGTGGGTTCCGCCCAGGGGCCACGCGCCTTGGGGCCAACGCACCTTCTTGAGGGGGAGGCGGCTGAGGCACCACTGGAGCTTCGTCGCCCGCGCAGGGCGGGGCGCGGTGCAGGGAGAGGGATGGTGCAGGGGAGCCCCCAGCGGCGCTGACGAGCTCGGTGATGCGGGCGAGCCACTCGTCGTAGTGGTCGTCGACGGGACAGTAGTGCAGGACCTCCCGCGCCAGGAGCAGCGCGGCGTGCACGTCCGCAGGGGCGCAATGGGCGTGGGACGAGGAGCCGACTGGAGTCAGCGACGGGGTGGCGGTGCGGCCTTCTCGCCGCACCGAAGGATGCAGGGACAATGCCTGCTGCTCGTTCCCTGTCGGGCCGGTGGCAGTGTTGATGGCAGGCAACGGGGAACGGCGGGGGAGCCCGCCGACGGGGCCCGTCTGGGTGACGCGAGTGGCGAGAGCGGCCCGGCGCTCGGCGCGGGCTCGGCGAGCGTCTGACATGGATGCGACGGGCGGCGAAAACACGAGGCGACGGAAGGCAGATTCGGGCGCACCCCTACCTGGCGCGCCAAATGTCGGATTCAGGGTTCCGGCAGACCCTCAAGCTTCGAACTCTGGGGTGAGCGCGGAGATCACACCTACTGCCTACCCGTGTTTCGTCGCCTTTCAAGGATCTAAAACTACACGAAGAACAACACGAGGGACACAAGGTTTATACTGGTTCGGGCCACCATTGTGGTGTAACACCCTACTCCAGTGTGTGGTGTGTGGATTGCCTCTAGGGCTGATGATGAGTAGTACCAGGGAGAACAGCCTCGCGAGGGTCTGTTCTTGGCTGGTGCGATGAACTGCTAGGGGGAGTTTAGTCGCTTCTCTCTCTATCTATCTATCTTTCTATCCTTGTTCTTTTGATGCCTAGTTCTTTCGATCCCTTGTTTTTCTCAATGCCTCTACCCTGTGGGTGGCTAGTCCTATTTATAGGCGTGGGCCCTGGGCCTCTTCCCAAATATTGAGCAGGAAGGGCGCCAACAGTTGGCCATTTTGAAGGGGAACATCTAGTACACTTATCCTGACTAAAGTTGATCCTCGCCTGCCAAAGACCCTGACGATGACGCCGGCTTGGGCTCCACGATGACCTCCGTTCTGCCGTCCTGCTGGTCTTGGTCTTGTTGCACCGAAATGGTTGCCTTTGCTTGCTACCCTTGCCTGCGCTTCCCCCTTTGCACCAAAGAGGAAACAAGGACTCTGCGCAGGTCGGCGCCCGCCTGGCGCCCGCCTGGCCTTGGTCATCATGGCTTGCATCATGATCACCTCGCGAGGTACCCCGCCTTGATCTCTCCGCCTCCTCGTGAGCCAGCCTAACAAGGCCATGTCCGACGAAGCCTCTTGTCGTCCGCCCCGCGAGGCTCGGCCCCTCGCGAGGGTCTTGAGCATGTGTTGATGAAGATGGGTCATACCGGGCCACTCCTTGAGCCACGCCGCAGGCTGCAGGCAGACAAGTCTAGGTACCCCCGTTCCCAGAACGCCGACAGCTGCTGCATTTTCTTGTGCATCACTACCCTCCTAGATGATTGCTAACCCCCAAAGCACAGCTCCCAACTCCTAGTTGTTTGACCACAGTAACCTCACAAAGTTACTGACCAGGAACTTACCATGAAGTAAAACTCCAGCTAACAGCACCTGAGCTTGACTCAAAGCCTTGGCCCTAACCTAAACACTAAGGACTACACACCAAACATGAAAATTAGGGCCAGTCGTGGCTCTATGCCGTAGTGCACGTGGTGACCACGCGTGTGCATGATGCCAGCATGCTTGTCGCCGTGCTCTAAGTGCCGCCGAGTGCTCTGTTCGGCGCGTGCTCGCTTCCCGCCTGCCTAACCTTGCCAAACCTCACCACCATCATCGTCTCGACTCCATTAACTCCCACCTAGCGCTCACCGACACCGGAGCTCGCCGCAGTAAGCACGGGCGTGGTCCGGCCAACCCAACAGTGCGCTGCACACTGTGCTCGTCGCCACCCACTTGTTCATGTGCTTGTCTCTGCCCGCTCACAGTGCCCGTGTGATCTCTGTTGCCTTCCCCCTCGCTCACTAACACCGTTCGTCGCTGGGCACAGTGTCCAGGTGTCATCCGGTGGAGCCCAAACCCCTCTTCTAGCTCGGCTATAAATCCAGCCCTCCCCAACCCTCTCGAGCATCACTAGCTCGACTCACACACTCCGCAAGCTGGTAGGATGCCGTAGCCCGGCCGGGCAGCCCTCGGGCCGCCATCCCCGAGCTCGAGCTCGCGTGCGATCCCCTCTGTCCATCGCCACCGCTCCAGCCCCTCCCAATCTCAGGCGACTCTTCCAGAGCCTCCGCCATGCTTTAGTGGTGGCGTCCGACTCAGTTGGAGCCACTAGGGCAGCCCCTCATCACCGTCATCTCCAACTCGGGCAACCACGGCTCTCTGCCGCTGCTGGAGAGGCTCATTTTTTCGTTGTTCGACCACCCCTAGCTGTTCTACGGGTATGGGCAGGTGCGCCTCGCTCTTCTCCTTTGATCCATCCCTCTAGATCCAGCCAACATGCCCTCCTCGCCGGCGTATGCTCCGGCGAAGCTTCGTCGTGCCCTGTTTCTCTCTCCACCTCCCCCTCACCTGACTAGCGGGGCCCGCTATCAGCCACTCTAGCCGCGCCCGAAGCGGTACAAGTGGAGGCGTCCCGCAGGGTTTACGCCTTCGACGTCACCCCCCCTGTTCTGTTTATTTAAATTCAATTCAAATATTTCGAGAGAACTTCAAACAGCCATAAGTTTTTAACCATAAGTCCAAATGAATTGATTCTTTTTGCATTGTGTTTTGTATGAAAATCTCTAGCAGCACACCAAAGATTAGATTTTTCTCTGCTTCCTAGATTTTCTGGTGAATTTTAGAGTGTTTCTTGATGTTTTCTTTTTGTGTTTTTGAATTGATTTCAGAAGGTGAAGCTTGTCTTGAAGATCACTAGGAGGATTGTGACCCTCATCTGCACTAAGGCAGGCCACATCAACATTCAATGTACTGACCTGGCGTGTCATGCCAGATTTCAAGAAAGTTTTGTCGGAACGGGGTGTTGTTCGAGTCTAGATCGTGTTCACATTGGTGTCCCTGTGCTATGGTGTCCCGCTTCATCGTCGTTCTGCTGCCGCGTTGTTGTCATGATCGAGGCCCCCTATATGTTCATTAAATAATGTACATATTATTCAGCCGCACTGTGTGTGCCGCTTGGCCTCTTAACTTGTTGTAATATGAATCATGTTCCGCTAGCATCAATAAAGAGGTTGTTTTCTGTACCAAGATGTTGTGTGTTGCCACAAGACATGGTCTCTGGGCTGGCAATGCAAGGTAAACCGGTTGCTTTGAGCCGGGGTGCCACATGTACTAAAACGATGGATGTTTAATTGGTCAGCTAATGTTCCTACTTTACTTTCGAAAAGCATGTTCTCCACATATCGAGGGACAGCACGGAGTTGCATTCTTTATGCGCTCCGGTTCATCATGTGTGGGCAACGAACATTTTATTATCCAAAATCTTCTTGCTCTTCTTTAGCATGCCCCTCTTCTGTTCTTCTTTAATAAGTACTCTCCCCGTTCCTAAATATAAGTCTTTGTGGAGATTCCTCTATGGACTACATACGGAGCAAAATGAGTGAATCTACACTTTAAAATGTATCAATATACATCCGTAGGTGATCCATAGTGGAATCTCTACAAAGACTTGTATTTAGGAACAGAGGGGGTATAATAGTAGTAAAGTATGTTCCTTGTAGTGAAGAGGAGCAGGACATTTGATGTGTACAGGTCTATTCGGCCGCTTGTCATGGACGCTTTCAACTCTTCATGTTGGTCTTCATGTCGCTTGTCATGGACGCTTTCAACTCTTCGTATTTGGTCATATGTGTCATCTTTGAGAGTTAGACTGATAGTAACTATATTGCGCCTTCAGTTGTAGAGAGCTGGTATCCGAAGCCTTTCTAGCCGTACCGGCAATACTAGCACATATTTTCTAGTTAGTTCCACTTTCCTAATTTTACTCGTGATGCTTAGGGTTTTCCAATTATATCTACACTATGATCTGCATAGGTGCTTTATGTCCTACTAGAAGCACTCTACCCTTTGAAGCTAAATAACACACCAATCATAATTCCAAAGCTTAGTTGGTCCAATACGAATGTGACATGACATTCGTTTTAGTTAATAGACATACATTTAATTAGTCAGCTAATGCTCCCACTTGAGTTTCCAAATGGTTGTGGCCACATAGAGAGAGACAACATGAAATTGCATTTCTTTGGATGCTCCGATTCATCATGGGTGGGCAACAAACATTGTATAGAAAGAAACGGAATATCGATAATATGCTTCCTCTTCTATTCTTTAACATGTTCCTCTTCTATTCTTCTTTAATAAGTACAATATGTTACTCATCAAGAAGGCAAGCAGGGACATCTGCAATTGACAGGTCTATTTGGCCACTTCTGCAAGTTGCTTTCAGCAATTCGAGTTGGTCTGCCATATAATATCCCGGAAGTGTCGGGAGCTACGCGGCCTTTGAGAGACTAGACTAATAGTAACAGTAGTGTGCCTTCAGGTGAATAGAGCTGACATGTAGGTGATCGATAGGCTTTCGGTTAGTAGCGGCAATACAACCCCATATTTTCCAGCCAATTCCACTTCCCCGATTTATTTATGATGCTTATGGTGTCCCCTTTTTATCGACACTACAATCTGTGTAGTGGTTATTTGTCGTAATAGCAACACTACATCCTTGAAGTGAAACTACATGCCACTCATATTTCCAAAGCTTGCATGTAATTCGTCAGATAATGCCTAATGTTACTACATGAGTTTTGAAATGCATGCGCTCCACATATAGACATGTTGGAATACTATTTCTCTGTGCACTCTCGTTGCCATGGTTTCGCAATAAACTTTCAATACAATATATTATGAACCTATCATCTACCAATTATCCTTTCTTCTGGAGCTCCCAACAGGGAGCCTAATTTTTTATGTAGTTGTGCCAGATTATATTATTGTACGCACCAAATTATAGCACACTAGGGCTCTCTCATCCAAATCCAATGATAGCACACAAGGGTTTACAAGGAGCCCCTATTATATTAGAATATCCTCTACATTACAAAGATAATCTCACTACTATTTATGTTGCCATGCTTCTCGGATATTGAGCAAAATCACAATGAATATGAAAATGCACACAGCAGAAGAGTATCACGGAACAGTGCAATGACTAACAAACATGGCATCAAGGCATTGAGTTCCATTATGGATGGAATGAAGCCCACATGCTCCGCACCTACAGATTTGTGTTCAGAATACGATCCTAATGACTATTCTGAGCTTAAGGAGTCAAAGGCAGATGGCCTATCCTGTTCACCCTACAAGGCGCATGTTCTAATTTGGCAAGGTTTTATTGGTTGCATGTAACTTGCGTATTCTGCCTTGCGTTTCTTCTGCTTATTTGCACCTCCATCTGCTTAGTTTACTCATCATATATGTGAAATTGCCATGCCCACCAATTATCAATGCACATTTCATTTGTCATCATACCATGTTTTTTCATTCAAATGTTGTTCTTGTGTATCAGACATCCAAAAGGAAGAGAGTGATTGCAGAACCTAAAGGAGTAGTAGTAAAGTCCTTGACAAAGGTAGGGGTACCATAGAAATCAGACAACATCCCGCTTATATTGGCGATAGAACCAGCGCCATAAAACCTAGTGTTGGGGATATAACCCCATGATGTAACCCGCCCAGGAGGGGTCAGGTTATGCTGTTGGCGACTCAGCAATGAAGCCTAGACAGGCCCAAGAAGCCAAGACATGAAGCCTGGAGGTGGCATACGAGGCGGGCCAACTGAAGGCCCAAGATCCGAGGACGACGCGTGACCTGGAGATGTAAGCCGCCCGACAACGACTTGCCAAAGAAGGCAAGGTGATGTAGAGTCGGCGTCTGTTACGAAGTATAAGCCAGTCCGGACTCTTGTAAGCCTAGGGCCTTGGCCTCTGTCTATAAAGGCGAGTCCCTGCGGCGGGTTAGACTCAAGTAACAATCAATGATAGCTAGGTCAAGAGAATTCGCTCCCTTGTAATACATATTCAAGCAATAGCAACAAGAGTAGGAGTAGGCTTTTACCTCCACCGTGAGGGGCCGGACTTGAGTAAACTCGTGTCTCTCGTCCCACTCAACCCCATTAAGCTAATCACCATAGCCATGGCCTCGCACCTAAGTCTTTTCATGAGGGCATCTGCTGTGACAAAACCACGACAGTTGGCGCCCACCGAGGGGCCAGCGCTCGGTGGTTTCGAGGTTTTGAAGGGCTCTTTCCCAGGGATTGAGGGGTACGTCCTTGGCCGAATAACCAAGAGTCGACGCGGCAAGCTCTACATCAACAATGCTGGCTGGGGCCCCGAAGCCGACTCAATAGAGTACAGGTGATGGGTCCCATTTGGCGGGATTCAAGTCTCCATCGGCAAGATCGGTGGATCAGAGCCTGAGCCGGACAGCTGCACCGACATCGTCGAGCCGGCTCGGCGAGTGCAACCAGCCCAGGTTCAACCCATCCGGAAGCGCGTTTTCATTGGTTTCATGCAAGGCAAGGAGCTTGCGGAAGATTATGCATCTAGGGGAGAGACTCTCATCTACTCAGGTGATGAAGCCTCAATTGAAGAAACGGAATCGATCTATCAACTTCAATAATGCGGGCCTGGGGGCTATTCTGATGGTGACAGTATTCCGGACCCCTATGAGCTGTCATGCAGAGCTGCTATCTTCATGGCTAGCATAGAGCCGGCTCTCAATTCGTCAACAGCTACGGCAATGACATTAGGCTCGACCACTACTGCGGTAGCTGGTGCTGGTGGCTTAGGTAAGCCGCTGTCTCAGGTCTTATCTGATCTCTTAGGCACTCTGACAACTTTGCTATTGATAGAGGTTACTACAGCGAATGAAGCAGAGCGCAATGTACAGATTGTAAAGATTCAGGCGGAGATCACTAAGGCCCAGGAGGATATTAACACAGAGAATACCAGGATAGCAGCAGAACGGGCTCAAATCGAGACTGAGTCAGAGTGCATGAGGGCAGAAGATTGGCGCTTAAGTCTGGATCAGAACGCCTGTAATGCAGTTCTTCATAGGAGGCACCAGACCCGCCTGCCTTTGCATTATGAGCCCATGAATCTATTTAACACACCAGGGGTAGGTTCAAGAGATCGAGATGTAAGGGTGAATCCTCAGTTAAACCCGGGTGTGCCAGGAAATCGGGTGCCGGCTCAACCTCACCAGCCTGAGCCGGCACGGAGGGAGGAGTCAGGGCCTAACCTGCCCCCCAATCAGACACCGCCACATCGTTTTCTGACGCCACCGCTCGGGCACTTTTTTAACTCAGTGGATAATTTGTTAGCAGCGACAACCAAGGTGGTGGCGATTCCAATCATCGGCGAGTCACCAGTCGCAATTGAGACTCGGAATGCAGTTGAGCTCTTACAGGCAGCCGTTGCATAGCAAGTGGCTTATTCCTACAATTGTGATCATGTGCACTCGACTCCCTGCCTGAGTCGTAGTTACAACTGGTGCATTGAGTCACCCGCAGTCTCCAGCAGTGAACGGCGACATAACCCGCCCGGTGATGATAACCCGCCCTGTAACCCAATGGGTAATGCTCAGGCGATCATGGATGAAGCTAGAGCTCACCATGAGGCAGAAGCGGCAACTCAGCAGGGGGCTTATCAGCAGCCTCCGATGACCCCTTCGGCCTCAGTAGGGGCTGGGACGATTTCCAGGACGGTTGGAGTGTCGTGTTTAGTACTGGCTTTGCGTAATGAATGACTACCTAAGGACTTCAGGGGTCCTCGCAAGGTGCCTAATTATAAAGTTGGCCTCCCTCCTGAAGGTTGGATTAAGAGTTATGAGTTAGCCATGGAGATGTTGGATGTCAATATGCCGTCTGTGCCAACTACTTCACTATGATGTTGGAAGGGCCAGCTCGCATATGGTTAAATGGTTTACCTCCTAATTCTATCAGCTCATGGGCAGAGTTGAAGGCGCGTTTCATCAAAAACTTTCAAGGGACATGCAAGCAGCCTCTGGCGATTATCGATCTGGGTCACTGCGTTCAGCGTGAGGATGAGTCGGCCACTATTAGGTCAGGTGATACGTCTCCAACGTATCTATTATTTTTGATTGTTCCATGCTATTATATTATCTATTTTGGATGTTTTATATGCATTAATATGCTATTCTATATTATTTTTGGGACTAACCTATTAACCCAGAGCCCAATGCCACTTCCTGTTTTTTCTTTGTTTTTGTGTTTCACAGAAAAGGAATACCAAACGGAGTCCAAATGGAATGAAACCTTCGCGATGATTTTTCTTGGACCAGAAGACAACCAGAGACTTGGAGATGAAGTCGTGCGAGCCACGATGCGGCCATAAGGACGGAGGGCGCGCCCAAGGGGTAGGGCCCACCCCCACCCTTGTGGCCCCACCGTGACCCTCCTAACCAAATTCTTTCTCCTATATATTCCCATATATCCCCAAACCACCAAAGGCATCCACGAAAACACTTTTCCGCCGCTGCAACCTTCTGTACCCATGAGATCCCATCTAGGGACCTTTTCCGGCACCCTGCTGGAGGGGGATTCGACCACGGAGGGCTTCTACATCAACTCTATTGCCCTTCTGATGAAGCGTGAGTAGTTTACCACAGACCTACGGGTCCATAGCTAGTAGCTAGATGGCTTCTTCTCTCTCTTTGATTCTCAATACCATGTTCTCCTCGATGTTCTTGGAGATCTACTTGATGTAATACATTTTTGTGGTATGTTTGTCGAGATCCGATGAATTGTGGATTTATGATCAACTTATCATGAATATTATTTGAATCTTCTCTGAATTCTTATATGCATGATTTGACATCTTTGTAATTCTCTTCGAACTATCAATTTGGTTTGGCTAACTAGATTGGTTTTTCTTGGAATGGGAGAAGTGCTTAGCTTTGGGTTCAATATTGCGGTGTCCTTTCCCAGTGACAGTAGGGGCAGCAAGGCCCGTATTGTATTGTTGCCATTGAGGATAAAAAGATGGGGGGTTTATCATATTGCTTGAGTTAATTCCTCTACATCATGTCATCTTACTTAATGCGTTACTCCGTTCTGTATGAACTTAATACTCTAGATGCATGCTGGATAGCGGTCGATGTGTGGAGTAATAGTAGTAGATGCAGAATCATTTCGGTCTACTTGACACAGACGTGATGCCTATATTCATGATCATTGCCTTAGATATCGTCATAACTTTGCACTTTTCTATCAATTGCTCGGCAATAATTTGTTCACCCACTGTATTATTTGCTATCTTGAGAGAAGCCTCTAGTGAAACCTATGGCTCCTGGGTCTATTTTCCATCATATCAGTTTCTGATCTTCTATTTTCCATCATATTAGTTTTGCAATCTACTATTTTGCAATCTTTTACTTTCTGATCTATAAACCAAAAATACCAAAAATACTTACTTTATCGTTTATCTATCTCTATCAGATCTCACTTTTGCAAGTAACCGTGAAGGGATTGACAACCCCTTTATCGCGTTGGGTGCAAGTTTGTTTGATTGTTTGTGCAGGTGTTCGGTGATTTGTGCATTGTCTCCTATTGGATTGATACCTTGGTTCTCAAACCGAGGGAAATACTTATCTCTACTTTGCTGCATTACCCTTTCCTCTTCAAGGGAAAACCCAACGCAAGCTCGAAGTAGCATCAGGCGGGTCTCTGAAATTATTCACTCATCAGATAGTATTGCGGTGGGTCAGGCGGTTCTAGTCTTGGAGAAGAACTGTCACTTTTTTCCCCTTAAGGAGAAACTCGGACAGCTTAAGCGTTATTGCACTGACATGGGCGAGCTCATGGCGGCTCTCATTAAATATGTAGACTCTGATAACACAAAGAACCTTGGATCTGATGATGAGAAATCCAACAAGGGCAAGAAGAATGGCAATGGTAAGGGTCAGCAGTGTGGCAGGGCATAATAGCAACAACCAGGGTAACGGTGGTAAGTGCAAACACCCCGATGGTGGGTCAGATCTAGTGGCTAACACCAACACTGGGTACAAAAACAGCGCCGCAATGGTAATGGTGAGCCGATGTTTGGCAGAGCAAAGCCTTTTAATCTTGAGGCAGTGCTTAATGACCCGTGCCCGAAGCATAGTCTTCCCAACAGGCCGTCCACTCATGCCTGGAAGGATTGTTTCATTATGAGGGAGTTCCAAAATCACAACCTTAACCAGCATCATGATAATGACAATGGGCCACTAGGCGGGTCAGGATCCGACTCTCAAGGGTCCGACTTTGGTTGTGGCGGCTCAAACTCTGGTTATCAGGGTCAAGGTGGTTATAATCAGTAGTCTGGTTAGGGTAACCAGCAGCAAAATAATCAGTCGGGATATCAGAGTAATCCAAAGTAGCTTAACGGAAGTCAGTACTACATTTTCACCACAAGTCTTTGCAAGCAAGACCAGAAGGTTCAGAAGCGTGCAGTCAATGCTATTGAGCTAGCAGTACCCCAGTACCTACGATGGTCAGAGCATCCGATCACATGGAGCCGGGAGGATCACCCGCCCCGGGTTGAGAATCCGGGTCATCTGGCATTGGAGGTAGCCCCTCAAGTGGGTGGTTATAAGTTCACAAAAGTGCTCATGGATGGTGGTAGCAACATCAACATATTATACTACAATACCTTTCGCCGAATAAATCTAACTAACAAGCATCTCAAGTTGTCCTCTACAGTTTTTCATGGTGTGGTGCCTGGTAAGTCGGCTTATCCCGTGGGGAGATATTGCCGGAAGTGGCTTTTGGTGATGACATACCTTGTGGTTCGAGGTGGTCAAGATCAAGAGTCCATATCATGCTCTGTTTGGACGGCTGGCTTATGCTCGGTTTATGGCTCATCCTTGTTATATTTACTTGCAGTTTAAGATGCCAGGGCCAAATGGGACGATTACTGTACATGGTGATCCAAAAGTCACCCTGGAGTGCAAGGAAGGATATGCAGCTTATGCAGAATCAGCTTGCACTACTGAAGAGCTCAAGTTTTATAAGGACAATGTTTACCCAGCTGATATGACCCCTCTGAAGAAGCCCAGTGCTGAACAGGACCCTCTGTTGAAGTTTAAGTCGGCTGATGATACCAAGCAGGTGTATTTTGTCCCTGGCGACTCATCTCAGCAGTTCATTGTGGGGGCT
This sequence comes from Triticum aestivum, assembly GCF_018294505.1. Classification (NCBI taxonomy): domain Eukaryota; kingdom Viridiplantae; phylum Streptophyta; class Magnoliopsida; order Poales; family Poaceae; genus Triticum; species Triticum aestivum. Next base: position 258,578,186 of record NC_057795.1, on the reverse strand, counting down.
AATATGGTTCCCAAATAGGAAAGCACGCTCATCGAGTTCATCCGTGAGAATCGGGACATCTTTGCATGGAAACCTTCTGACATGCCAGGTTTACTGAGAGAATTTGCTGATAACACTCTAAACGTGGATCCTAAGTTTAAGCCAGTCAAACAGTTCCTCCATCGTTTCAATGAAGAGTGATGTAAGGCTATTGGAAAAGAGGTAGCCCGGCTCTTAGCAGCTGGGTTTATCATGGAAGTTTTTCATCCTAAGTGGTTGGCTAACCCCGTGCTGGTACTTAAGAAAAATGGCACGTGGCGTATGTGTGTTGATTACACAGATCTCAACAAGGCTTGTCCGGCTGATCCATTTGCTCTCCCCCATATCGACCAAATCACTGATGCAACAGTGGGTTGTCAGAGCTATGCTTCTTGGATGTTTATTTTGGTTATCTTCAGATCAAGATGGCAGTTAAAGACCAAGAGAAGACGGCTTTCATCACAACTTTTGGAGCTTTCTTCTATGTTTCTGTGCCTTTTGGGCTCAAGAATGCCCAGGCGACTTATCAACAATGTGCTCAGAATTGTTTTCATAGTCAGATTGGGTGCAACATTCATGCTTATGTGGATGATATTGTGATCAAGTCTAGGAAGAAGGAGACTCTCCTGGATGATTTGAAAGAAACTTTTGACAATCTCCGGGTCTACAAAATGGTGTTTAACCTGACCAAGTGTGTCTTTGGTGTGCCTGCAGGTAAATTGCTAGGTTTCCTGGTCTCAGAACGGGGCATTGAAGCTAACCCGGAGAAGATTAAGTCCATCACTTCACTTTCTAACACTACAAAAAAAAGACACATTCGTGACATTTTGGGCCGAACGAAAAAAAATTATGTCATGCTTATGACACTTCTATGACGATAATTGTGACAAAACCCGGTATCATCATAGATGTGGTGGGCTCCTACTTCTATGACAAAAAATCATGACAGAAAATGGGCTTTTATCCTGGGCGGGCCGGAGACGCAGCTGCATGACATTCTTTGGGCCGTCCATGACGGAAAAAATCGTTGTAGAAGCGAGGGCGAGGAAAATATTGGGGAGTTCCCGGTTACGGGGGGGGTCGGGGGCCGAGCGATGCGCATTTCTCTCATACACGTACGCGCGTGGGTGCGAGGTGTTGGGCTCTAGCTGAACCCGAGCGAGGCATCGCCTAACTGAACCCGAGCGATTGCAGTGCAGGCTACGCATTACTGAACCTGAGCAATTGATCGATGGCTGTTAACTGAACCCGATCGAGCAATTCCTTCGCTACTGCTGCTAACTGAAGCCGATTGATGCTACCTCTGGATGAACAGTGAGCCTTGTTGGGGGGTTTGGATGAATAGTTCCTGGTGGGGGGTTGGATGAATAGGACCCTGTGGTGTTGCCGCTTGATGAACAGGACCCCGATCGATCGAGCCGGTTGGAGGGTGGATGAACAGGACCCTGTGGAGGGCTGGATGAACGGGACCCCGTGGAGGGCTGGTTGAACAGTAGCCGGTGGAGGGCTAGATGAACAGTAGCCCGTGGAGGGGTGGTTGAACAGGACCCCGTGGAGAGGGCTGGTTGAACAGTAGCCGATGGAGGAGTGCAAGGTGGAGGCTGGATGAACAGGAGCCCGTAGATGAATAGTTGCAGGTGGAGGCTGGAGGAGGTCGATGGTGGATGAACAATAGCCCGTGGAGGCTGGAGGAGGTCAACGGTGGAGATGAACAGTATCCCGTGGAGTCCCATTTTGCGGCACGCCACATCCCTCCCGATGAACAGGACCCCCGTTTCGACCGTAGCGCTCCAACACAAGTCCGTTTCCTCCATTTTGCGGTATGCCACACCCCTCCCGATCAACAGGACCCCATTTCGACCGTAGGAGGTCTAAGAGAAGTATGTTTCCTCCATTTTGCGGTACTCCAGACCCCTCCGGATGAACAGGATCTCATTTTGATCGTGGTCGGTCGAACACAAGGCTGTTTCCTCCGTTCTGTGGTACGCCAGGCCTCATTTCCATCGGCTATTCCATCCAAGCCAGTTGGCTCCCGATGAACACGATGCATTCCATTCTGACCCAGCCGGTTGGCTCCCCATGAACACGACGACGACGTAATTTCTCCATTCCGACCAAGCCATGTACACAATCCCTGGCCGTACGTATGCGTGAGTAGGCGTTCGAGACCCCTCCCGTATGTACGTACATAGCCGTATTTACTTTCTTTCCACTCCTTATTCCAAAATCCATCAAATCTTTACCCAAACCTTGAAAACTTCACAACCAAAACTCAACAGAAAATCTCATGATCTCCGTTAGTGCAAGAAAACAAACCACCACTTTAAGGTACTATAATGAACACATTATTTATTTATATTTGTTTTAAACCTACTGTATTCCAACTTCTCTATGGTTCATACCACCCGATACTAGCCATAGATTCATCAAAATAAGCAAATAACACACGAAAAACAGAATCTGTCAAAAATAGAACAGTCTGTAGAAATCTGTAACTCTCGAATACTTCTAGAACCCCAAATATTCTACCAAGTTAGGAAGTCCTAGGTACTTTGTTTATTAATCTTCTGCAAAAAGAATCAACTGAAAAGCACATCTCTGCGATTTATTAAAACTAATCTCGTGCGCGCAAAAGTTTCTGTTTTTCAGCAAGATCAAATTAACTATCACTATAGGTTATCCTAAAGGTTTTACTTGGCACAAACACTAATTAAAACACAAAACCACATCTAACCGGAGTCTAGATGAATTATTATTACCAAACAGGAACAAAAGTAAAGAACAAAAATAAAATTGGGTTGCCTCCCAACAAGCGCTATCGTTTAACGCCCCTAGCTAGGCATAAAAACAAGAATAGATCTAGGTATTACCATTTTGGTATTCAATTCATAAGTGGCTCTCATAGTAGATTCATAAGGTAATTTAATTTTCTTCCTAGGAAAGTGCTCCATGCCTTTCCTTAATGGATATTTGAATCTAATATTTCCTTCTTTCATATCAATAATTGCACCAATCCTTCTGAGGAAAGGTCTACCAAGAATAATAGGACATGAAGGATTACAATCTATATCAAGGACAATGAAATCTACGGGCACATAATTCCTCTTTAAAACAATAAGAACATCACTAATCCTTCCCATAGGTTTCTTAATGGTGGAATCCGCAAGATGCAAATTTAAAGAACAATCATCAAATTCATGGAAACCTAGCATATCACACAAAGTTTTAGGAATCGTGGAAACACTAGCACCCAAATCACACAAAGCATAGCATTGATGATTTTCAATCTTAATTTTAATAGTAGGTTCCCACTCGTCATAAAGTTTTCTAGGGATAGAAACTTCTAATTCAAGTTTTTCTTCATAAGATTGCATTAAAGCATCAACGATATGTTTGGTAAAAGCTTTGTTTTGACTATAAGCATGAGAAGAATTTAGCACGGATTGCAACAAGCAAATACAATCTATCAAAGAGCAATTATCATAATTAAATTCCTTGAAATCCAAAATAGTGGGTTCATTGCTATGTAAAGTTTTGACCTCTTCAAGCCCACTTTTACCAATTTTTGCATCAAGATCTAAAAACTCCGAATCATTGGGACGCCTTTTAGCTAAAGTTGACTCATCTCCAGTCCCATATTTATCAAGATTCATATTGGAAAACAAAGATTTAATAGGAGAGACATCAATCACTTTCAGATCTTCATCCTTATTATCATGAAAACTAGAAGAATACACTTTCACAAAGCAATCCTTTTTAGCATGCATCCTAGCGGTTCTTTCTTTGCACTCATCAATGGAAATTCTCATGTCTTTGATAGACTCATTGATATCATGCTTAGGTGGAATAGATCTAAGTTTCAAAGTATCAACTTCAAGAGAAATTCTATCCACGTTCCTAGCCAACTCATCAATCTTAGGCAATTTTTCTTCAAGCAAAGCATTGAAATTCCATTGCGAAATCATAAATTCTTTAACACTAGTCTCAAAATCAGAGGGCATCTTATTAAAATTTCCGTAAGAGTTGTTGTAGGAATTACCATAATTATTAGAGGAATTACTAGGGAACGGCCTAGAATTAAAGTTTCCTCTATACGCGTTGTTACCAAAATTGTTCCTACCAACAAAATTCACATCCATAGATTCATTATTACTCTCAATCAAAGTGGATAAGGGCATATCTTTAGGATCAGAAGAAACACTCTTATTGGCAAACAATTTTATAAGTTCATCCATCTTTCCACTCAAAACATTAATCTCTTCAATTGCATGAACCTTTTTACTAGTAGATCTTTCGGTGTGCCATTGAGAATAATTAACCATAATATTATCTAGGAGTTTAGTAGCTTCTCCTATAGTGATTTCCATAAAAGTTCCTCCTGCGGCCGAAACTAAAAGATTTCTAGAAGCAAAATTCAATCCGGCATAAATTTTTGTATAATCATCCATAAATTCAAACCATGTGTAGGGCAATTACGTATCATTAGTCTCATCCTCTCCCAAGCTTGTGCAACATGCTCATGATCAAGTTGCTTAAAATTCATAATATCCTTTCTAAGAGAGATGATCTTAGCGGGAGGAAAATACTTAGAGATAAAAGCATCTTTGCACTTATTCCATGAATCAATACTATTTTTAGGCAAAGAAGAGAACCAAGTTTTAGCACGATATCTAAGCGAAAATGAAAATAACTTCAATTTAACAATATTATTATCCACATCTCTCTTCTTTTGCATATCGCACAAATCAACAAAGTTGTTTAGATGTGTAGAGGCGTCTTCACTAAGAAGTCCAGAGAATTGATCTTTCATGACAAGATTCAATAAAGCAGCATTAATTTCGCAAGATTCAGCATCGGTAATAGGAGCAATCGAGTGCTAAGAAAATCATTGTTGTTGGTATTGGAAAAATCACACAATGTAGTATTGTCTTGAGCCATAGTGACAAACAATCCAACACACAAGCACACAAGAAGCAAGCAAAAAGAGACGGATGGAAAAGGGGCGAATAAAACGACAAGGGTGAAGTGGGGGAGAGGAAAATGAGAGGCAAATGGCAAATAATGTAATGCGAGGGATAATAGTTTGTGATGGGTACTTGGTATGTCTTGACTTGTGCGTAGATCTTTCCGGCAACGATGCTAGAAATTGGTGAGTTGTCGAGAGATCAAATCTTGACTTGACTTGGCGTAAGCCTCCCCAGCAACGGCGCCAGAAATCCTTCTTGCTAACTCTTGAGCATGCGTTGGTTTTCCCTTGAAGAGGAAAGGGTGATGCAGCAAAGTAGCGTAAGTATTTCCCTCGGTTTTTGAGAACCAAGGTATCAACCCAGTAGGAGGTTACACGCAAGTTGCCTTGTACCTGCACAAACAAATAAGAACCTTGCAACCAACGCGATAAAGGGGTTGTCAATCCCTTCACGGCCACTTGCAAAAGTGAGATCTGATAGAGATAATAAGATAAATATTTTTGGTATTTTTGTTGTATAGATTGAAAAGTAAAGATTGCAAAATAGAAAATGAGATGCAATGTAAATAAAAGAGATATAATACGATGGAAAAGAGACCTGGGGGCCATAGGTTTCACTAGTGTCTTCTCTCAAGATAGCATATCTTACGGTGGGTGAACAAATTACTGTCGAGCAATTGATAGAAAAGCACATAGTTATGAGAATAGCTAGGCATTATCATGTATATAGGGATCACGTCCGTGACTAGTAGATCGAAACGATTCTGCATCTACTACTATTACTCCACACATCAATCGCTATCCAGCATGCATCTAGAGTATTAAGTTCATAAGAACAGAGTAACATATTAAGCAAGATGACATGATGTAGAGGGATAAACTCAAGCAATATGATATAGACCCCATCTTTTTATCCTTGATGGCAACAATAGAATACATGCCTTGCTGCCCCTGTTGTCACTCGCAAAGGACACCGCAAGATTGAACCCAAAGCTAAGCACTTCTCCTATTACTAGAAAGATTAATCTAGTAGGCCAAACCAAACTGATAATTCGGAGAGACTTGCAAAGATATCAAATCATACATATAAGAATTCAGAGAATAATCAAATATTGTTCATAGATAATCTTGATCATAAACCCACAATTCATCGGATCTCGATAAACACACCGCAAAAAGTATTACATCGAATAGATCTCCAAGAAGATCGAGGAGAACTATGTATTGAGAATCAAAGAGAGAGAAGAAGCCATCTAGCTAATAACTATGGACCCGAAGGTCTATGGTAAACTACTCACACATCATCGGAGAGGCTATGGTGTTGATGTAGATGCCCTCCGTGATCGATTCCCCCTCCTGCGGAGCGCCGGAAAAGGCCCCAAGATGGGATCTCACGGATACAGAAGGTTGCGGTTGTGGAAATAGGGTTTCGTGGTGCTCCTGGATGTTTTCGGGGTATATGAGTATATATAGGCGAAAGAAGTAGGTCAGTGGAGCCACGAGGGTGGGGGCGCGCCTGCCCCCCTGGGCGCGCCCTCCTACCTCGTGGCCGCCTCATTGCATCCTTGACCTCCACTCCAAGTCTCCTGGATTGCGTTTGTTCCAAAAACGATTCTCCCAGAGGTTTCATTCCGTTTGGACTCCGTTTGATATTCCTTTTCTACGAAACACTAAAATAGGCAAAAAACAGCAATTTGCACTGGGCCTCCGGTTAATAGGTTAGTCCCAAAAATAATATAAAAGTGAATAATAAAGCCCATTAAACATCCAAAACAGATAATATAATTTCATGGAACAATCAATTAAATATTGATACGTTGGAGACGTATCAAGCACCCCCAAGCTTAATTCATGCTCGTCCTCGAGTAGGTAAATGATAAAAACAGACTTTTTTATGTGGAATGCTACCTAACATATTTTCAATGTAATTCTCTTTATTGTGGCATGAATGTTCAGATCCAAAATATTCAAGATAAAATTTTAATATTGACATAAAAATAGTAATACTTCAAGCATGCTAACCAAGCAGTTTATGTCTTATCAAAATAACATAGCCAAAGAAAGCTTATCCCTACAAAATCATATAGTTTGTCCATGGTTTATTTTCGTCACACAAAATGCTCCCATCATGCACAACCCCGGTTTCAGCCAAGCAATTGGTTCATACTTTTTAACGCGCTTCAGCCTTTTCAACCCTCACGCAATACATGAGCGTAAGCCATGGATATAGCACTATGGGTGGAGTAGAGTATGATGATAGGGATTATGTGAGAAGACAAAAAAGGAGAAAGTCTCACATTCACATGGCTAATCAATAGGCTATGGAGATGCCCATCAATTGATGTCAATACGAGGAGTAGGGATTGCCATGCAACAGATGCACTAGAGCTATAAATGTATGAAAGCTCATCAAAAAGAAACTAAGTGGGTGTGCATCCAACTTGCCTGCTCACGAAGACCTAGGGCATTTTGAGGAAGCCCATCATTGGAATATGCCAGCCAAGTTCTTATAATGAAAAATTCCCACTAGTACATGAAAGTGACAAAATAAGAAACTCTCTATCATGAAGATCATGGTGCTATTTTGAAGCACAAGTGTGGAAAAAGGATAGTAACATTGTCCCTTCTCTCTTTTTCTCTCATTTTTTATTTGGGCTTCGTTGGCCTCTTTTTTTTTCTTTTTTTTGTGTCCGGAGTCTCATCCTGACTTGTGGGGGGGGGGGTCATTGTATCCATCATCCTTTCCTCACATGGGACAATGCTCTAATAATGGAAATCATCACACTTCTATTTATTTACAACTCAAGAATTACAACTCAATACTTAGGACAAAAATATGACTCTATGTGAATGCCTCCGACGGTGTATCAGGATATGCAATGAATCAAGAGTGACATGTATTGAAGAAATATAAAGGTGGCTTCGCCACAAATACGATGTCAACTACATGATCATGCAAAGCTATATGACAATGATGGAGCGTGTCATAATAAACGGAACGGTGGAAAGTTGCATGGCAATATATCTCGGAATGCCATGGAAATGCCATAATAGGTAGGTATGGTGGCTATTTTGAGGAAGATATAAGGAGGTTTATGTGTGATAGAGAGTATCGTATCACAGGGTTTGGATGCACCAGCGAAGTTTGCACCAACTCTCAAGGTGAGAAAAGGCAATGCACGGTACCGTAGAGGCTAGGAAATTGCGGAAGGGTAAGAGTGCGTATAATCCATGGACTCACATTAGTCATAAAAAACTAATATACTTACTGCAAAAGTTTATTAGCCCTCAAAGCTAAGTACTACTACGCATGCTCCTAGGGGAAGGGTTGGTAGGAGTTAACCATCGCGAGATCCCGACCTCCACTCATAAGGAAGGCAATCAAAGAACACCCCATGCTTCAAATTTGTCACACAACGTTCACCATACGTGCATGCTACGGGACTTGCCAAGTTTAACACAAGTATTTCTCAATTTCATAATTACCCAACTAGCATGACTCTAACATTACCACCTTTATATCTCAAAACAATTATCAAGTATCAAATTTATCATAGTGTTTAATGCACTCCATATGAAAGTTTTTATTTTACCCAACTTGGATGCCCATCATATTAGGATTAATTTTATAACAAAAGCAAATTACCATGCTGTTCTAAAATACTCTTAAAATAATATAAGTGAAGCATGAGAGATCAATAATTTCTACAAAATAAAACCACCACCGTGCTCTAAAAAGGTACAAGTGAATCACTAGAGCAAAATTGTCTAGCTCAAAAGATATAAGTGAAGCACATAGAGTATTCTAATAAATTCAAATTCATGTGTGTCTCTCCCAAAAGGTGTGTATAGCAAGGATGATTGTGATAAACTAAAAGTCAAAGACTCAAATCATACAAGATGCTCCAAGCAAAACACATATCATGTGGTGAATAAAAATATAGCCTCAAGTAAAGTTACCCATAGACGAAGACGAAAAAGGGGATGCCTTCCGGGGCATCCCCAATCTTAGGCTTTTGGTTGCCCTTGAATTTTACCTTGGGTACCTTGGTCATCCCCAAGCTTAGGCTCTTGCCACTCCTTATTCCAAAATCCATCAAATCTTTACCCAAAACTTGAAAACTTCACAACACAAAACTCAACAGAAAATCTCATGAGCTCTGTTAGTGCAAGAAAAGAAACCACCACTTTAAGGTACTGTAATGAACTCATTCTTTATTTATATTGGTGTTAAACCTACTTTATTCTAACTTATCTATGGTTCATCACCCCCGATACTAGCCATAGATTCATCAAAATAAGCAAACAACACACGAAAAACAGAATCTGTCAAAAACAGAACAGTCTGTAGCAATCTGTAACTCTCGAATACTTATGGAACCCCAAAAGTTCTACAAAATTAGGAAGTCATATGTAATTATTCTATTAATCTTATGCAAAAATAATAAACTGACAATCACGTTTGTGTGATTTATGAAAACTAATCTCGTGCGTGCAAAAGTTTCTATTTTTCAGCAAGATCACATTAACTATCACCGTAGGTTATCCTAAAGGTTTTACTTGGCACAAACACTAATTAAAACACAAAACCACATCTAACCAGAGGCTAGATGAATTATTTATTACTAAACAGGAAGAAAAAGTAAGGAACAAAAATAAAATTGGGTTGCCTCCCAACAAGCGCTATCGTTTAACGCCCCTAGCTAGGCATAAAAACAAGAATAGATCTATGTATTACCATCTTTGGTATTCAATTCATAAGTGGCTCTCATAGTAGATTCATAAGATAATTTAATTTTCTTCCTAGCAAAGTGCTCCATGCCTTTCCATAATGGAATTTGGAATCTAATATTTCTTCTTTCATATCAATAATTGCACCAATCATTCTAAGGAAAGCTCTACCAAGAATAATAGGACATGAAGGATTACAATCTATATAAAAGACAATGAAATCTACGGGCACATAATTCCTATTTGCAACAATAAGAACATCATTAATCCTTCCCATAGGTTTGTTAATGGTGGAATCTGCAAGATGCAAATTTAAAGAACAATCATCAAATTCATGGAAACCTAGCATATCACACAAAGTTTTAGGAATCGTGGAAACACTAGCACCCAATTCACACAAAGCATAGCATTGATGATTTTTAATCTTAATTTTAATAGTAGGTTCCCACTCGTCATAAAGTTTTCTAGGGATAGAAACTTCTAATTCAGTTTTTCTTCATAAGATTGCATTAAAGCATCAACAATATTTTTGGTAAAAGCTTTATTTTGACTATAAGCATGAGGAGAATTTAGCACGGATTGCAACAAGGAAATACAATCTATCAAAGAGCAATTATCATAATTCAATTCCTTGAAATCCAAAGTAGTGGGTTCATTGCTGTAAAGTTTTGACCTCTTCAATCCCACTTTTACCAATTTTTGCATCAAGATCTAAAAACTCTGAATCATTGGGACGCCTTTTAGCTAAAGTTGACTCATCTCCAGTCCCATCTTTATCAAGATTAATATTGTAAAACAAAGATTTAATAGGAGACACATCAATCACTTTCAGATCTTCATCCTTATTATCATGAAAACTAGAAGAACACGCTTTCACAAAACAATCCTTTTTAGCACGCATCCTAGCGGTTCTTTCTTTGCACTCATGAATGGATATTCTCATGGCTTTGAGAGACTCATTGATATCATGCTTAGTTGGAATAGATGTAAGTTTCAAAGAATCAACTTCAAGAGCAATTCTATCCACGTTCCTAGCCAACTCATCTATCTTAGGCAATTTTTCTTCAAGCAAAGCACTGAAATTCTTTTGCGAAATCATAAATTCTTTAACACTAGTCTCAAAATCAGAGGGCATCTTATTAAAATTTCCATAAGAGTTGTTGTAGGAATTACCATAATTATTAGAGGAATTTCTAGGGAACGGCCTAGAATTAATGTTTCCTGTATATGCGTTGTTACCAAAATTGTTCCAACCAACAAAATTCACATCCATAGATTCATTATTATTCTCAATCCAAGTGGATAAGGGCATATCATTAGGATCAGAAGAAACACTCTTATTAGCAAACAATTTTATAAGTTCATCCATCTTTCCACTCAAAACATTAATCTCGTCAATTGCATGAACCTTTTTACTAGTAGATCTTTTGGTGTGCCATTGAGAATAATTAACCATAATATTATCTAGGAGTTTAGTAGCTTATCCTAAAGTGATTTCCGTGAAAGTGCCTCCTGCGGCCGAATCTAAAAGATTTCTAGAAGCAAAATTCACTTCGGCATAAATTTTTTGTATAACCATCCATAAATTCAAACCATGTGTAGGGCAATTATGTATCATTAGTTTCATCCTCTCCCAAGCTTGTGCAACATGCTCATGATCAAGTTGCTTAAAATTCATAATATCGTTTCTAAGAGAGATGATCTTAGCGGGAGGAAAATACTTAGAGATAAAAGCATATTTGCACTTATTCCATGAATCAATACTATTTTTAGGCAAAGAAGAGAACCAACTTTTAGCACAATCTCTAAGCGAAAATGAAAATAACTTCAATTTAACAATATCGTTATCCACATCTCTCTTCTTTTGCATATCACACAAATCAACAAAGTTGTTTAGATGTGTAGCGGCATCTTCACTAAGAAGGCTAGAGAATTGATCTTTCATGACAAGATTCAATAAAGCAGCATTAATTTCGCAAGCTTCAGCATCGGTAATAGGAGCAATCAGAGTGCTAAGAAAATAATTGTTGTTGGTATTGGAAAAATCACACAATTTAGTATTGTCTTCAGCCATAACGACAAACAATCCAACACACAAGCACACAAGAAGCAAGCAAAAAGAGGCGAACGGAAAAAGGGTGAATAAAACGGCAAGGGTGAAGTGGGGGAGAGTAAAACGAGAGGCAAATGGCAAATAATGTAATGCGAGGGATAATAGTTTGTGATGGGTACTTGGTATGTCTTGACTTGTGCGTAGATCTTTCTGGCAACGATGCCAAAAATCGGCGAGTTGTCGAGAGATCAAATCTTGACTTGACTTGGCATAAGCCTCCACGGAAACGTCGCCAGAAATCCTTCTTGCACCTCTTGAGCATGCGTTGGTTTTCCCTTGAAGAGGAAAGGGTGGTATTTCCCTCAGTTTTTGAGAACTAAGGTATCAATCCAGTAGGAAGTTATACGCAAGTTGCCTTGTACCTGCACAAACAAATAAGAACCTTGCAACGAACGCGATAAAGGGGTTGCCAATCGCTTCACGGCCACTTGCAAAAGTGAGATCTGATAGAGATAATAAGATAAATATTTTTGGTATTTTTGTTGTATAGATTGAAAAGTAAAGATTGCAAAACAGTAAACGAGATGCAATGTAAATAAAAGAGATATATACGATGGAAAAGAGACCCGGGGGCCATAGGTTTCACTAGTGGCTTCTCTCAAGATAGCATATCTTACGGTGGATGAACGAATTACTGTCGAGCAATTGATAGAAAAGCGCATAGTTATGAGAATATCCAGGCATGATCATGTATATAGGCATCACGTCCATGACAAGTAGATCGAAATGATTCTGCATCTACTACTATTACTCCACACATGGACCGCTATCCAGCATGCATCTAGAGTATTAAGTTCATAAGAACATAGTAACACATTAAGCAAGATGACATCATGTAGATGGATAAACTCAAGCAATATGATATAAACCCCATCTTTTTATCCTCGGTGGCAACAATACAATACGTGCCTAGCTACCCCTGCTGTCACTTGGAAAGGACACCGCAAGATTGAACCCAAAGCTAAGCCCTTCTCCTATTACAAGAAAGATCAATCTAGTAGGCCAAACCAAACTGATAATTTGAAGAGACTTACAAAGATATCAAATCATACATATAAGAATTCAGAGAAGAATCAAATATTGTTCATATATAATCTTGATCATAAACCCACAATTCATCGGATCTCGACAAACACACCGCAAAAAGTATTACATCGAATAGATCTCCAAGAAGATCGAGGAGAACTTTGTATTGAGAATCAAAGAGAGAGAAGAAGCCATCAAGCTAACAACTATGGACCCGAAGGTCTGTGGTAAACTACTCACACATCATTGGAGAGGCTATGGCATTGATGTAGATGCCCTCCGTGATCGATTCCCCCTCCGGCGGAGCACCGGAAAAGGCCCCAAGATGGGATCTCACAGGTACAGAAGGTTTCGGTGGTGGAAATAGGGTTTCATGGTGCTCCTAGATGTTTTCGGGGTATATGAGTATATATAGGTGCAAGAAGTAGGTGGTGGAGCCACGAGGGGCCCACGAGGGTGGGGGCATGCCTACCCCCCTGGGCGCGCCCTCCTACCTCGTGGCCGCCTCGTTGCTTCCTTGACGTCCACTCCGAGTCTCCTGGATTGCATTTGTTCCAAAAATGATTCTCCCGAAGGTTTCATTCCGTTTGGACTCCGTTTGATATTCCTTTTCTGCGAAACACTGAAATAGGCAAAAAACAGCAATTTGCACTGGGCCTCCGGTTAATTGGTTAGTCCCAAAAATAATATAAAAGTGCATAATAAAGCCCATTAAACATCCAAAACAGATAATATAATAACATGGAACAATAAAAAATTATAGATACGTTGGAGACGTATCAGTCCCTGCTGTCAGGTGGAGGAATAATTATTTTCCGCGTAATAAGGAGGCACTTCCTTGCTGCGGCCGTGGACCTAGCTGTCAGCCTCTCCACATACAGTAATCTTCTGATGGAAGTCTTTCCTTGACCACGTTGACCACGCCGCGCCGAGAGCACCTGGGCGGTGGACGACTGTGAGGCCTAGGAAGGGGACGATGCGGAGCGGGGAAGATGCGACAGTGGATGCCCACGCGGAGAGGAGTACGAGGGTTCACTAGTTCGGCTTTGGTGTGAGGTTTCCGTCGCCGCAGAATAACAGGGGGTGTGGGTGGGTGGACGGATGGCCTGGCCAGCGGTGGGAGTAGTAGGGGGCAGTGAGGCCTCCGCGGTAGCACAACCAGCCATGGGAGGTCGGATCAGGTGGCACGACCGGCACTGCTTTAGGCGGCTGGAGCAAGAAGACCAGAGGTTGAATAAGCACTACGGCCGTTTGATGGACATCATACGGTCACTGAGCTAGAATCGTTCATATTGACTAAGTTGACAAGCCCTCTGTCCCCGTCAACTTAGTAGGCCCACAAGTCAGCCTCCCACTATGCTGGGTCCCAGCTAGCAGGGGGAGTATTCATTTTTTGTGCATAATAAGGAGGCACTTCCTTGCGTGCGAAGATATAGCTGGTGGGTCCGACCTGTCAGCGGGGGGAACGTTTTTTTGCGAAATACAGAGGCCCTTTCAGTGGGTCCCAGATGTCAGGTGGAGGAATCATTATTTTGCGCATAATAAGAAGGCATTTCCTTGTGTGGGGCCGTGGACCCAGCTGTCAGCCTCTCCACGTATAGTCCACGTCCGATGGAAGGCGTTCCTTGACCACATTGACCATGCCGCGCCGAGAGCACCAGGGCGGTGAATGGCAGCGAGGCCTAGGAAGGGGATGACGCGGAGCCGGGGAAAAGGCAGTAGTGGATGCCCACGCGGAAAGGAGTACGAGGGTTCACTAGTTTGGCTTCGGGGTGAGGCTATTGTCTCCGCAGAATAACAGGGGATGTGGGTGAGTGGAGGGATGGCTTGGCCAGCGGTGGGAGTAGTAGGGGCGGTGAGGCCTCCGCGGCAGCATAGTCGGCCATGGGAGGCAGGAGTAGGCGTCACGACCGGTGCTGCTTTGGGCGGCTGGACCAAGAAGACCAGAGGTTGAAGAAGCATGACGGCCATTGGATGGACATCGTACGGTCACTGCAGCTAGAATCATTTATATTGACTAAGTGGACAAAGCCCTGGTATGCGTCAACTTAGTAGGCCCACAGGTCAGCCTCCAAAATGGTGCACCCCAGATGTCAGGGGGAGGAATCATTTTTAGTGCGGCTGAAGCTAGAATATCCGAGATTGAAGAAGAAGAATGTCATTCGTTGGATGGACATCCGACGACCACTGCTGCTAGAACCGTGTGTTGAATATAAGTTGACAAAGCCTTGCATACGCATCAACTTACTTTTTTTCGGGACACATCAACTTAGTAGGCCCACAAGTGTGTGGCAGAGAACTTATAGCCCACTTGCGATTTGTAAGAATGTACAGCCCATTTTTGAATTCTAATGGAATTTACTACAACCCATTTACAGTTTGTTGAAAGTAAAGCCCATTTTCTAGCTAGGACAACGATTAATAATTTTTGATTGTTCCATGCTATTATATTACCCGTTTTGGATGTTTATGGGCTTTACTTTACACTTTTATATCATTTTTGGGACTAACCTACTAACCGGAGGCCCAGCCCAAATTGCTATTTTTTGCCTATTTCAGTTTTTCGAAAAAAAAGGAATATCAAACGGAGTCCAAACGGAATGAAACCTTCGGGAGCGATCTTTTTGGAACAAACGTGATCCAGAGTACTTGGAGTGGAAGTCAAGAAACAAGCGATGTGGCCACGAGGGTGCCCGGTGCGCCCCCTAGGGCTGGGCGTGCCCCCCATCCTCGTGGGCCCCTCGAACGTCCACCAACCTACTTCTTACTCCTATATATACCCATGTACCCCAAAAACATCGGAAGCGAGCACAAAAAACTATTTCCACCGCCGTAACCTTCTGTATCCGTGAGATCCCATCTTGGAGCCTTCGTCGGCGCTCCGCCGGAGGGGGAATCGATCATGGAGGGCCTCTACATCATCTCCAAGGCCTCTCCGATGAGTTGTGAGTAGTTTACCACAGACAGTCGGGTCCATAGTTATTAGCTAGATGGCTTCTTCTCTCTCTTTGAATCTCAATACAAAGTTCTCCTCGATCTTCTTGGAGATCTATTCGATGTAACTCTTTTTGCGGTGTGTTTGTCGAGATCCGATGAATTGTGGGTTTATGATCAAGTTTATCTATGAGAAATATTTGAATCTCCTCTGAATTCTCATATGTGTGATTAAGTTATTTTTGCAAGTCTCTTTGAATTATCAGTTTGGTTTGGCCTACTAGATTGATCTTCTTGCAATGGGAGAAGTGCTTAGCTTTGGGTTCAATCTTGCGGTGTCCTTTCCAAGTGACAGCAGGGGCAGCAAGGCACGTATTGTATTGTTGCCATCGAGGATAAAAAGATGGGGTTTATATCATATTGCATGAGTGTATCCCTCTACATCATGTCATCTTTCTTAATGCGTTACTTTGTTCTTTACGAACTTAATACTCTAGATGCATGCTGGATAGCAGTCGATGTGTGGAGTAATAGTAGTAGATGCAGAATCGTTTCGGTCTACTTGTCACGGACGTGATGCCTATATACATGATCATGCCTAGATAATCTCATAATTATTCACTTTTCTATCAATTGCTCGACAGTAATTTGTTCACCCACCGTAATACTTATGTTATCTTGAGAGAAGCCACTAGTGAAACCTATGGCCCCCGGGTCTATCTCTTATCATATAAGCTTTCAGTCTACTTTTATTTGCATCTTTACTTTTCCAATCTATATCATAAAATACCAAAAATATATTTATCTTATCATATTATCTCTATCAGATCTCACTTTCGCAAGTGCCTTGAAGGGATTGACAACCCCTTTATTGCATTGGTTGCAAGTTCTTGTTAGTTTGTGTAGGTGCGTGGGACTTCTGAGGAGCCTCCTACTGGATTGATACCTTGGTTCTCAAAAACTGAGGGAATTACGCTACTATTGCTACATCGCCCTTTCCTCTTCAAGGAAAACCAACGCAAGCTCAAGACATAGCAAGAAGGATTTCTGGCGCCGTTGCCTGGGAGGTCTTTGCTCAAGTTAAGACATACCAAGTACCCATCACAAACTCATCTCTCTCGCATTACATTATTTGCCATTTGCCTCTCGTTTTCCTCTCCCCCACTTCACCCTTGCTGTTTTATTCGCCCTCTCTTTTCCATTTGCCCTCTTCTTCCTCCTTGCTTTTGTCTGCCATTATGTCTGAAATTGGGGAGATTATCGTCGATATGGACAATAATGATAACATGGAAAATTCTGATGCTCCTGCTAAAGAACCCCCTATCTTGCATACTAAAAAGTTTCGAATCGGTAGTGGTAATATTACTGGAAAAGGGGTTACTCAAGATTTCTTTACTTGTGCCGGTGCTTTACCTTCTATGGGTAGTTCTATCTTGCATAGAACTAGTAGTCTTGCTGATGCTATCGCCATGCTTATAGTTGAGCTTGAAAGACAGTTTATGCACATGCATCCTTGCATACAAAGAATTTTCCTAGAGTTTTCTAATATTGAGCATTCTTCTGTTAAGCGCATAGCTAGTATCTTTTTGGCACATGAGTTATAATAAAAGAAGCCAAGGAAATTTTTGCTCACTATAGGGTGGACGCCAGTCGTCCCCCTATAGAGGCGATCCTCTTCGATCAAGAGGAAATCATGTGTTTCCAATCTTTGGACTATATTGCTTTCAATGAAAATCTTAGAAAAAAGGTTCCTACCACTGTTCTACTTGATAAAATTTCTGAACTCAATAATTATTTTGCTATTCGAAATAATGATCTAGGATATTCTCTTGAGTGTAAACTCAAGAGGTTCTGTCAAAAGAATGTTTATAATGATGAATTGGTTGTGCATTATGAAGGGCCCAAGGAGGAACCCATACCTCCTGAGATTGATCTTGGGGACTTTTGTCCCATTAAATTCAGCCCTTTTGATTACTTTTGTTTGCCAAAAAATAAAACTTGCTGCTGAACGTAGAGAATATGAGATGAGTTTTTGTGATCTATCTTATTATTATGGCACTACTTAGATCTATCCTCGCTTTTATGCCTAGCTAGGGGAGTTAAACGATAGCGCTAGTTGGGAGGCAACCCGATTTTATTTTAGTTTTTTGTTTTTGCTTCTGTTTAGTAATAAATTTTGCATCTACCTTCTGTTTAGATGTGTTTTCATGTTTTAATTAGTGTTTGTGCCAAGTAGAGCCTATAGGATAACCTATGGTGATAGTTAATTTGATTCTGCTGAAAAACAGAAACTTTGCGCGCACAAAAACAATTTTAGTAATTCACAGAAACGTGATTTTGCATTGATTCCTTTTGCTGTAGATCAACAGATAAATTTACCAGGGCTTCCTATTTTGGTAGGATTTTTAGATTTCAGAAGTATTCAATACTTACAGATTGCTACAGACTGTTCTGTTTTTGACAGATTCTGTTTTTTGTGTGTTATTTGCTTATTTTGATGCATCTATGGCTAGTATTAAGGGGTATGAACCATAGAGAACTTGGAATACAGTAGATTTAACACAAATATAAATAAATAATGAGTTCATTACAGTACCTTATGTGGTGGTTTTTCTTTCTTGCACTAACGGAGCTTATGAGATTTCCTGTTGAGTTTTCTGTTGTGAAGTTTTCAAGTTTTGGTTAAAGATTTGATGGACTATGGAATAAGGAGTGGCAAGAGCCTAAGCTTGGGGATGCCCATGGAACCCCAAGATATTCAAGGATAACCAAAATCCTAAGCTTGGGGATGCCCCCGAAGGCATCCCCTCTTTCGTCTTCGTCTATCGGTAACTTTACTTGGAGCTATATTTTTATTCGCCACATGATATGTGTTTTGCTTGGAGCGTCTTGTATGATATTAGTCTTTGCTTTTTAGTTTACCACAATCATCCTTGCTTTACACACCTTTCTAGAGAAACCCACTTGATTGGAATTTATTAGAATACTCTATGTGCTTCACTTATATCTTTTGAGCTAGATAGTTTTTGCTCTAGTGCTTCACTTATATCTTTTAGAGCACGGCGGTGGCTTAATTTTGTAGAAATTTTTAATATCTCATGCTTCACTTATATTATTTTGAGAGTCTCTTAGAACAGCATGGTATTTTCTATGGTTATAAAATTGGTCCTAGAATGATGGGCATCCAAGTTGGGTATAATAAAAACTATCATAGGAAGTGAATTAGATGCTATGATCAATTTGATACTTGATAATTGTTTTGAGATATGGAGGTAGTGATATTAGAGTCATGCTAGTTGGGTGATTATGAATTTAAAGAATGCTTGTGTTGAAGTGGGCAAGTCCGATAGCATGCACGTATGGTAAAAGTTGTGTAACAAATTTGAAACAATGATGTGTTCTTAGATTGTGCATCCTTATGAGTGGCGGTCGGGGACGAGCGGTGGTCTTTTCCTACCAATCTATCCCTCTAGGAGCATGCGCGTAGTGCTTGGTTTTTGATGACTTGTAGATTTTTGCAATAAGTATATGAGTTCTTTATGACTAATGTTGAGTCCATGGATTATACGCACTCTCACCCTTCCATCATTGCTAGCCTCTTCGGTACCGTGCATTGCCCTTTCTCACCTTGAGAGTTGGTGCAAACTTCGCTGGTGCATCCAAACCCCGTGATATGATATGCTCTATCACACATAAACCTCCTTATATATTCCTCAAAACAGCCACCATACCTACCTATTACGGCATTTTCATAGCCATTCCAAGATATATTGCCATGCAACTTTCCACCGTTCCGTTCATCATCATGACACACATTATCATTGTCATATTGCCTTGCATGATCATGTAGTTGACATCGTATTTGTGGGAAAGCCACCATGCATAATTTTTCATACATGTCACTCTTGATTCATTGCCCATCCCGGTACACCGTCGGAGGCATTCATATAGAGTCATATCTTGTTCTAGTATTGAGTTGTAATTCATGAGTTGTAAATAAATAGAAGTGTGATGATCATCATTATTAGAGCATTGTCCCCAAATAAAAAAAGGCCAAATAAAAAAGGCCAAATAAAAAAAGAAAAGAGAAAGGCCAAATAAAAAAAGGAAGGCCCAAAAAAAGGGGGGGCAATGTTAATTACTATCTTTTTCCACACTTGTGCTTCAAAGTAGCACCATGTTCTTCATATAGAGAGTCTCATATGTTGTCACTTTCATATACTAGTGGGAATTTTTCGTTATAGAACTTGGCTTGTGTATTTCTACGATGGGCTTCCTCAAAATGCCCTAGGTCTTCGTGAGCAAGCAAGTTGGATGCACGCCCACTAGTTTCTTTTGTTGAGCTTTCATATATTTTTAGCTCTAGTGCATCCGTTGCATGGCAATCCCTACTCCTCATGTTGACATCAATTGATGGGCATCTCCATAGCCCATTGATTATCCTTGTCAATATGAGACTTTCTCCTTTTTTGTCTTATCCACACAACCTCCATCATCATATTCTATTCCACCTATAGTGCTATATCCATGGCTCACGCTCATGTATTGCGTGAAAGTTGAAAAAGTTTAAGATTATTTAAGTACGAAACAATTGCTTGGCTTGTCATCGGGGGTGTGCAAGATGGGAGCATTTTTGTGTGACGAAAATGAAGCATGACCTAACTATATGATTTTGTAGGGATGAACTTTCTTTAGCCATGTTATTTTGAGAAGACATGATTGCCTTGATTAGTATGCTTGAAGTATTACTATTTCTTATGTCAATATGAACTTTTATTTTCAATCATTTGGATCTGAAAATTCATGCCACAATAAAGAAAATTACATTGAGAATTATGCTAGGTAGCATTCCACATCAAAAATTCTGTTTTTATCATTTACCTACTCGAGGACGAGCAGGAATTAAGTTTGGGGATGCTTGATACGTCTCCAATGTATCTTTAATTTTTTATTGTTCCATGCTATTATATTACCCATTTTGGATGTTTATGGGCTTTACTTTACACTTTTATATCATTTTTTGGAACTAACCTACTAACCGGAGGCCCAGCCCAAATTGCTATTTTGTTTTGCCTATTTTAGTGTTTCGAAGAAAAGAAATTTCAAACAGAGTCCAAACGGAATGAAACCTTCGGGAGCGATCTTTTTGGAACAAACATGATCCAGAGGACTTGGAGTGGAAGAAAAGAAATAAGCGAGGCAGCCACGAGGGTGCCCGGTGTGCCCCATAGGGCTGGGCGTGCCCCCCACCCTCGTGGGCCCCTCGAGCGTCCACCGACCTACTTCTTCCTCCTATATATACCCATGTACCCTGAAAACATCAGATGCGACCATGAAAAACTATTTCCACTACCGTAACCTTCTGTATCCGCGAGATCCCATCTTGGAGCCTTCCCCGATGCTCCACCAGAGGGGGAATCGATCACGGAGGGCCTCTACATCATCTCCAAGGCCTCTTCGATGAGTTGTGAGTAGTTTACCACAGACCTTCGGGTCCATAGTTATTAGCTAGATGGCTTCTTCTCTCTTTTTGAATCTCAACACAAAGTTCTCCTCGATCTTCTTGGAGATCTATTTGATGTAACTCTTTTTGCGGTGTGTTTGTCGAGATCCGATGAATTGTGGGTTTATGATCAAGTTTATCTATGAGAAATATTTGAATCTCCTCTGAATTCTTTTTTCTGTGATTACGTTATCTTTGCAAGTCTCTTCGAATTATCAGTTTGGTTTGGCCTACTAGATTGATCTTTCTTGTAATGGTAGAAGTGCTTAGCTTTGGGTTCAATCTTGCGGTGTCCTTTCCAAGTGACAGCAGGGGCAGCAAGGCACGTATTGTATTGTTGCCATCGAGGATAAAAAGATGGGGTTTATATCATATTGCATGAGTTTATCCCTCCACATCATGTCATCTTTCTTAATGCGTTACTCTTGTTCTTTATGAACTTAATACTCTAGATGCATGCTGGATAGCAGTCGATGTGTGGAGTAATAGTAGTAGATGCAGAATCGTTTCGGTCTACTTGTCACGGACGTGATGCCTATATACATGATCATGCCTAGATAATCTCATAATTATTCGCTTTTCTATCAATTGCTCGACGGTAATTTGTTCACCCACCGTAATACTTATGTTATCTTGAGAGGAGCCACTAGTGAAACCTATGGCCCTCGGGTCTATATGTTATCATATAAGCTTTCAATCAACTTTTATTTGCATCTTTACTTTTCCAATCTATATCATAAAATACCAAAAATATATTTATCTTATCATATTATCTCAATCAGATCTCACTTTCGCAAGTGGCCTTGAAAGGATTGACAACCCCTTTATTGCGTTGGTTGCGAGTTCTTGTTTGTTTGTGTAGGTGTGTGGGACTTTTGAGGAGCCTCCTACTAGATTGATACCTTGGTTCTCAAAAACTGAGGGAAATACTTATGCTACTATTGCTACATCACCCTTTCCTCTTCAAGGAAAACCAACACAAGCTCAAGACATAGCAGGGAGCCCCCGTGAGGCCGCAGGGCGGCTCTCAGGAGACTGCGGTGCATGTGCAGCCCCACTCATCATTACATGAGAGTGTCACAAGCGGATACCTTCACAGGCCAGAGCCTTGCTTCATGGGTAGAACTTTCGGAGGTGCTGGATGTTCCAGGCGTTCTGGATGGGGACCCCGTGCTGTGTCTCCAGGCACGCGGCGCCAGGCGTGGAGACACGGGCAATCCTAAATGCGCCCTCCCACATGGGAGAGAGCTTGTGCAGCCCCTCCCTGGAGAGCACCCGCCTCAGGACGAGGTCGCCCACCTCCAACATCCTGGAGCGGACACTGCAGCTGTGGTACCACCGCAGCGCCTACTGATCCCTTGTCGCTCGAAGCGAGGCTTGACAGCGGCATTCCTCCCCCAGCACGAGATCCATCCCTCGCGTGGCGTCCTGACGCGCCTCGTCAAATGCCAGGACCCGCGTGGAGCAATGCTTGACCTCGTGTGGGAGAACCGCTTTAGCTCCATAGACGAGGAAGAATGGCGTCTCTCCCATTGGCTTGGTTGCGATGGTGCGGACGGACCACAGCACAGACGAGAGCTCGTCGAGCCAGCCCCTGCCGTAGGCCTCGAGCTTCTTCTTGAAGGTCCTTGCCTTGAGGCCCCTCAATATCTCGGCGTTAGCGCGCTCAGCTTGGCATTGCTCCTGGGGTGTGCCACTGAGGCGTAGCATATCTATGTTCCAAGGTTAGCACAGTATGTTTTGAAAAGGTTGCTAGTGAACTACGAGCCCTTATCGGTGATGATGCGGTTATGGGCCCCAAACCGGCTCACGAGGCCCTTGATACACTTGACGGTTGATCCAGCTGGGATGGTGCGGACGGCTTCTACCTCCGCCCATTTGGTGAACTTATCAATGGCGACGTAAAGGTAGCGGCAGCCCCCTGGCGCTCGATAGAACAGCCCCAAGATGTCCAGCCCCCAGACCGCGAACAGCCATGTGAGTGGGATAGTCTGGAGGTCCTGTGCAGGCTGGTGAATTTGCTTGGCGTGGAACTGGCATGCTTCACACAAGCGCACCATCTCGGCGGCGTCGTTGAGTGCAGTGGGCCAATAGAAGCCACTACGGAACGCCTTGCCCACAAGAGTGTGTGAGGAGGAATGATGTCCGCAATCCCCACCATGTATGTCCGTCAGCAGCTCGAGCCCCTATTCCCTGGAGATGCATCATAATGAAACATCATTGGGCCTCTTGCGGTACAACTCACCATCATGGATGCAGTACACGGTAGCCTGACGAGCCACGCGCTCGGCATCCTCCTCCTTCTCCGGCAGGGTCCCCTGAAGTAGGTACGCCTTGAACTCCTCAGTACAGTACCCCTCCTGAGGCTCGAGCGCGAGGAGTAGGCAGGCCCCTGAGGGAGGGCCGCATGCTGGGGTGTCGGTTGCTGGTGCCTGCGGTAGATCCTCCTGAGGTGGCGCCAGAGTCGTGGTGGGGGGAGCCGCCAACGGCTTGAAGAACCATTCCTCAAACACCCATGGCTCTTAGGGAGCCTCCGGGATGCTCTCTTGGCGATGTCGTTCGCCTCCTTGTTTGCTCATGGTGGCACGTGCTGCATTTCCAAGCCTAAGAACCATTTCTCCATCTTGCGCACCTCTTCCAGGTATGCCTCCATGTGCTCGTCCTTGGGTGTGTACTCTTTGTTGGAGAAGCTGATGAGGAGCTGGGAGTCGCCCTTGATGGTGAGGCGCTTCACTCCCATCACCGTCATGGCCCTAAGGCCAGCGAGCAAACCTTCATACTCTGCGATGGTGTTGGAGACCTTTTCGCCCTGCTGAAAACAGAGTTGTACTGCGTAGTAGAGTTTGTCCTTGGCGGGTGAGATGAGGACGGCCCCAGCCCCTACGCCTTGTCGTGCGAACGCACCATGAAAGTACATGATCCACCATCAAAGTACATGATCCACTCGTCTGGATCCTCGTCCCCAAGCAAAAGGGAAAAGTCCTCGCTCACTCTGTGGTCAAGGGTGTCAGCCCATTCTGCCACAAAATCCGCGAGGGCCGCACCATTGATGACTCTGGTGGTGCTGAAATCCTGGAGCTCCATGTTCCACTCTGCAACTCGTCCAACGGTATTAGGGCTCCGGAGCACCCTCTCTAGTGGGTAGGCCGAAACGACCTTGATGGTGTGGCCTTGGAAGTAGTGGCACAGCTTTCAGGAGGCGACGAGGAGCGCGAGTAAGAGCTCTTGTGGCATAGGGTAACGCGCCCGTGCCTCCCGTAGGATCATGCTGACGAAGTAGACTGGGTGCTCGATGAGGGAAGTGGTGTTGGCGGAATCTTGTGCTTCTTGAAGATGTGGGCCTTCTGCAGTCCCGCCTTCTGCCGCGCCAAGTGCGGTCTCGCAAGGGCCGGCCTCAGGAGCCCCTCACCCGAGGGTTCGCTTTCAGCCTCGGAAGGAATGTCGGCTGCCGGATCGGCCGAGGCCTCAGGAGCGCTATCCTGAGGCTAATGCGCTTTGCTTGGTGATCGAGCACCCTGTTGAGGGTCCTTGAGCGTGCGTTCCTCCCTTAGCGCCACCAGGGTGGTGCTGGCGGAGTGAGGGGTGGCTGCCAGGTAGAGTACCAGGGGCTCGAGAGGGCGCGGCGCCACCATCACCGGCGGGCTGGTCAGGTATCTCTTCAGATCTTGAAAGGCTGCGTCAGCCTCAGGGGTCCACTTGAACGGACCCTTCTTTTTCATAATCTTGAAAACGGGAGGGCGTGTTCTCCCAGCTTGGAGATGAAACGCCCCAGTGAGGTCACTCAGCCTGCCAGCTTCTGCATCTCCTTTTGTGTCTACGGAGGGCTCATGTCTTCTATTGCCTTGACCTTCTCCGGATTTTCCTCGATCCCTCTATGCAATACTAGAAAGCGCGGCAGCTTGCCACAGGGAACTCCCAACACGCACTTCTCGGGCCTGAGCCACAGGTCCACCTTGCGCAAGCTGGCAAACATCTCCTCCAGATCCTTAATCAGGGTCCTTGCCTCCCGTGACTTCACCACTATGTCATCAACATATGCCTCAGCATTTCTCCCGAGCTACTCGCCCAGGGCGATGTGCATCAGCCGCTAGAAGGTAGCCCCAGCATTGCGCAGCCCGAAGGGCATGTAGGTGTAGCAGTACACCCCGCAGGGGGTCAGGAACACCGTCTTCTCCACATCTTGCACGGTCATCTTGATCTGGTGGTAGCCTGAGAAAGCATCCAAAAAGCACAACAGGTCGCACTTGGCGGTGGAGTCAACGATCTGGTCGCACTCGATGGTTTCTTGGACAATGAATGTCTACTTCTCGGTGAACTATCGGCGGGCTTTTTGCTTCACTAGGCACATGTTTGGGCATACCTTTAGGTGATGCTTGATTATTCCCCTCGAAACCCTGGCTAGGTCCTTGGGCTCCCATGCGAATACGTCCTTATTGGCACGTAAGAAGTCGACCAATGCTTTCTCTTGATCCTGAGGGAGGCCAGTTCCTATGGTGAAGGTGGCGGATGACGCCCCATCTTCATTGACCGGCACTTGCTTCGTCTCGGCTCGGTCTCGGGAGAACAGTTGCTTCTTCTTGGCCGGTGCTTCCCCTGGGGCCTCAGGGCCCCCTTTCTCGCCAGGCAGCACGGATGCCGCAAACCCGAAGGCGAGCTTGAGAGCATGCAGCGCATCCTTGGTGTCCCCTGCCACCGTGAGGACACCATTGCTACCTGGCATCTTCATGACGTTGTAGGCTGGATGAGTTGCCGCCATGAACTTGGCCAGAGCAGGGTACCCAAGGATGGCATTGTAGGGCAGGTCGACCCTGGCGATGTCGAAGTCGATGAGCTCGGTGCGGTAGTTGTCGCTGGTCCCGAAGTTGATGGGGAGGCGGATCTGCCCCAAGGGGTTGGTGAAGCCGTTACCAACCCCGGAGAAGGGCTTGGTGGGGCGGAGCCGGTCGGGGGGCACGTGTAGCAGGCCGAATGCCTCCGCGGAGAGCACGTAGAGGCCAGCTCCGCCGTTGACGAGGTTCTTGGTGACCGCCACGTTGTAGATAGTGGGGGTATAGAGCATCGGGAGCACGCCCGCTCCCGCCATGGTCGTTCGATGGTCTTCGGGGCCGAAGGCGAGGTCGGCCTTAGGTGCTGCCCAGCATGGAGGAACCCCCGAGCCTACCTGGGCGACGCTCACTTGGTGGTAGAACTGCTTGATGTGTTGGTCAAAAGGTGGTGCCTGCGCGACACCTAGGAGAGCTGCGATGACAGGAGTCGCCGGTGCTGCGAAGTGCGCGATTGAGAGGCTGCCCAGCTCCTCCCAGGAGGCCACAGAGGACTCCGGCAGGTTGAGCAACGAAGTGCGCGGTGCGCCTACGAGGGCCATTGGGAGCCAGTTGGCCTTCACCTTGTCGTCTCCGCTGGTTGCCCAGACTGCCTCCTCGTACGCGTGGAGGAAGTCGGCCGAGTCCATCACGCCGTAGTAGCGTGGCGGCATCTCTGGCTTGAACTTAGGTGGCCAGTCCACCCGTTGCAAGGAGGGGGTGAAAGCGCAGAGCCCCTCGGCCCCCTCAACGGTGCGCGACGGTCGAGTCGACGGTGGAGCGCCCGCCATTGGAGATGGTGGCGCGATGTGACGGACGGAGTAGCGGATCCCCAATGCACCCCTACCTGGCGCGCCAAATGTCGGATTTCGGGTTCCGCAAACCCTTGATAGGTTCAAACTCAGGGGTGCGTGCGGAGATCTCAACCTACCCAGGCTACCTACTCGTGATCTTCCTAAGCCTAGCATGTTAGGCTCAAAGGGACAAAGAGACACAGCAGTTTATCCTGGTTCAGGCCACCTTGCGGTGTAATACACTAGTCCAGCATTTTGGTGGATTGCCTCAAAGGGCAGAGGATGAACTAGTAAAGTGGATGAATTGGCCTCAAGAGGTGAGGTGTTCTTGAGCTCGAGCAAGCTGGTGAGGTGGAATGGCTTCGGTCCCTTTTTTCCCTTCTCTTGGGTGGTGGCTAAGTCCTGTTTATAGTGGCCTTGGTCCTCTTCCCAAGTGTTGGCAGGAAGGGATGCCACAATGGCCAGATTTGAAGGGGGGCAAGTAGTACATCCTATCCTGACTAAAGTGGTCTTTGCCTGCGAAAAGCCTCTAGTCGTGACGCTGTGGTGGGCTCAATGATGACCTCCGTCCTGCCATTCTGGCGGTCCTGGTCTTGTTGCACCAGAATGGAAACCTTTGGTTGATTCCTTGGGACTCCACGCCTGCCGCTTGCCTCCTTTGCACCAAAGAGGGAACTAGCGCTCTGCACCCGCTGGCGCCCTCCTGGCGCCCGCCTTGCCTTGGTCGTCATAGCTCGCGTCAGCTGAGCCTCGTGAGGTGCACTTTGCATAGAAATCTCCACCCCTCAGGAGCCAGCCTGAGGAGGCCGATCCGTCGGGGGTCTTTACGTCATCCGCCTCGCGAGGCTTGGCCCCTCGCGAGGGTCTTGAGTTGTTGATTCTGAAGCCGGGCCGTATCAGGCCGCCGATGGAGCCGTGCAGTGGGCCGCAGGCAGGCAAGTCTGGGTACCCCCGTATTCAAAACACCGACATAAGCAATAGGAGCATATGGACAATGACCGCACAACCACCATGTACTTTTTGTCGAAACAACATGTATACCTCCACCGAGGCATAAATCAGGACAACTTTTCGAGTTGCATTTCCTCTATAATAGTAGGTGATGTTGGACTAGCCAACGAACCTTAGCTACTATAAATGGGGAGCTGGGAGTAGTCGCATAGAAGAAAACCCGCATGCAGCGACCTAGGGAGCTGGACCAGTACGAGAACTTATACCTCATGTGGGCGAGTTGTCGCTTAGGCGGACGGGTGGGATCTGCCCACACGACGGCAGTGAACAAGGGCGAGAAGGACCTTCGTCCGTGCCAGCGTCGGCTCCGAGAGGACGGCGCGCATCGGCTTCCTCCATCACTGACGGTGACAACGTCAATGTTGCACCTCCTCACCTCCCGCAGCGGACAGGATTCGACCAGATCTGTGACCACCGGTGAGGAGAGAGATAGAGTGGACACTGTCATCTTGTTTTGATATGGAGAGGGTGAGAGAGCGAGACACGAGAAACCCTATCAAACAAGAGGGTATATATACAATGGAGTAAAAAAATCTCCATAGCAGTGGTTTTAAATAGAATACACGTATTCCCGGAAAAAAGAAACGAAAACTGGCGGACAATTTATTAATGCACCAAGAAAGAAGACTCGATGAAAAACACGCCCCCGCTTCCAGATCGCGAGAGTCGTCGCGCACACACACATAGACATAGACATGCATATCCATCTCCAATCATATTTGTCCAACTGGCACATTATTTACATTGTTAATTATATACACAGCAATATTAACATATAGCATCTCTTGTTTGTGGGCGTCTAGACCGCTACCACACCCGCTCCTGACCAACCCGAACACGCTTCATCAACCGCGCGTGCTTCCCGCCTGAAACGGTCTGTGCCGCATTCATGCCAGCCAGAGCAAACGCGGCCTCTCACTGGCGCCGGCATTGAAGCAGCGGGCCGGACGAGAGAGCGTCGCCCGCACTGCTTCCCGGTGCACGCGAGTGCTCCGCGATCAAATGTCGCAATAGCCGGCCACAACATGCATGTAAAACGTTCTTGGGAGTCTGTGCTACAGCTAGATGTCCTCCCCCAACTCGTCAATCTATTCCAATAGTGCTAGTACTCCATGGCGCGATCCATCGACAAGCAGGCGAGAAATTTATCATATACTCGGTTTGCGGTGAGTGGCATGCCGAGCGACCGTGTGGGGTCGAGCCGTGCAGGAGGGTGAGACACGAATGCGACAGACGTGATTTAAATGTTGGTTTTGCTCGATGACGCGATCCAACGAAATGAAACATTGGTTTCTCTCCGTTTCCATTTTTTCTCCGAAAAAACAGAAACTTTCTACTCCATTTTCATTCCTACTCCAAGGTTTCCCCGTTACAACATTCCATCAAATACAAAGGAAAACTAACACACATGCTGATGCATCTCAATGATTCACAGATCATAGCCAATATTTACTTCACAACAAAAGACAAAAGTTGTGAGAGCGTGTACAAAAGAAAAACTACTGATGGGGTCACTATGACTTAAACCTAAACCCTAAACAGGATTTAATTTCCTGAGGTAGAACCTATAGAAGGAAAGACGGCTGGCACCCTCGGACCATATGATGCTTTTGTGCAGTTCCACTAAAATCGAGCTAAGCATCCCTGATGGCAAAGATATTGTAGAAGTGTGATTAGAATAATAGTACTGGCACTAGTTCATGAGACATAAACTCATCACAAATAGAAGCCGGTAGAAGTAGAGAAAGATCGACATGGAGATGGAGCTACGTGGGGAGCTGCGACAGTGGAGGAAGCCGGCTCCAAAAGGAAGATGTACTACTTGGGACGTCGGGCTATAGCTAGAAGGGTGGTTGGGACGCAGCATCACCCCATACCGCGTGTACCCCCGATTGGGACGCACCGACTGTGGGTTTTCTCCCTCGCCGATGTTGTTCGCGTCTACGCAGAACATTGTTTCCTTTCCCCAGCAGCGGGATCAGGCCGGATATGTGACTAGCGGTGTGGCCACCATTGTTCTATGCTTGTGAAGAGAGCAACCCAAGCAAGCAGGCTTGTATATCAGGCTCCTGCTAGTGTATATATAGTGGTTTTCTTTTTCTCTACATATCAACCATTTTATATTGCGTACGTGTCATTGAAGAGTGAAATGATGGTTGCTTCTTCCGACTAACTTACTATGTGATTTGACTTCTCCTTAGTGGCCCCTACACGTACTCCCCCTACGTGTATGACCGTTCCTAAGTCTCACTTGTACTTATCTCCATTTTCTTGCATGACACGTAGACAGGATGCGCATAGAGGAATTTTGTTACTGCACGTTGTTACGTAGTACTGTACTACTGGTACCTACTCCCTCCTTCCGGTTCACTACTGGTACTCCCTCCGTCCTGGCTTATTGATCCCCTTTGTACTCAATTCATGGGCTCATTTTCCTCAAGAAAATTGTCTTTACCAATGTATTAATATCAGGAATGCATGCGTGAACAACGAATGATTAAACCTTGCATGCAACGTTTTGACAAAGCATTGACTTATGAACATGTGAATGTAAGGGACTACAACCTCATGCATGCATGCAATAGTCACACCTACACATGGACGCAAAAACGCGCGCGACACCCTAATGCATGCATGTCTGAGCACACGAGGAACACACATGGTCACGCTCAAGTGCTCAACCTACACATGCATGCACACACATACTCAGCCAGGGTGAGCTAGTGACCGTATAAACACCAGAAAATGTGTATATTGAGTGCAATGAGCGTATTATGAAGTCCATTGACTGTATTTTTACAAATATACAGTGACAGACAGTGTATTTATCTCGTTTGAAATTAAGCCACATTAACCGGAAAGGAGGCAGTATGGACTAGCATTACTTTGTTGTGTCTCGTAAACTTGCCGAATGAGGAGAAGCTTGCAGGATGGGAGAAGCTTGCACGCGGTGGCTCGCGGGACAAGGAGAAACTTTTGACTAATGCAAGCTCTCCCTCGCTCAGTCGATGGACGTGCAACAGTTAATTCCGTGTCAGATTGCCAAAAGCATACACTATACTAGTACTATTATTGTTCAACTTCCCGAAGAGGCGAACAGCCAAGTGCAAAGTTTACTAGTACTAGTACTACTACTATAGAGGTATGTACCATACTACTAGGAACCGGATGGAGGAGCGTATGCACTCGTATTATATTTTAAAAATGTGATAAAGCAATCTTCAACACATTTGGTTCTCTTCGAGGATTCTCGCATGTGATAATGGAAGTTGATTGCATGGAACACTCGCCACAATTCTCGCTTAATTCTGGCTCATATCCTTTTACAAATAGGAGCGCTCGGTAATATTTCCTCTTTTTTTGTTATTCAGCATGTAAACAGGTCAGCAAACCTTGCGGCGCATCTTTGTGCGAACTGTGCTTGCTGCACTTTGAATGTGGTCGAGAGCTGGCTTGATGAAACACCTCGCTTCCTTCTTCTTTTTTTGCAGGGTACCTCGCTTCCTAGTGACCAGTCTCTTGGTTGATCGTCCTAATAATGCTTATATATGAATAAAGCTCTCTCATTTACCCGCAAAAAATATTAAGCCATATTAATCGGAAAGGAGGGAGTATGGACTAGCACTAATTTTTGGTGTGTCCCGTCAACTCGCAGAACGAGGAGAAGCTTGCAGGATAAGGTGAAGCTCGCTGACACATTTTGACTAATGCGACCTACCCTCGCCCAGGTGGTGGACATGCATCAGTTCATTTGGTGTCAGATTGCCAGAGGCATACTGATGTAGGGTGGAACCCTATGTGGTCGATCTTTCACGAATTGGAGGTGGAATCCCCAAGAACAAGATGAACAAAGGAGAGAAAACAAGAGGAACACTCAAGAACAAGTCAATGTGCACAACCTATAAGATGCAAAATGGATAAACTTTCTATCCCAAGTATGCTATGTATGTATGGTTCCCGGTGTTTCTCACACAATGATTCAAGATGATCAAGTATGATACCATATGATATATTTTGATGCTATGGCTATTGCTTACAAGCTCTTTGCTCTTTCTCTTTCTTTGCTTAAAAGCTTATTCTTTTTTTTGGATATGGCCACTTTGGCACAATGCACAAACCAAGATAGAAATTGTGTATATGCGGGAACAAACTTGTGACACTTAGATATGATACCAAGATGATATGGTATGTATGCAATGGATGGTGTAGATCACTAATGTGCACAAGTAACGTGGCCCGGCAATACTCAAATGGCTAGTCTCGATAGGCAAGTGACACAAAATGGGCTAGGGGTTAACAATGCAATGGCAGGGGAATATACAATGGTGTCGTCGAGGTTACTGTCCTTGGTGATGATGAGAGGCGGTGTTGCCGAAGTCGACCCGTTCCTAGTTAGCCAAAACACCCTAGGAAACGGAAAAACCGCAAACTCAAAATCTCAAAGGCAAATGTCAAATGGTAGTAGCGGAAAGCGGTGGAGGTTTGCACTTGGCAATACGGAAGTGGAAGTGATGGGCTATACACGTGTCGGAGTTGAAGTTGCCATCCCTAAGTAGCCGAAACACCTTAGGAGACACAAGCCACAACTCAAACAAAATTGGGTTAAGTTGGGGGTGGCGGAAGTGTATGGTGGGCAAGCCTATGCGGAAGTTATGGTGATGGTTGAGGAAGAAGCAACCGTCCCTAAGTAGCCTAAACACCTTAGGAGACTCAAGTCACTACTCAAACAACCTCAAATGCTATGGGGATCATAATGGGTTAGGTTGCGGAAGTCGGTGGTGGCAATGCGGATGTTATGGTGGGAGGCCTAGGCAAAGATGCCAAAGTTTCAAAAATTTGATGGAGTCAAATGGTGCTGAAACCAATGTAAGTACCTCAGGCACGTTGATAGCTTCAAAACGAGCCAAAGAACACTCAAATCGGAGTTCGGAGCGAAAAGTTATGATGAAAAAGGTGAAAGAGGCTGATGCTGAAATTTCGGGGAAACTTTCTGGTTAGGCCGGAAGTTCCGGGCCTAGGGCCGGAAGTTCCGGGGGTGGCCGGAAGTTCCGGGGGTCGTGGAATTTCGTCCGGGACGAACCCTAAATTCCAGATCTGAGAACGGGGGCGGAAAAACTCGAATTCCAAGGTCAAAATTGGGGAGATTTCATGGATGGAAATGGGTGAAAAGAAGGGGAATGCTAGATCCACTTGAAACCAAGAAAATCCATGGATCAAAATCAACAAAACATCATCCAAACCAACAAATCACAAAAAAAATTGGGGGCTATTTTTGGTGGGGATATTCGGATTTAGGACGAAATCAACAAAATCAAGCTAGAAAAAGAGGGGTAGGGGCTCCAAAAACGTGATCAACCTGGCTCATGATACCATATGATGTAGGGTGGAACCCTATGTGGTCGATCTTTCACGAATTGGAGGTGGAATCCCCAAGAACAAGATGAACAAAGGAGAGAAAACAAGAGGAACACTCAAGAACAAGTCAAATCACACATCCACTAGACAATCAAACACATAAGATCCACAAGGTACATGAACAACAAAGGGAAATAAGATACATGGTAGAGTTCATCCCAAATCCTATGAAGGAGATGAGGGCTTGATGATCCTATGATTGGGATCCTTCCCCAAGAAGGAGGTCTTGATGTTTGGTCACTCCAAGAGGAGGTCTTGATCTCCTAGTGGAGTGGATCCATGGAGCAAAGCTCACAAATGTGTATCTACTACTTTGCTAACCCTAGAATGGAGGAGGGGGATGAGTATATATAGTAGTAGCCACGAAGGGGTAAGTGAGGGGCGAAAGGGTACATGGCCACGGGCCGAGTCGCTGCGCGCAGGCAGGGCCGGAAGTTCCGGGGACGGCCAGAAGGTCCGGGCGCCGGAGGTTCCGGGCAAAGGTCCTGCCAGGGTCCGGGCTATCCAGAGAGTTGGCACACTCTCGGATGGCTTCGATGCGTCGGGGCCGGAAGTTCTGGGACGGCCGGAGGTTCCGGGGGCCGGAAGTTCCGGGCAACGGCCGGAAGTTCCGGGCTTTCCAGAAGCTTGTCCAGGCTTCTTCTTCCTTCTCTTCCACGCTTCCCTCACGGATGGTGTAGGTGATCCTTGGCGCTTGCACTCCTCCTTGTTGTCTGTGAAGCTCCGGCAATACCTATGCATGCACATGAGTGGAGGGTCAAGTAGTATACCATCGTCAAAGGGGTCAAGTGAGCACGTGTAAAGGAGAAGATTCACATTTGTGTATGTGAAGTAGAGGTCGCACGTGTCACTTGCCAAATGGACTCTTGACATGGTGATGACCGTAGGATGCTCCGCATCACATACAGTGTAGTACCCAACATGCGGACTACCATCATTGGTCGACTTCACGAAGAGGCGAAGAGCCAAGCACAAGGTTTAGAGTACGAGTAGTACTACTACTAGAACCACATGGTGGAGCGTTTGTACTCTTATTTTATTTTAATCTGTGATAAAGTACACATTTATTCGGGAGAAGGGAGGAAAACGATAGCCCAATAGTATAATATTAAAAAACATCAAACATGTAATGATGATATCGATCAACCATGCTCAAATATATCTTGGCCTTCGTGCGAGCCCATCTGTGTGTTCTTGCTCCTCGTCTCTCTAAAGGAATGGCCGGTTGGCCATTTTGCCGTCAATTGAGATCGGTTTGCTCACACTCCGGTCCCACATGTCCGTGATATGCCAAGAGGAGGTCCGTTGCCGACTGACCATACGCGTACTTGGTTTTGCACCTTCATACTAATCCTCCCTCCGCCACAGTTTACAGGGCACGCTTCATTCTGATGCATTTCTCTCAATGCATTTCCACCACCAGAGAGACTTTAGATGCGTTTGGTTTAATGCTCAATTAATTAGGGCATGGTAACGGCAATCAAGTCCACAATTTTCTCTCGATGTACTACGGAGTGGAGTAAGTGCATGCATGTGTGTACCCGGGGTGGAAGCACTACATGCATGTGTGTACGCATTATTTCCTCTAGTAATAGACGTTGTGCTATAACTACCAATGCTATTTTTCAGGCCGGTCGCTACTCGCCTTGGTCCTAGATTTTTTTTTGAAGCGCGCTCTATAAACAGTGATGGATGGAGTAGTATGAGAAGATTCAAAGAAGAGTGTATTGATGGTTGCTTCTTCCGAGCAACTTACAGTGGGAAAGGTGGGTCTTATGATTTGACTGCTCATTACTCACTATTAATGCGGCGCAACGACTGGACTGAGTCTCCCATGCGGTTGTGCACTACTCCCTCGGTTCTTAAATATACTCTGGAGTATTTGTCTTTCTAAAAATTTCAATGAGTGACTACATATGAAGCAAAATGAGTGAATCTACACTCTAAAATATGCCCATTTGTAATTTCTAAAAAGACAAATATTTAGGAACGGAGGAGTATAATTTTGTGCATGGCACATGGACCCGGATGCTGAAGAGGCTTCTGGCAATGCTATCAAGCTTCCAGCATTTCTTTACATAATTGACATACTATACAAATAATTTTCCAGCGACATGAAATTGTACAATGCTCTAAGCTTTCAGCTTTTGTTTCATGTGTCTTGCCATCGATGCTCTTTCGAAAACAATAAAAAACTAACTTCCTTGCTAATGCATCTCAATGGTTAGCAGATCAGAGCTAATATTTACATCACAACCAAACACAAAGTTTTGAGAAGGTGTTAAATTAAAATTGATCCATGCTTTCATTGGCAGCAATGTCTCCCCGGCTCTGTCTAAATCAACAAGGCATGTTGGTAAAAAAGTAGATGTCTCGAGCATGCAACATTCCAATAATTTTGTGCAGTTCCACTAAAGTAGAGCTGAGCGTCCCTGTTCCAAAGATATTAAGTGTGATTATGATAATAGAGGACTGCTGATGAAACAATAAACACACAAATAGAAGGCGGTCACCTTTGCAGTCTCTCTTAAGACTAACTAGTTGGAGAAGATTAGGCTCAGAGTTGGATGAGGAGGATAGAGCAAAACCAATCTCCCTTTGTGCAGTCGAATTGAAATGTAGAGACGTTGCCCGAGTGACATTTTAGTACAACTGCACAAAACACTCCTAAGAAAAAAGTGATTTGTGCAGTTCACCAAAAGGTCACAATAGTAACGAGGTGAAATGGATAGCCTATTTGCAAAAAAGGGGTAGAAAGGAAACAATTACTGGCCAATAACAGTTGATGACAGATGTGACGACAAAAAATAAGCATATTCCTTGTCCTAAGGGAAGATAATAACACAGTTGTGTTTATCTAAAAACGAGATTGCAATATGGAAAGTACGCCGGACGAGATACGTTTTGGGCAAAGAACTATGGAAGATCCACATGCAAGATTTTCCACATGCAGCAATGTGGGAAGACGGGCAATGGAGCAAGGCCGGAGGGGATACCTAGGGGTTGTCGGGATGTAACTAGGTGAGCGGCAGCGGGCGGGATCTGCCCATACTACAGCAGTGAGCAGGTGGTGTAGGCCCTACCACGCCGGAGCTTGGTCGGAGAGAATGGTGGGTACCGCAGATCGGGATGTGATGCCTTGGCGCCGTCGAACGGAGAAACGATGCACATCCTCCCTTTCCGCCGGCGGACGG
Organism: Triticum aestivum; assembly: GCF_018294505.1. NCBI lineage: Eukaryota > Viridiplantae > Streptophyta > Magnoliopsida > Poales > Poaceae > Triticum > Triticum aestivum. Next base: position 258,541,679 of record NC_057795.1, on the reverse strand, counting down.
GATGCGGCCGGATCAGTGAACAACGGTGAGAGCGAGAGAGAGAGAGAGGCCACCGCCGCCTTGTGTGAGATACTCTGAAGAGAGACAAACCCAGGCAGGCAAGCTCCATTGTATATAGTAGAGAGGACTACCTTTTTCTCCATAAAAATCATTTTATATTCTATGTACGTGCCATTGAGTGATATAACTTTATTTAAAAATAACGCCCCAAGGCATCAAGTCGAACTTTGTTTCATGCACGCGTGCTACACGACCTTCGTAGGTAAAAAACCACTACACGCGTTCAAATTAGCACGTGGGCTGCCATTTCGTATAGAAATGAGCTCCACCGTGTACCCGCGCGGGTGTGGCTGGGCACGAAGCGTGAGTACGTGCACCTATTCTCTTCGTGTATGTACACCACCTACGTGGGGTTGTGTGAGAGAGATACAAACGTAGAGAGAGATATAGTGTGTGGGTTCATGAGTGTTTTTGGGGGTGGGGTCAATCAAAAATGTAACATATGCAATGTGTGTGAAATAGAGTCCTGGATATATCATATATATAGAGGGGGCGATCCACGAGAAGAGAGTGGAGGTATCATCGGCTTGAGGTATCCACGGAACCGGAGAGAGGGATGGTGTGTGTTTGTGTGTGCGCGCGCGCGATCAATAAAGAGTGCCATCGAATTTGTGTGTGCCCACGTCAAAGATATAGAGTGGCTGGCCTATTGGAACATCAGAGGGGATAGGTGCAGTTTGTCTCTATGGCATGGATACCTACCTACAGCGCTCGACTATCGGTATGTGGTGGGGGGAGGCCTAATTAACTATAGAGGTACAATGGCTGGTATATGTGTGGATGAGGAGAGAGGCCTACCTTATGTATTAAGGGAGATCGATCGGCATCCATGGATATGTGTAGGAGAGGAATAAGGTTGGGAGAGAGACGGAGCTAGAGTGTTGGAGGGGGTGGTAGTGGAGTTGCTTCTAACAAATGGTGGGAGAGGCTTGCTAGACAAACGGAGGGCACGCCTGCAATATCAATAAGAGAGGGATGGCTGCCTGTCTGTGCACGTGCGTGTGAGAGACGGGTCAGGAGGCATGCATGAATGATGAGGGGGCGATATGGATGTGGTAAGCAGACGTGACTACATAGGAAGTTCAATCGTCCTTTGTCAAATAAAGGAGAGACATAACTTGTGAGGTACGTCGATCAATGGGTGGGGGAAATAGTTAAAGTTGACCTAGGTATATGTAGGGAGATCGATCGGTATACATGCATGTATGCGTTAGAAGCAAATAAGGCTCGGGGAGAAGGATAGAGAGAGAGGGATGCATCTAGGAGGTGGTGCGAGAGGCATACTATATCGAGGGGGAAGGAGTGTGCAAGTACGAGATCAATGAAAAGAGTGATGGGAGTGAGGCATGGCCGGTGAGAAGAGAAGAGGGGATGCTTGTGTTTGTGGTAGGCACGCCTGGCTAGAGAGGCATATCGATCGACGTGTGCCGTAAAGAAGGAGCTGGGGGCCGACACACACCATGGGTGAACAACCTAAAGTGAAAAGATGAATTTGCGTGATGGAACTAGAGAATGCTGAGGGAGGGTGAGAGGGATGCGGCCGTGTGCGTGCACGAGAGAAAGTTAGCGCTAGCTACAAAGATAAGACGATTGTGTGGGTCTAAAAGACAAATAGAGATCATAATTCATTATAAAAAGAGAATTCGGATATTTGAAGAATATATCATAGTGTTTTAAACCGACGCATGCGTGAATATATATAACGGTGCTACACATGGTGTGGTTATGAACATGTTATACTACATATAATATATTTTATCTCTACTCTTATAAAAAACAGAGTTGTTGATGATGGTCTGCCTGCCATCCTGCAATATAGGTCGTCCGGTTTATATCTGACGGATAGGAAGGAAACTATGGAAATTTTGGAAAAAGATACCCACACCCCTCTCCATATTTGCAAATAAGGCCTCCCCTTGATCATGTTGATGTTCCGTGGAACGCATGGGCATCTTGCTAGTACTACATATAATATATAGAACATTGATTATAATTTGGGCTAATGTGTGGCTTTTGCAGCTCAGGGCTAAATACTTGTCATAATGTAGGGGGCGGGGCACTATACTTTGTGTGATAAACACGGTGTACGTGTGGAACATGGTTTAGATTATGAATATATAGTTAGTACATCAAATGTACTATTATTTGGAATCAACATCAAGTGTATTCAATAAAATTGAATTCGAGTTCATATAGTACACATATTTCATATCTATCTCTCTAGTAATCATGTGGCATGTTGTTAAGGTAATACACGAATGATGGTTGAAGTTGGCAACAATCATGATTGTAGATTCTTATTGAAATAGAGGAATGAATTCAAATTCAGTTCAAATTGTGGCGGTAGTATAAACATTTGGAATGCACTAAAATGTTGGTATGAGTAGGTTGCATGCATTATATAGCCAGCAATTAAATTTAATTGGACATAACATGGATTCATACTCCCTCCTTCCATCTATATAGGGACTCATGCATTTTTTAAGACTGCCTTTGACTATTGACAAGATTAATAGTACATGACATGCACAATGTCAAAATTATATCATTGAAAGCTCCTTTCACACACGAATTTAACGGTGTGCTTTGTGTAAGTTGCATGTCATATATTATTGCTCTAATATTTGGTCAAAGTTAGCCTCCAAAAACGCATTAGGCCCTATATAGATGGAAGGAGGGAGTAGCTTTGAATAGCATTTGTATAGTAAAACGGGACAAGACTCTCTCTTTGTGTGGTGTGAATACTTTCTTTTTCGTTGAGGGAAGTGTGAATTGATTTGGTACGTACAAGTATAATATTACACGTTAGGCTTGTCCCTAAAATTCAACCCGTGCCTTGTTATATCCTGAAAATTCAGATATCATGCTCCCAAAACTGGCGCCTTCACAACCCGCGCCTTGCTATCCCAAAATTACAACGCGCGCGAAAACTCCCTCCAACTGCCAAATCCCAACAAGCAAAATCCCCCTCCTAACCCTGAGCCGAAAGGGCCGCTTGTTCAAATCGGTGGGGGTACTTTTGTAAGACACCCTACATTTTGGACAAGTCCGTCCCTAAGTCATGGCCCCCCCCCATTGCCTCCTTTTCGCGATTTGAAATCCCAGGACGCCATAACCTCTCCGCTCCAGCCGCGAAACCCGACCCTCCTCCGTCCGCCACCTCACCGCTGCCTAGCCGGAGCCTCTTCCCCACTGACATCGTCCACCGCAACAGCTCGACATCCCGTCCACCTCCCCGGATGAGGATCTGTCATCCATCTCGATGTCCCGCCGGTTCAGCCGTCCCGTCCTCCACCTCTAAGGAGCTGCTCCGACGATCGCCTTGTCTATCGCGGCAGCTCCATCTCCACAGCGCCGCCTTAACCTGCTCCACTCGAACCACAGCATCCTCACCGACTCCTCAGACGAAGCTAAGGCCTACTCGGCGGCACCAAAGAGGTTGTACACTCATCACATCACACCTTCTCCTTAACTCGACCTCCCGGCGCCGACGGTGCTCCATCCCGCACCCCCATGGAGCGGATACCTGAAAGCCAGCGCTGTGGCCGACATCTCCATGGTGGCTCTCCCCTAGTGCGAGGCCCCTTCAGCGGCGGCGTCCATACCAGCCAGATCTGCTGCTGCTGTTCCAGCTCTCGCTCGCTCGCTCGCGATGCTGCTGCTGCTCCTGCTCTCGCTCGCCCAGTTGTTGCTGCTCCGGCTCTCGCTCGTGCTGCTGCTGCTGCTCTCCCCCTCGCTCGTGCTGCTGCTCTGCCCCATGTGCATTCCTATCCTATTCCAGTGTTTTTCCTCCTATCCCTACATTTTTAGAATCATGCAAGCCAAATGAGCCCTTACAGAATTACTTCAGTTACAGGTAGGTGTCGAAGTAAACTTTGTGTGGTTTGTCTTCCTCCTGCCGCGACATCGTCCACCTCACCTGAGTTGCTCCATCGACAGAAGCATCCACCAAACAAGACATCACTACTCCTGACCGTCTTTCACCACCTCAGATCTCCTTCCCTGCTGCCGGCACCCACCACAATGGCATCACCATCATCGACTCAGCAGATGAACCTGAGGAGTACACGGGTCCACAAGAGTGGTCGCCCTCTTTTGTTTCTGCTTATGTTATGCATAGCTTAATATTACCTGCTACTTTATTGTCCTGTTCACCTCTTAGACTCCACGTCAGGTCCAAATTGATGTTCAAACTTGAGTTCTAAATTAGTTGTGGGGCACATACCGAGGCAGCAATGAATAGTATCTCTGTCTAATATCTGGTTCACCTAGGGTATGCCTATGTTGTTCATCTTGGGTGGGAAACAAATAGTAAAGCAATCATCATCTGTTTTTTATTAAACTAAAGCAATCATCAGCCTGCTATCATTATTTTTGGATCCATCCACTGGTTGTTACCATTACTCTAGATTTCTGCATGCTCTCTTACATAATCTTACTATATTTTTTTATGCTTGTCAGATATTGTACACAGTCATGTTGAACATGCAGAGAAAAAGAGAAGAGTTTTGCGCGGCAATACAATGTCATGCAGACATCGCTCCATGGTGGGTTCAATAGCAAACCCTCCCCCCCCCCTCCAGATTGTAATCCAGAGGAAGATATCTATTCTCAGGTGGATTCAGACACAGCTGGCCACTCCTATTTACCCCCAAGGTGTTTGCTCTACTTGGCATGATGATGTTAGTCATATCATGCATATGTTGCCTTGTAGTGCCTACTTTCGACATCATATATGTCATCTGCTTAGTTTAGACATGTTCTGTACTGCCACCTGTTTAGTTTCAATATCATATATGGGAATTATGCAGTCTCATGTCTTTTAGCCAGCCATAGTATATGTGAAATGTGCAATACCACCCTGTTTAACCAGGCATCATATATTTGAATGATATCTAGCCCATCCTTTTCTTCATTGAATTTCCATTTGTCGACAATGTTTGTATATTAAACTACTCTTCCTATGAATCAGCCATTTGAGTGGGTGATGGAAAAATCTGGAGTGAAAACAAGGCCTTCAGAGCAGACAGTGCTACCTGTCGAAGCAGATCTCTTGTTGGGTCCCGATAGCTCCTCAGAGATGGATTCAGAGACAGATGACCATTCCTATTCCCCCACCGAGGTGTATGCTCTAACTTGGCATGGTTCTACTGCCCATATCATGCATATGGTGTCTTGCATTGCATAGTTTAGACATCATATACACAATATTCAACACCATGTTCTTAGTTTAGACATCATATATGTGAATGCCCTCTGCTTAGCATATAAATCACATATGTGAATTAAATCATGTGATCCTGGTTACTTAGATAACATGTATGTGAATTATGTCATGCGATCCTGTTTAGTTAGTCATCATATCTTTGAATTATGTTATGCTATGCTATCTAGTTTAGATAGACATCATATATGTGAAATTATGTCATGCTATTCGTTTTAGTTAAACAATATACATGTCAACTATTTAATGCCCTCTTTTTCCACACTATCTATTGCATTTGTCTCTCATACAATGTCTGTACATTCAACTATGTTTCTTGTTTATCAGCCATTTGAATTGGAGCGGGTGATGGCAGTATCTAGCGGAGTAAAAACATGGTCTTCAAATAAAACAGTGCTACCTCTTGGTGGAGATAGCACCCTGGTTGTACATGCATGAGAACCAGCCCTACGACACATAACCCAGACTCTCGCAGATTTTACCCCTACTGCGATGGATAGAGAACCAGCTTCACTCAATCTAACCCCAACCCCAGCAGATAGTAACCCAGTTCTTGTTGACACAGCACCAACTCCACCATAGAGTTCCCAAAAAAGAGCAGTTAGTAAGGCAGCTCCATTGCCCAAAGCGCCAGTACTATCACGGCGAACCCCAACTCCACCAGTTAGTACACCTATTCCTGTGGAGGAAGCACAACCAGTCATTCATAGTTTAGCATCTATCGCATTTGATGTTGTTAAATCCTATGTGCTTATCTTCCCATCATGGAAATATTATACTGAAGATGAAGGAAAATGCCAGTTGCAGGTGTTTGTCCAGGAGTTATGTGTAAGTAATGTTATTCATGGCAATTACTTTGCTTTGTCCCATACATTCTACCTCCATGATGGTTATAATACAGCAAATTTTCCCATTTTTCTCTATGGAGAAGGACCGATTTATAAACTCGGGATGAGGTAACCTGTGCTAATACCTCTACTATCTTCAAGAATGCTTGGTGGTGGTATCAGAATTACCTGAAGAAAACGTACTTCACTGGCAAAGAAACTCATCGAATTCCCTTACGTTCTCATGAGACACATTTACTGGACGATGACTGGGAACACCTTGTTCTTTACTGGTCCCGAACCAAGAATGTGGTAAGGTCTATGAGCTCATTTTATTTTAAGTACTATATGCATACGTCTTACTGTACTCTGTTCATGTAGAACAAGTGCTTCAACCTGAAGAACAACTGTTCTCATTTAAGACTCCATTGCTATCGTGCATACTGCTTTGCTCTTGTATCACTGTATTTACTCATACAAACTTATTTTTAAATTGAACGATCCAATGGAAACTCCAATGGCACAACAGGTATGTTTACACATGTTTCTTTAACAGGTTTCCTCTTATAAATAGCTCTATTGATTTCAATTTCAATTGTGTATACAGTTGACTTCTCATATCATGCACATTACTAGCATCATAACAGGGCCAATAATGTTGTTGTACATGTAGACCTGTGGTACCCATCTGAAATCTTGTTGTGCCGTGTAGTTTCCCACGCTTTGTATTCTTTCAGTGCTGCTTTCTCTTGAACTAATATGATTTTAACCGTGTCTCTATTTTGATTTGGCAAGACAATGCAGTGACCACAGGACATAGATATATGTTTGTTTGATGCTTTTATAATGTACTACTTGGCAATAGAAGACTTGGTAGTTTAATCTTGTCCACCTTACTAATGAACTGGTTCACCGAAATGAGTTTCATATACTAGTACATGCTAAACCTGTTATGTGTCTACTTGTTTCTTCTTTTAGAATGCTGATAGAATATTGGGGAAGAGTGCCTTATTAAGCAATGATAAAGGAAGTAATGCAGATAAGGTTCAGGATCATGAGACATCCTTGTTGGTCTCCAACAAAGCTGATAAAACAGCTAAGGAAAACTATCTTGAAGATAGTGAGGCAACCCCAAAGTCCTGTCTTGGTTTACTGTTCGAGTTACTGGCCACTACCGCTTGCACAAGCTATTCAAACTCACTTTCTGAATCAGTTTGGTTTCTTGAGTCTCAACTACAAGCTGAAAGACATCAATCAGCTATGCTGCAACAAGAAGAGGAAGGACTGTGAAAGTCCCTGGAGCATTCAGATGCATACTTTCTGGTGCAACAACAAGCGTTGGAGGATTTTAGCGCCAAAAGGGACAAAGCTAATAAGCTTGCTAAGCTTATTGCCAGCATGGTGGATACCCAGGAAAATGTTTCCTGAGCTCTTCTGAAGTTGTTTCAGTTATGGACTTGTTTTGATGCCGCATTTATTTGCACTAGTGGCCAATTTTGATGGCCAGTGTATGTAATATGCTGCTTTGTTCCCTATATTTGCACTGGTGACGAACTTTGATGCCTAGTGGATGTAATATGTGTAATAGTTGTAATAGGCTAGCATTAGTTGCTTGCTTATTTATTTCCTTATTGTCTTGTTTAGTTGTTTGCTTGTAGTCACTGCAGTTCTTTTTCCGCGTTTTTCTAGTGGCCACAATAACCTATTTTTGGTAACTAGGCCACAATAATCATGGCAACACACGGACTATTTTAACCATGGGCCTCCTGCGGGCCGTAGGATCTGTGGGCCTTCTACGGGCCATAGGATCCATGGGCCTTCTACGGGCCGTAGGATCCATGGACTTTCTATGGCCGTATGATCCATGTGCCTTCTACAGGCCGTAGGATCCATTGGTCTTCTACGAGCCGTAGGATCCATGGACCGTCTACGGGGCGTATAATCATTTCGCAAAACACGGGGCGTACTATTCGTGGACCATAACAGGCCGTTAATAGGCCGTATTTGATAACGCTATGAAAACAGCCCAACGGGTTAATGGGCCACAAACGGGCCGAATGTAACCACGGGCCGAATTTGGCCCACAAACGAAACAGGCCAGTGACGGACCGTAACTAACCGAATTCTAGAAATGAGCCCAAGAATAAATGGGCCCTTAGAAGGCCGAAAGTTAACACGGGCTGGAAACGGTCGATGGAATAATGGGACATTAATGGGTATAAAGCGATACATTGTTCATTATGGGCAGTTTCATCTTGGGCCTTTAATGGGCCGAGAGTTACAGAGGGCCTCATAGGGGCCGAAAGACATCATGGGCCATACATGGGCCGGAAGTTACAACAGGCTGGAATCATATTGGACGGCCCAGATGAAGCTACTGGGCTTAATTCCGATAGGCCGTAACGGGCCAGGAGTTAGCGGGCCGTAAACGGGCTATATACGAACAGGCTATTAACAGGCTTTCCATGGGCCCGGCCGTTACCTTTTGACCAAGTCAAACGGTCCAGCCTTTTCATGGAATGGGCCTCTATTGGGTCGTGCCACATGTCGACGTATCATAGGCGCCCCTGTCCAATGAGTGGATGACATCTGTCCCAACGGTGAGCCAACACGTGTTTCCTCTGGCCAATGAGAATTTTACATGTGGAAAATCCCCATTGGTTCGGGCTGTTAACGGGTTATCGGATCCAAAACCGGACCCGATAGCTTAACGGCGACCTGATACGATGGATGCCACCTGTCGGTCACCCTTGACGAAAGCACTTCTATGACGCGTGATTTATCGTCATGGAAGTGGACACTTCCGTGATGATAATTTTGGTAATGTCATGGAACACTTCCACGACAGCACATGTATGACTATCTTGATTCTGTCATAAAATCGTCATGGATGTACATGCATGACAGAAAACGTGACCTACTGTGACAAACATGTATCATCATGGAAGTATATTTTTTGTAGTGTAAGCCGGCGTGTGTCAATGATGTCCAACGTCTGGCGGGTCGTATTGCGGATTTGAGCCAGTTCATAAGTTGCCTAGGAGAGAATGCAATTCCTCTATACCAGATGATGAAGAAGACAGACCACTTTTTCTGGAGTGACGATGCTGATCAAGCATTTGAGGCCCTTAAGAAACGGTTAGCTGAGCCGCCCATCTTGGTTGCTCCTATAGACAAAGAGCCTTTGCTCCTGTACGTGGCTGCTAATAATAACATGGTCAGCGCAGCAGTTGTCGTAGAGCGAAAGGAGGAAGAGAAAGAGTACCCAGTCCAGCGGACGGCTTACTATGTTAGTGTGGTCTTGACTGAATCCAAGCAAAGATACCCACATTGGCAAAACTTGGTGTTTGGGGTGTTCATGGTGAGTCACCAGTTAAAACATTATTTCCTTGGGCATCCAATTATTGTGGTCAGCTCTGCTCCTTTGGGGGATATTATTCAAAATAGATAAGCCACCGACCGGGTTGTTAAGTGGGCAATTGAGCTTGGGCCTCATAATCTAAAGTATGTGCCAAGGACATCCATAAGTCTCAAGCTTTGCTGGACTTCATAAATGATTGGACGGGTTGCAAACACCTGAGGAGAAGCCTAACAACACAAACTAGATAATCCACTTTGATGGTTCCAGGCAATTGGAAGGCTGGGGTGCTGGAGTTATTTTGACTTCCCTACGAGGTGATAAATTCTGTTATGTTTTAAGGCTAATGTTTCCTTGTACTAACAATGTAGCTGAGTATGAAGCTTTGCTCCATGGGCTTCATATGGCCAAGGAGATGAATTTAAGTTGGGTCAGATGTCTGGGTAACTCAGGCCTTGTGGCTCAGCAAGTCTCAGGCACGTGGAACTCTAAAGTCCCGTTCATGGCGGCTTATCGTCAGGCGGTTGATAATATTGCTGGTCACTTCAAGGGTTACCAGGTGGACCACATTGATTGGCGCAAAAACGAGGTGGTTGATGCACTGTCCCGGTTTGGGTCTCAACGTAAGCCGGTGCCCCCTAATGTGTTCCTCGATGTTTTACACAATCCTTCGGTTAAATTACCGTCTGAGGAGGATCTTGCTATACCTGACCCGGAAGGACAGTTGGTGGTGGCTCTTCATGTTATTCCTCACTGGACGCTGCCTTATCTGGCTTATCTTACTCCTGGAGAGTTACCCGAGGATGAAAACTTGGCACGACAGATCACACGATGTTCTAAGTCTATGACTATTGCCAATGGTGAGTTACATTGATGCAGTGTGGCTGGTGTTTTCCAACATTGTGTTTCTCCTGAAGAGGGTCGTGAAATTTTGCAAGAGATACATGCAGGCGATTGTGTTCATTATGCTGGGTCACGATCACTGGTGGCTAAGGCGTTTCGTCATGGATTTTTCTGGTTGACGGCTCATGCAGACGCAAAGGATATTCTTAGTAAGTGTGATGGGTGTTAGAAATTCGCAAGGCAAGCTCATGCGCCGGCTCAAGAATTGTGGATGATTCCAATCACTTGGTTGTTTGCGATCTGGGGGCTTGATATGCTTGGACCTTTCAAGAGGTCTAAGGATAAGAAGACCCATGTCACGACCGGTTTTTCAATAAAAAGCTTGTTGAGAAACCGACCTTTATATAGGCCAGTATAGGAAAATCATCCTTACTGGTAGACAAATCCTTGATACAGAAATCCAGTAGTACTAAATATTATATAGGGTTGAGCTGAGGTTGCTCAACAACTTATTACAAGCACGCCAATATTATACATAAGGGCGGAACGACACAAGGGTGTGGTGGCATACTACTGACTTGAAATAAAAGTGGTGGTGGATATGTCACAGTGAAGTGGGTGACATGACTCTAAATCTTCCAGCTCATCGAGCGTCGAAGTGAGGCTCGATGATTTCATTCGGGTAGCGGAAGCGTATATGATACAAGTGACCAATTCCAGGATCGCACGGGACTGACTGGGATTCCTCTAGGCGTCGGACTCGCTATCGTACTCTTCATCCATAAGATCGCACTTGTCAACATCTAGCCAAATCAACAAGCCAGGTGAGTACTTTGAATGTACTCGCAAGGCAGTTCGGACATAAGATATAACAAATGCAAACATGATGCACCATGAGCAGTTAGCAATGCACACTCAAATAATAAATTTGCACGGCATGTTAAATAAAAAGGAAGTCAGGCGGTAGTCCTCTCGAAATCCCAATAAAATAACTGACAACCGATCGGGTGTCTGAAGCGACGCCTCGAAAGGTAAAATAAATTAACATGCCGCAGTCGGGCGCCTGAGCGACACCACATAAAGGGCTTATATTGAAATGTAAAAGACAGTGCGTGCCACAGTCGGACGTCTACGCGACATCTCGGAAAGGGCTTATAACGAAAATAAATAACAGTGATGCCACAGTTGGACGTCTGAGCGACATCACGTAAAGGGCTTATATCGAAAGTAAATAACAAAGGTACCACAGTCGGACGTCTGAGCGACATCTCATAAAGGGCTTATATCGAAAGTAAATAACAAGGGTGCCACAGTCGGACGTCTGAGCGACATCTCATAAAGGGCTTATATCGAAAGTAAATAACAAGGGTGCCACAGTCGGACGTCTGAGCGACATCTCATAAAGGGCTTATATCGAAAGTAAATAAATAGGGTGCCACAGTCGGACGTCTGAGCGACATCACAGAACGGGCTTATATTTCAACATTCATTCCAATAAATTCATGAATTTAAATCACACCAAGAAAAAATACTCAATACATCATAAATAACGGGTTAGTCCATCCACAGGAGTAATCATTCAGCCGGATTTTAACATTCATGTCTATTCACCGGAGATTTGTCACTAAGACTGACACTAAGATTGTCAAGACAAGTTGAACACAGTCCTTGACCAGAGATACGGTTACTTGAATGATTTTGACTCTGCAGAGTTTGTACTATTTAACCACAGCCAACGGATTTCAGTAGTCACGAAGGACTAGTTTCATTTACGGTATTTCAGTAGAAACACATCTAACCAGTACACACCCATTTCCACCTCACGATGCCAGGGCTCACCCTAGGCAACGTTCAAGAAAAACTTTGAGACGGGGAGGCCACAACCTCGAGTAGCATGGGATCAAATTTATATCGCGCGCTCTAAGGGGTGCCCCCCTCTCGGTCCCAACCGGAAACACCTATGCCACCTGATCGGATGACTGGCTTTAATCCAGGGCCATGGAACCCTCATCACGGCCTCTCTATCTGGTGTGTACGAGGAAAGCGGTTGCAACTTACTAAACCATATTCTTTGCAGAAAACATGCGGTAGCACAGAAAGAAATGGATGTTGACACTGGAGTTAAATGGTTTGGCATAAGACTGGCATGCTTCAACACTGCCATCTTACCACCTCTCATGTCACCACATGATCATGTAAACTCACATCAAATAACATATGGAGTTTCGGAGTTCACTTGCTTTAGCTTCGCATGCAATATAACACTTACTGCTATTCAACCATATTCATATAAACATGCCATGAGATAACTACTCAAGCAAACATGCAAAACACTCATCATATCAAAGGTTCAAACATGCTTGCCTGGTTCAGAGTAGTCGGAGTCTAGCTCGATGAAGTTCGCGGTTCCGTCACCTCCTCCGGTATCTGCGGTATAAGAAAATGCGTACTAACGTAAATACCGTGTGTGCACAAAAAGTGTTCCAAATATTTTTCAAATAAATATGATAAAAAACTTCAATCAAAAATCATTTTCTGTTTAAAAGTTATTAAAGATTTAGCCCAGGGACTTGTCTGTAATGAAATAGAAAGTTTCCAGGGGGTAGAACAAAAAAAGACAGAAAACATTTCAGATTGAAAGCGTATTTGCCCGAAGGCGTTTTCAGAAAATGTTTCAAAAAAAGAAAAAGCTGACGGGGGGTCCCACCCGTCGGGTTTAAACTCTGAAACAGAGTCACCGGCGCCCGAAGGCTGCGGTGGTCGCCGGTGGCGATCCACGGCGAGGTAGGAAGAAAGGAGGGTACCTACAGGTTCCTTGGGTCCTTCCGCACCTGTGGGTGGTGGAGTTGGTCGTCGGCGAGCCCCACGTCGACGGCGTCCTCAACTCCGGCGGACGGTGGTTTGGGTGTTGTTGGATCTTGTCGGGGGGCTACAAAGGTTGAATTGGGGCTCGGGTTAGAGCACTAGGTGCACTAGAGGGCTACAGACGCGGTTTGGGTCTACTGGTTCGGTTTAGGTGCTAAGTTTGGCCTGCCTCGGTTGATACTCCAGGTTCCCGACGGAACGGCGCACGGAGCTCGTCGGCGGCAGGGAGCACGCTCTGTGCTGCCCAGGCCACGGCGACGGTTCCGCAGCGTGCACAGGCAAGCAGACGGCCACGCGAAGGCCTCGGGTGGCTTGGGCGGTGCTGGACGGCGCCGAAAGCTGGAGCTGATCCCTGCTGGCCGCCACGGGTGGCTCTGCCACCGCAGAAGCTGCCGGCGTTGGCGGGACACATCACCACTGACGATGGTGCCCGTCCAAAAGACCATGAGGCGCTCTGGATAAGGAGGGGAAACAGGGAGCAAGCCGCCATTGCAGTTACTGGCGAGATCGACATCGTGCTCTGAAGAAAACGACACTGACGGCGCAACTGCAGCACTGAAAGTCTGAACTTTCTGAATTTGAACAGCAACAGTGCACGCCAGGTGTTTGATGAAATGATTTTGGCATGTGGAGAAATTTTCTGACGCTGGGCTTTGGTGAGGTGACCTCTCAATGCACCTGGGGGCTTCCTGATTTATCCTAGAATTTTTCGAGAAGAAAAATATTGAATTTCACCAAAAATGACAAATCTGGTCCAAATTTGCAGTCAGCAAAACTTGAAAAATTTGAACTATGGAAGAGTGGATCTTGATGGATCTAGGTTGGGGGTGCTAAGGACTAGTCAGAGGAGTTGGTTTGGAATCAAAACTCAAAATAAATCAGGTACCTCCTTTATAAATCACCTAAGTCCAAAATAAAAGACAGAAATAGTTTTGCGGATAAAATAAATGGAATAAAAATCAAAAATGGATTGAACTTGCTGGGATTGGATATTTGACTTGACCTAAAGTGGAGGGAGGGGTTTTGGAAGAAATTTTTAACATGGGCTTGGTAGAAGAGAATGGTTTGAATAAAAGTGAATAAACCAAAAACCCATAGGCTTTCTTTTTTAAATGAAAAACTTTCAAAAATAAAATGAGATGAGTCAACACCAATGAAGAGCCTTCAATACCAAACATCAAGGTTGAGGATGACCCAAAAATAAAATTTTGACATAAGAGAAAATTTTGAGAAGGAGAGCCCTTATAGAAAGATTTGAAATAGCCTCCTTCAAATAAATAAAAAGAAAATTTAAAAACCAAATCAAATTTTTTGGAGTGTCATAACACCTACCCCCTTAGGAAAAATCTTGTCCCCGAGACTTTAGTTGATCCTCAAATAGGTGTGGGTGCTCTGTCCGAAGAAAATCCTCTCTTTCCCATGTTGCTTCATCCTCGGTGTGATTGCTCCACTTAACTCTGAAAAACTTGATTGTTTTCTGACGGGTCCTCCTTTCAGACTCCTCCAATATTTTTATTGGACGTTCCCTGTACGTGAGGTCTGGTTGCACGTCAATGTCTTCATGGGATACATGCTTCTCTGGGTTGCTTACGCATTTCCTTAACTGTGAGACGTGGAACACGTCGTGGACGTCTGACAGTTCTTCGGGTAGGTCTAGTTGGTAGGCTACTGTGCCTCTTCGTGCAACTACACAGAATGGTCTGATGAATCTTGGTGCTAGCTTTCCATTAACTTTGAATCGTTGCAGGACCCTCATAGGCGATACTCGTAGGTACACATACTCACCGGGTTCAAAACTGACTCCCCGTTGCTTTCGATCGTAACAACTCTTTTGTCGGCTTTGAGCTGTCTTGAGTCGGTCCCTGATTAGCTTAACTTTCTCCTCAGCTTCCTTGAGCATGTCTAGGCCGAAGATACGGCTGTCTCCGGTCTCTGACCAATTTAGCGGGGTACGACATCTCCGCCCGTACAAGGCTTCAAAGGGTGCCATTTGTAGGCTGGCTTGGTAACTGTTGTTGTATGCGAACTCTGCATATGGCAAGCTTTCTTCCCAACTAGTCCCATAGGTGAGGACACATGCTCTCAGCATGTCCTCTAGAATTTGGTTCACGCATTCGGTTTGTCCATCAGTCTGGGGGTGGTATGCTGTACTGAATACTAGTTGAGTCCCTAGAGCTTGTTGTAATTGATCCCAAAATCTAGAGATGAATTGGGTGCCTCTGTCCGATATTATTGTCTTTGGAACTCCATGCAAACAGACGATACGGGAGAGATAAAGCCTGGCAAGCTTTTGAGTGGTGTGGGTTGTCTTTACTAGGATGAAATGTGCCACCTTAGTCAGTCTATCTGTGATGGCCCATATGGCGTCATTTCCGTATCGTGACCGAGGTAGTCTGACAATAAAATCCATTCCAATCTCGTCCCATTTCCACTCGGGTATCTTGTTTGGCTGTAATAGTCCTGCTGGTTTTTGGTACTCGTCCTTAATGCGCTGACACGAATCACAACATGCAATGAATGTGGCTATGTCCCATTTCATACCGTGCCACCAAAACTTTTCGTGAAGGTCCTTGTACATTTTGGTTCCTCCAGGATGGATCGAATATGGAGCGGTGTGGCCTTTGGCTAGATTTTGCTGTTTAAGGTCTTCTATATTTGGTACGCAAAGCCTATCTCCGTACCACAATATTCCCTTATCGTCTATGATGAATTCTGAGGCCTTGCCCATACTCACTTTTTGTTTTATGCCTTCGATGCTGGGGTGTCCATGCTGAGCCTCCTTAATCTGTTCTATCAGGGTAGGCTGTATTTCCAAATTCGACACACTGCCTTCGGTGACCATCACCAAGTTGAGTTTGGCAAACTCCTGCTGAAATTCTGGTCTCAAATTTGGTAGGCTGTCGTTGCTCGAGCTGTGGTTCCGACTAAGAGCGTCCGCCACTACATTTGCTTTTCCTGGATGGTAGTGAATGCCAACATCATAATCTTTCACTAATTCCAACCAGCGTCGTTGTTATAAATTAAGTTCTGGTTGTGTGAAGATATATTGGAGGCTTTTAGGGTCTGCATATATTTCACAACGGTTTCCAAACAAAAAGTGTCTCCACTCCTTGAGTGCATGAATGACTGCTGCCAATTCCAGGTCATGAGTGGGATAATTTTCTTCATGCTTTCGAAGTTTCCTGGAAGCGTAAGCAACTACTTTGCCTTCTTGCATTAACACGCATCTGAGGCCCTTTCGGCATGCGTCACAATACACTTTGAAACTTTTGTGTATGTCTGGTACAACCAATACTGGTGTTGTTGTCAATTTCCTTTTGAGTTCTTGGAAACTTTTCTCGCAGGCTTCGGTCCATACAAACTTTTTATCCTTCTTGAGCAACTGGGTCATTGGTTTTGCTATGGTGGAGAATCCTTCAATAAATCTTCGGTAATATCCTGCCATTCCCAAGAAACTTCGTACATCCGTTACGCTGGCTGGTGGTTTCCAGCCAAGTACGGCCTTGACTTTTTCCGGGTCTATGGCAACACCTTCTTGGGTTAGTACGTGGCCTAGAAAACCAACCTGTCTTAACCAAAATTCACATTTGTTGAACTTGGCCTACAATTGATGTTTCCTTAGTTCTCCCAGTACAATCCTGAGATGTTCAGCGTGCTCTTCTGGTGTCTTGGAGTATACCAGAATATCGTCAATGAATACCCCAACAAATTTGTCCATAAATTTCATAAATACTTTGTTCATGAGGTGGACAAAATATGCGGGGGCGTTCGTCAGTCCAAACGGCATTACTGTAAACTCATATAGTCCGTATCTGGAGGTAAATGCTGTTTTGGGAATATCCACTGTTCGTACTTTTAATTGATGATACCCCGACCTCAGATCAATTTTCGAGAAGACTTTGGCTTGTGCGAGCTGGTCAAGTAAGTCATTTATCCGGGGCATTGGATATTTGTTTTTGATGGTGACCATGTTGAGTGCTCGATAGTCTATACATAATCTTAGTGTCCCATCCTTTTTCTTGGCAAATAATACTGGTGAACCCCAAGGTGAGGAGCTGGCTCGTATAAATCCTTTGTCCAGTAATTCTTTTATTTGCTTCTTTAATTCTACCAACTCGGAGGGTGCCATTCTATAGGGCTTCTTGTAAATGGGGGTGGTTCCAGGTGCTAGCTCAATGATGAATTTATTTCCCGGTCTGGCGGCATGCCTGGTAGTTCCTCGGGAAATACGTCGGGAAACTCACATACCACTGGAACTTTGCTTAACTCTGAGATGTCCACCTTGTTCAACCTTGGTTGCCGTGATATTTGTCTTTCTTGAGCTGAAATTTTTATTGTCTTCCCATGATGATGGGTAAGAATTACAGTCCGATTGAAGCAGTCAATAAATCCCTTGTTGGTGGTTAACCAGTCCATTCCTAGGATAACATCCAGTCCCTTGTTTTCCAATACGATGAGGTTTGCATGAAACTTTAGTCATTCGAGATGAATAACCACACCTTGGCAGTAATTCTGAGTAACTTGCTTAATCCCAGGGGACTTGATGATCATGGATTTTTCCAAGGGAAGCATCGAAAAATCATTTTGCAAAGCAAATTTCTAAATGAACAAGTGAGAAGCTCCAGAATCAAACAAAACCGTGGCAGGTATTGTGTTGATAGGGAACGTACCGAGTATGATATCTGGGGCATTCCGTGCTTCCTCCCGGGTCACATGGTTCAAGTGACCCTTCTTGTGATTGTTATTGGGGTTGAAGTTGTTCCGCTTGGGCGTTGAATTATTGCCACTGTTGTTCGGCTTGGGGGCCGAGTTTCTTGGCTTGGGACACTACTTGGCATAGTGTCCTTCTCCACAAGCGTAGCAAGTAACGCCTGGGTGATATGTGAACTCCTTGTCCCTTGCATGGAAGTTTTTGATTGGGCGTGAAACATTGGTCATGGGTTTGTGTGCCCCACCTTTCTGAAAATCCGTCTTGCTCCGGTGGTTGCGAGCAAGAGTAGTCTGGTCCCTTTTGCGCTTGCGAAAATCCTCCAAGCTGTGGCGCTCATTTTCCAAGGTAATAGCTTTGTCAACAAGTGTTTTAAAATCCGGGAAGGTGTGTACGACCAGCTGGCATTTAAGTGCTGGTGCCAGACCGTCCAGGAATTTTTCCATCTTCTTGTTTTCAGTCATGTGCTCTTCGTTGGCGTAACGAGACAATAGTGTAAACTGAATGTTGTACTCAGTTACTGTCATGGTTCTCTGTTTGAGGTCATCAAACTCCCTCTTCTTGATCTTCATAATACTTCTGGGAATGTGCGCCCTACGAAAACCTTCTTTGAATTCCTCCCAGGTTATATCATTTTCATTGGGGTGCATGTGTAGGAAATTTTCCCACCATGATGCAGCTGCTCCAGTGAGGTAGTGAGGTGCATATAGTACCTTCTCACGGTCTGAACATTGTGCAATAATTAATTTTCTTTCCATGTCTCGAAGCCAATCATCAGCCTCAAGAGGTTTGTCAGTGTGCGAGAATGTTGGGGGACGCGTCTTTTGTAGTTCAGACAATTTGGATTGCTGCTGATACGGTCCACGGTGATTTCCATATTGATGACATGGTTCATCATTTCTTGGTGTTGTTGCTGGCTTTGTTCATAAAGGTGACATACTTGAGAGAATGCTGCTTCACTGCCTTGTTGACTCGACTGCCCCTGTGTGAAATTGTTGCTTGTCTGCGTACCATAATTTTGTTCTGGCGGACTTGGCATGGAACGAGTCCAAGGACGAGGCATTTTCCACTCTGGTTTTTTTTTGTAAAACTTGTGAGAAAAGCTGTGAGGCAGAATAAATGATTTTGCAAGGTGAAAAATTAAGAACTCCAACATTTTTCAAGAAAATACTTGATTGCGCACGGAGAAGGACCGCTCGGTACATATCTTACACACAAGCCATAATTATACAATACATCACTCAGGATGTGTGTATACATTCCTGACATGTTATTTAGGCTTGTGCACTTCTCCTAGTTCCTACATGATGCGCACACAGACTACTTCTCACAACCTATATACATATAAACATATCATACAAGCTGACACACTGCACGGCTGCTGGGCGCACTCAGTCGGAGATGGTGAGAATTTCCCTTGGCTTGCCGAGGGTAAGACCCAGTAATGCTGGAGACTCAACCTCCTCCTCACTAATAGGCTCCAGTCGTGCAGCACTGAGCTTTGGAGCTGGTGTGGGTGCGGTAGGTGGTGCAGCTCTGACTGGGGTAGGAGCGATGACTCGGTCAAATTCTTCAGGAGTAGGCAGGCGGCGAGTGGCGAGGGTGGCAGGTGTGTGGGATGCCGAGGACGAGACGTAAGTCAGTGGTAGTGCTGTATGGAGAAGCTCCCTCCTGTTGGCGGAACAGCTATGCATGACGGCCATACAAGAAGCCACGAGGTCGTCCACAAGGTTATCGAAAGCTGCCTCAAGTGCCTTGAGATATTCAACCAGCATCTCAATAGCCTCATCCCTCTCTCCCCTAGGGCAAGCGAATGCATAGTGACATGTGTACGGCACGTGGCAGGGAAGGTAGCGGTAGCGATGAGTCTTCATTGAAGGAAGAACATCCCGAAGACGAGCTATCACCTCACGGGCAGCCATCTGCATAGCATGCCTCTCTGTAGGCATGGCTCTTCCCACAAATCGGAAGCGGCGTAACTCGACACGTCCTCCCGTGAATTGCATCGCGGCCTGGTGCATGGACAGACTGTCGGTGATCTTGTGCTGGTAGAGTGTGAACTCCGGACGATTTGATGGCCCAATCGCAATTTTGACGATGGAGGTGAGAAGCTTGACGAACCCCTCAGGTACGTTGGCGAACACCTGTGACTCATAGTCGCTGCCAGCCATCTACAAAAGTAGGCAAAAATTCTGAATAGTCAGATCATAAATTTACGCTGACTGTCAGAAAATGACAACATTTGCAAATTATTAAAATAGCACTTATTACGCAAATAACCGATTAGCAATCACACCTAGTGGCTTCCTACAGTCAGCCTGGCTCTGGTACCAAGTTTGTCACGACCGGTTTTTCAATAAAAAGCTTATTGAGACCTTTATATAGGCCAGTATAGGAAAATCCTCCTTACTGGTAGACAAATCCTTGATACAGAAATACAGTAGTACTAAATATTATACAGGGTTGAGCTGAGGTTGCTCAACAACTTATTACAAGCATGCTAATATTATACATAAGGGCGGAATGACACAAGGGTGTGGTGGAATACTACTGACTCGAAATAAAAGTGGTGGTGGATATGTCACAGTGAAGTGGGTGACATGACTCCTAATCTTGCAGCTCATCGAGCATCGAAGTGAGGCTCGATGATTTTATTCGGGTAGCGGAAGCGTATATGATACAAGTGACCAATTCCAGGATCGCACGGGACTGACTGGGACTCCTCTAGGCGTCAGACTCGCTATCGTACTCTTCATCCATAAGATCGTACTCGTCAACATCTGGCCAAATCAACAAGCCAGGTGAGTACTTTGAATGTACTCGCAAGATAGTTCGGACATAAGATATAACAAATGCAAACATGATGCACCATGAGCAGTTAGCAATGCACATTCAAATAATAAATTTGCACGGCATGTTAAATAAAAAGAAAGTCAGGCGGTAGTCCTCCCGAAATCCCAATAAAATAACTGACAACCGATCGGGTGTCTGAAGCGACGCCTCGAAAGGTAAAATAAATTAACATGCCGCAGTCGGGCGTCTGAGCGACACCACATAAAGGGCTTATATTGAAATGTAAAAGACAGTGCATGCCATAGTCGGACGTCTACGCGACATCTCGGAAAGGGCTTATGACAAAAATAAATAACAGTGATGCCACAGTCGAACGTTTGAGCGACATCACGTAAAGGGCTTATATCGAAAGTAAATAACAAAGGTGCCACAATCGGACGTGTGAGCGACATCTCATAAAGGGCTTATATCGAAAGTAAATAACAAGGGTGCCACAGTCGGACGTCTGAGCGACATCACATAAAGGGCTTATATCGAAAGTAAATAACAAGGGTGCCACAGTCGGACGTCTGAGCGACATCTCATAAAGGGCTTATATCAAAAGTAAATAAGTAGGGTGCCACAGTCGGACGTCTGAGCGACATCACAGAAAGGGCTTATATTTCAACATTCATTCCAATAAATTCATGAAGTTAAATCACACCAAGAAAAAATACTCAATACATCATAAATAACGGGTTAGTCCATCCACAGGAGTAATCATTCAGCCGGATTTTAACATTCATGTCTATTCACCGGAGATTTGTCACTAAGACTGACACTGAGATTGTCAAGACAAGTTGAACACAGTCCTTGACCAAAGATACGGTTACTTGAATGATTTTGACTCTGCAGAGTTTGTACTATTTAACCACAGCCAACCGATTTCAGTAGTAACGAAGGACTAGTTCCGTTTACGGTATTTCAGTAGAAACACATCTAACCAGTACACACCCATTTCCACCTTACGATGCCAGGGATCACCCTAGGCAACGTTCAAGAAAAACTTTGAGACGGGGAGGCCACAACCTCGAGTAGCATGGGATCAAATTTATATCGCGCGCTCTAAGGGGTGCCCCCCTCTCGGTCCCAACCGGAAACACCCATGCCCCCTGACAAGATGACTGGCTTTAATCCAGGGCCATGGAACCCTCATCACGGCCTCTCTATCTGGTGTGTATGAGGAAAGCGTTTGCAACTTACTAAACCATATTCTTTGTAGAAAACATGCGATAGCACAGAAAGAAATGGATGTTGACACTGGAGTTAAATGGTTTGGCATAAGACTAGCATGCTTCAACACTGCCATCTTACCACCTCTCATGTCACCACATGATCATGTAAACTCACATCAAATAACATATGGAGTTTCGGAGTTCACTTGCATTAGCTTCGCATGCAATATAACACTTACTGCTATTCAACCATATTCATATAAACATGCCATGAGATAACTACTCAAGCAAACATGCAAAACACTCATCATATCAAAGGTACAAACATGCTTGCCTGGTTCGGAGTAGTCGGAGTCTAGCTCGGTGAAGTTTGCGGTTCCGTGACCTCCTCCGGTATCTACGGTATAAGAAAATACATACTAACGTAAATACCGTGTGTGCACAAAAAGTGTTCCAAATATTTTTCAAATAAACATGATAAAAAACTAGACAGAAAAATAAAGATGACAGAAAAAGAATCAATCAGCAATCATTTTATGTTTAAAAGTTATTAAAGATTTAGCCCAGGGACTTGTCTGTAATGAAACAGAAAGTTTTCAGGGGGTAGAATAGAAAAAGACAGAAAACGTTTCAGATTGAAAGCGTATTTGCCCAAAGGCATTTTCAGAAAACGTTTCAAAAAAAAGAAAAAGCTGACGGGGGGTCCCACCCGTCGGGTTTAAACTCTGAAACAGAGTCACCGGCGCCCGAAGGCTGCGGTGGTCGCCGGCGGCGATCCACGGCGAGGTAGGGAGAAAGGAGGGTACCTACGGGTTCCTTGGGTCCTTGCGTACCTGTGGGTGGTGGAGTTGGTCATCGGTGAGCCCCACGTTGACGGTGTCCTCAGCTCCGGCGGACGGTGGTTTGGGTGTTGTTGGATATTGTCAGGGGGGCTGCAAAGGTTGAATTGGGGCTCGGGTTAGAGCACTAGGTGCACTAGAGGGCTACAGACGCGGTTTGGGAGGCGGGGATGGTCTCACCTGAGTGAATCAAGCCGGAGCCCGAGGCGGATCGGGGCGGCCGGAGTCGAGGAAGGAGACCTCCTCGGGGTCCTCCTGGTGGCTTGGCGGGGCTCTGGTGCAGTGGAGGTATGGTGCGGGGTCGAGAACGAGCCCGAGGGCTCCTTTTATAGCTGATCCGAGGCGGTGGCCGTGAACGGGATAACTCCTGCGGCGGTTACGGTGGTGCAATGGTTGGTCAGGTGGTTTAGGGGGCTAGGCATCATTGTGGGGGTCTACTGGTTCGGTTTAGGTGCTAAGTTTGGCCTGCCTCAGTTGATACTCCAGGTTCCCGACGGAACGGCGCACGGAGCTGGGAGCGTGCTCTGTGCTGCTCAGGCCATGGCGACGGTGCCGCAGCGTGCGCAGGCAAGCAGACGGCCACGCGGAGGCCTTGGATGGCTTGGGCGGTGCTGGACGACGCTGAAAGCTGGAGCTGATCCCTGCTGGCCGCCACGGGTGGCTCTGCCACCGCAGAAGCTGCCGGCGTCGGCGGGACACGTCACCACCGACGATGGTGCCCGTCCAAAAGACCATGCGGCGCTCTGGATAAGGAGGGGAAACAGGGAGCAAGGCGCCAGTGCAGTTACTGGCGAGATCGACGCCGTGCTCTGAAGAAAACGACACTAACGGCGCAACTGCAGCACTGAAAGTCTGAACTTTCTGAATTTGAACAGCAACAGTGCACGCCAGGTGTTGGATGAAATGATTTTGGCATGTGGAGAAATTTTCTGACACTGGGCTTTGGTGAGGTGACCTCTCAATGCACCTGGGGGCTGCCTGATTTATCCTAGAATTTTTGGAGAAGAATAATATTGAATTTCACCAAAAATGACAAATCTGCTCCAAATTTGCAGTGAGCAAAACTTGAAAATTTTGAACTGTGGAAGAGTGGATCTTGACGGATCTAGGTTGGGGGTGCTAAGGAATAGTCAGAGGAGTTGGTTTGGAATCAAAACTCAAAATAAATCAGGTACCTCCTTTGTAAATCACCTAAGTCCAAAATAAAAGACAGAAATAGTTTTGGGGATAAAATAAATGGAATAAAAATCAAAAATGGATTGAACTTGTTGGGATTGGATATTTGACTTGACCCAAAGTGGAGGGAGGGGTTTTGGAAGAAATTTTTAACATGGGCTTGGTAGAAGAGAATGGTTTGAATAAAAGTGAATAAACCAAAAACCCATAGGCTTTCCTTTTTAAATGAAAAACTTTCAAAAATAAAATGTGATGAGTCAACACCAATGAAGAGCCTTCAATACCAAACATCAAGGTTGAGGATGACCCAAAAATAAAATTTTTACATAAGAGAAAATTTTGAGGAGAGCCCTTATAGAAAGATTTGAAATAGCCTCCTTCAAATAAATAAAAAGAAAATTTAAAAACCAAATCAAAATTTTTGGAGTGTCACAACGCACCTTCTGGTGGCAGTTGACAAGTTCACCAAGTGGGTTGAGGTAGAGCCGGTCAGCAATTGTGAGGCGGCTACTGCAGTTCAGTTTGTCAAGAAGCTAATTTTCGCTTTGGTTATCCTCATAGTATATCATCAGTGATAATGGGACAAATTTGTCTAAATGTGCTATGAAAGAGTTTTGTCAACGAGAGCACATCTGGCTTGATGTTTCATCAGTTGCACATCCTCAATCCACTTGTCAGGAAGATGTGCTAACCATGAAATCTTGAGAGGCATCAAACCCTGGCTCATCGTTCCTTTAAAATGGACTCTGGGTTGTTGGGTGGAAGAGCTATCTTCCTTCGGTTCTTTGGAGCATCAGGACCACCCCCAACAGATCAATAGGTTATACACCCTTCTTCATGGTTTATCGTGCTGAAGCGGTTCTCCCAAGTGATATTCGTCATGACTCGCCCAGAGTGGCGGCTTATGTGGAGGCTAACAATGAGACCACGCGTGAAAATGCTTTGGACGCTCTTGAGGAGGAGCGTGAACTTGCGGCGGTTTGTTCAGCAATCTATCAGTAAGACCTATGCCGTATCACAGCCGTAGGGTTCGAAGCCGGACTTTTCAGGAGGGCGACTTAGTGCTCTATTTGGTTCAAGACTAGACAGGGATGCATAAGCTTTCACCTCCTTGGGAAGGGCCTTTTGTGGTCAGCAAAAATCTCAACAACAGGTCATATTATCTCATTGACATACATGAGAACAAGGATTCATGGACATCTGAGGAAGAGACCCGGCGGCCTTGGAACATTGCTCATCTTTGGCCTTACTACACTTGAGTCATTGGCTCTCGTCCCCGTATATACCTTCATTGATGTACATATCCTTTTATGATCAAACATAATAAAGCCGGCATCCCCAAGTTTTGGGGCCTCTGTCGTTTCATGTCATATTTTCTGAGCAAGAGTCTTTATTGGTTGGTCATAAGGTCATTTGGGGGCTTCCTGCTCAATGAGCATAGCTATTATTACCCTCTTGATCGGCTTTCATGCCATATTATAGGTCACTTGGGGGCTTCCTTCTCAATGAGCATAGCTATTCTTACCCTCTTGATCGGCTTCCTTGCCATATTGTAGGTCACTTGGGGGCTTCCTGCTCAATGAGCATAGCTATTCTTACCCTCTTGATCAGCTTCCATGCCATAGGTCGCTTGGGGGCTTCTTAATCAACGAGTATAGCTTTCATACCCACTTGACCGGCCTCCATGCCATAACTAGTTTAAACCTGCCTGTTTGCAACTTGCTACTCCACCAGGTGACCCGCCGTACTCTTGAATGTCAATCTTTTAAATAAGACCCTGAACTCGTCAAGGTTAAAACAGCGGCTTATGTCACGTGAGAGCTGGCTTACAGAGAGCTAGGATAAACTCACCTGTCTACTGTAGTCTCTCTGCTATGTGGCATGTTCGTACTCTTAATAGTCAATCCTCTCGAAAGTCCCTGAACTAGTTAAGGTTAAAATGATGGATTTATGTCACGTGAGAGCCAGCTTACGGGATGAAAGGCTATCATGCCAAGCTTCTTTGAAAGCAAAAAATTGAGTTTTTTCAAAAACCAATCTATTTTGGTAGTGCCCTGCAAGCCAACTTAACAAATATTTGAGTTATACATACTCTCTATTTCTGTTTTGCAAAAGTTTTTTTACACATGATAAGTTGTCGGGTCATATAAATCCAGGTTATATTGCTCTACATTGATCCTGTTGAGGATATAAGCCACCAAAGTGATGTTTTCAAAAGAATGGATATGACTATAAGTCGCCCTGGATTGTTGGGCTATTTAACTCGCCCTGGATTGTGACTATAAGTTGCCAGTACAAGACACTATTGGATCTTTTACAGATTATATACCAAGCTTTCAAGAGATTTTGGCAAAGTTGAAAGACCAAATGTGCATATATAAGGCAAGATCAAAAAGATTAAGTTGCTGAAGCATAGTTGGCATAACATGCTCGAAGTTCATAAAGTTTTAACTAGCTATCACAAGGTTATAGCTGAGCCTGAAGGTTTTTTAACCAAAGTTTTTTAGGAGTTAAAATTACTCCTTTAAGCCGGCCTCTGCGCCACCTGAGTTAGACCCCGTCGGGTTGTCATCGCCTTGGCGCCTTGTGCTGGAGGTTCCTAGGTCATCCTGTGCTTGGTCTTCATTGGAAATCTGAAGATTGCCTAATGTCCAGTCGATACTCATTAAGGCTTCGAAGAAGGCTTCATCGTTTATAATAGGAGTGGGGTCAATATCAGGAGCAAAAGAATGCTTACACCTTGGCGGAGTGAAGTCTACAATGTCATAGGATGGTGCCTTGATGCGGGTGTTGTTGTTGTCATAAGCTGCCTGATACTTAGACAAATCTAGCTCCTGCGCTAGTTGACACGCCAAAGGCCGCATTTCTTTGACGCATCTGGTGAAATCAGCCTCTTCGAAGACAAACCAGTCGTCATTAAACTCTGGACACCCGCCAGCCATCTATGTTGGGTCTAACTCTGATTGCCATGCTTTTGCCTAGCTTAGGGCAGTAATGGCTCCTGAGCAGGAGGCTAATAATTTGAGCTCTTCAATATGCCATGTTATTGTTGAAAGATGATCCAACACAGTCTTAATTAGGGTTGGACGTTTTTTGCCATTTGACACGGCCACAAGGGTTCGCAGAGTGCCATAGCTTCTTAGTCAAAGAATAAACCGCCTTCAGCTTCAATAGCATGTTTTGACCAAGGCTTGCACTCCTCGCATCTGCTCAGTATTTTGCATCAGTCGCCCAGAGGGTTAGAAAAATTAAATATTCTAAGTCACCAGGCAAAGTTAAAACACCTCAAGTAGAAGATGAGTTACTTCAATTGAAGGCAAGTTAAATTTACCAAAGATGGCGGCTGTCATTTGAGAAATGTGTTGTTTTAAGCCGGACAACTCTTGAGTCACAGCTTTACACTTGGTTTCAACATCTTTTGCTCTTTTCAATAGAGTGGCCTTCCCAGTCTCCCAGACGGCTCTTTCTCCATCAAAGTTGGTCTTGATCTTCTCAATGTTTTCCAAGGAAGATTTTATACTTATTTCAGCCTTGGCATGTTCACTTTGTTGTACCTCCAAGCTTCTCTTCAAATCGGCGATGTTTGACTCGCCCAAGTTTAGAGCCCCCTGCCAAGGGTCACAAGCCATGATAAGGATCAAATAAGTTCTAAGGGGATTACGTTCAACAATGGTATTTAAGTCCCAAGCACATTGCAAGCAATATCTTTGGCACTTGGGGGCTAATGTACGAGGAAGTTTTTTAACTCGGCGATACAGAAGACCCGGCTCATCTTTGAAAGATAAGCCGACCCTTGGGGGCTACAAGTGTTTTCTCCCGGCTCATCTTTGAGTGTATACACTTAACCCCTCAAACTTCTGAGTCAAAAGAGGGGTTAAGTGTATACATACCTCATACTTTTGTTTCATCAAATTCACTAAGCCAGCCTCCATGTCACGACTTGTGTGAAGGCGGCTTAGATAGCCTATGTGCAAATCGCTTGCACTAAATCTCTAGTTCCAGTTTAGCCTTGCCTTTCTCCAATGAAGGTGTTTCTTCCTTGGTTGAGTGCTTGGCTAGCACTCTGTAGACTTCGGGCACCTTAAAAGTAGACCCGGTAACAGCAATGTCATCAACAGTGTCATCAGCTGGGCTCTTGTCAATTGATTTGGTAGGAGAAGAAGGTTTAGGACTTGGCGGGTCAGGATGACCCGCCGGGTCAGCATCAACATTCATAGCCTCTGCAACTGTTGCCTCAGTCTGAGGAGGCGGGTCATCTTGTTCGTGTTGAGTTTCCTCGGGCTGTTCAGTATTAATTTTTGGAATTACCAGTACCTGTTCTTTTGACAGAAGTTTGAGGGGCCTTGGAAGAGTCGCCAACTTTTCTTTTCTTCTCAATGGCTTTGGCTCTGTGATTACACTAAGTATTAAGACATGTTTAATAGCAAAAAGCTGAAGGGTTAAAAATAAAGGTAAAGGTTTACCCTCATTTGATGACGAAAGCAGGCATCTGGGTTTGAGATGAGTTGCCAAAAGAAGGTGGTGACTCCTGATAATCAGAGTTAGAAGGGTTAAGAGGATGTCTTGTAAGACCGGCTTTTGGTAAGGAAAAGGTTGGGTTTTGTGGCACCTTAGCTGGCCACTTATGAGCGAAAGGTTCATGGCTTAATCCGGCCAGTAAGTCACCAGAGCCGCCACTCCGTGTTTGGCATCTCACGTCATGTTCAGCCTTCTTCAAAACAAAATTTGGGTCTAAATAAGCATTTAGGTGAGAAAATGGTACTTTCCGGACAACCCGCCTGATTCCCCTTGGAGGTGGCTACTCTGAGCCGGAAGAGATAGAAATTAGCTCATGGTTATCAGCCCGGCTCTCAGCACCATCCTCCTATGAGTAAGAAGCATCAGCTACATTATTAAAGAGATGACCAAGAGAGTCAAGATCTACCTCATATTGGTCATCAACTTCCAATGACTCGCTGGCAGCAGCCGGCTTAGCTTTAGCGGCTGGCTTGGTTTTCTTCGGTTTTGGACCACTTTTCTTTTCGGGAGCAGTGGATTTTAACTTCCTCTTCCAAAGGCTAAGTCAGGCTATATACAAAGGAGATTGATAAGTAAGTGGCAGAGCAGAATTAAAGGTATTTTTTAACCCATACATCAAAGTAATACTTACAGCTGGAGGCGGGTTAGCCTTGAAAAATGGAGGTAATCCGACTTTGTTGCAATTCTCTTGTGACTTCCCAAGTAGAGATTTCATATCTTGAAAGACTTCTTCGGTAGTAAAATTGTCAGACCCATACCGCTAAGGGTCATCTGACTCGCCAGAATACTCATACATTAAATTAGGCCCGCGACTTAAAGGAAGAATCCTCCATGAAACCCAACAGCGGGCTAAGTTGACCCCTGTCAACCCATTGGCTATCAAAGCCGACACTTTGGGGTATTATTGGAGAGCTTCAGTATGTTCGACCGAAAGGAGTTTTCTTGGAGGGTCATAATCAATGGGAAGACGATTAACCCGGAAACCTGGAAGAGGGTTCTCATTTGCTGGGGCAGTATTTTTGCAGTAAAACCAGGTTTTGACCCATCCTTTGGGATGGCTCAGCAAAACAGCGGTACGAAAGCATCCCTCTTGGCGTCTCTGAATTGAGATCCCACCTAGTTCTTGAAAGGGGCCACTGGCACATTCAGTCTGGAGATTCAAATAAAAGAACTCTTTGAAGAGAGCGACGGTGGGTTCCACTTGCAAATAGACTTCACAAAATATTTGGAAGTAGCTGAGGTTGGTTACTGAGTTTGGGCCTATATCTTGAGGGTCGAGGTTGAAATAATGCAACACATCTAGGGAGGATTTTAACCCGGGCGGTGTGAAGCCCCTAAGAATATGGTCAGTGAAAACAATTACTTCTCCCTCGCCGGGATTAGGGACATTTTCCCTTTGGCTGAGCCTCCAGCCAAGTTCTTCCTGAGCCGCTAGTAGGACTTGATCTACGTAGTCTTTAAGCATTTGCTCGGTGACCAGAGA
The DNA here is from genome assembly GCF_018294505.1 of Triticum aestivum. Classification (NCBI taxonomy): domain Eukaryota; kingdom Viridiplantae; phylum Streptophyta; class Magnoliopsida; order Poales; family Poaceae; genus Triticum; species Triticum aestivum. The sequence goes on along the minus strand of NC_057795.1, from coordinate 258,511,771 downwards.
AGGACCCCAATTGCAAAGAGTAGTTTTGGCCATGATGAGTCGCCTAAAAGTATGAAGGCGAGTTAAAAGCAAAGTACAAGAGTGAGCCGTCTTAAGATAATGGCGGGTTAATTGAAATAAGCAGTTTCTGGAATTCTTGGCGAGTTACAAGTTCATTGTTAAGCCGCTAGAAAGGTGAAGGGTGGGTCAATTATCTATGGATCTAGGATTGCTGAATTTTGCTAAGTATGGGGCAAATAGGTTTCACAGTTTATAGCTATATTTACGGATCTACGAACGGTGCAAAAAGGGCAATAATTGCTAGACCTAAAAAAGAGAAGTGGCAGAAGAGCTAGTAGGTTATATATTGATTCTGAAGAGGAAGCAGTCTACAGAAGATACAAGATGAAGGCTAAACTGCTACCACACTACTCCTACTTTGTTTTTGGACCGAAATATGAGTTCTATTCAAAAAGCACATGAACTTAGATGAACGCCGACGAACTCAATGAACTCAGATGACCTAATGCAGATCTGAGGGAGGAGAAGAATGAAACCTGATGGTGCTGGAGGAGAGAGGACGTGTGCCGCAGAACTCTGGTTACAACAGGTTGATGTAGCGGCTTGGACGGAATGGCTAGCGTGGTTCGGCTAGTGCGGCGAAAGTCTAGACGCGGCGGGCATTGCGAGGAGGAAGAAGACATGAGAGCGACGGGGTAAAGTGAAAAGAGATGGACCCCCGTGCCTATTTAAAAGGGAAAAGTGAACAGTGAAACGGCAGGCCCGAAGATCGAGGAGGCGTCATAATTACAATAACAAAAGGGTGCCTCGATTTTTAGAACGGTTGATTAATGCAAAGATCTGTTGTGACGTCATGAGGTTTTTCCTGAATTTATGAAGATGATGTCATCCTCTTATATGGAAGATTATAAAGATCTGTTCAAGGTTAAATTCTAGAAGAACCAAAGAAGACTCGCCAACCAGAGAGTGAAGATTGGCATGAACAAGTTCAAATCAATATGGAGCCTAATGTTGGGGATATAACCCCATGATGTAACCCGCCCAAGAGGGGTCATGTTAATTGTTGGCGACTCAACAATGAAGCCTAGACAGCCCAAGAAGCCAAGACATGAAGCTTGGAGGCGGCTTACAAGGCGGGCCGACTAAAGGCCCAAGACCTAGAGATGGCGCGTGACACGAAGGTGTAAGCCCCCCGATGGCGACTTGCCAAAGAAGGCAAGGTGATGTAGAGCTGGCGTCAGTTAAGAAGTATAAGCCGGTCCAGACTCTTGTAAGCCCAGGGCCTCGATCTGTGTATATAAAGGTGAGTCCCTGCGGCGGGTTAGACTCAAGTAACAAGCAATCGATAGCTAGGTCAAGTGAATCCGCTCCCTTGTAGTCGATACTCAAGCAATAGCAACAAGAGCAGGAGTAGGCTTTTACCTCCACCATGAGCGGACGAACCTGGGTGAACTCGTGTCTCTCGTCCCGCTCAACCCCTTTAAGCTAATCACTATAGCCATGGCCTCGCACCTAAGTCCTTTCACGAGGGCATCTGCCGTGACAAAACCATGACACTTAGGATATCGCAACTATGCTACTCGCTACTTTCTCTTGTTAGTACCTGTTGTATTGTATCGCTTTACTTACATTCATACCTGGTTGATTATGTGCATCAGTGTTCATGATAACCTGCATATCCACTGTTCTCTCCTAATTATCAGATCTATATTAATGCTTACATTAATGTAGAAAAAACCAATGCTTATGAAGAAGTTTAGCTCTACATTGTTCTTGTAAGTATCTGCTGCCCTCTATCACTGTACTTATATTGTCAGCTAGTTGTTCATGTACCATCACTTTGCATCTTATTTTCCCTTGGCATCCATTTTGTACACATCATATCTATGTTTACTCTTACCAAAATGTTGAACAAAACCAATGCTACTGAAGATGTTTAGCTCTGCATTACTCTTGTCAGTACCTTCTGGATGTATGCTGTCGGGGAAGCTGATCCACGAACACCTATGGGGACCGGCGGACCGAGCCCCTTTCGGTTCGGCGGGGGGCGGAGGTCGCACGAAGAGCGGATCGAGGCGACGCACACGAGCAGTTTACCCAGCTTCAGAGCTCTCCGGAGAGATAATACTCCTACTGCTGCTTGTCTGATTGTATTGTGTTCTTGCTCGGGGGCGCTGAGTGCTACAGTACACACGAGCTGCTAACGAGACCGAGCATGAGTGTTTTCTGGTCCCCCCCACCTACGTTGCGCATGGGCCTCCTTTTATATGCTAAAGGGGTCTCCGACAGGTGGCAACGTAGACAAGGGCAAAAATGGAAAAGGAATTGTGGTTGGTACAACTACTTGTACAGTGTATCCTACCTAACCCTGACAGCAGGGGATAAAGGCATTAAATGCCCGTCTGCGTCGCCCAAATAGTGCAAAAAGGACCATCAGGGACGCCACCGTTCGCCACGATGGCAGTCTTGTCAGCGTCGCTTGCCACCGCGCACCGCTGGCTGCACAGCCTCTTGCCACGCGCGTCTGGAAAAGCCTCAGGGCGACACGTTGGTGGATGTGCTGGAGCGCGGGTACTGAGTGGTAGCTTGTCGCGGCAAGCGCCTTGCCGCGGATATTGTCTTGTCGCGCCCGGAAGCTTGTCGCTCACCGGGCCTTGCCGGGACGCGTGGCGCGTCGCGGCAAGTTCCTTGCGATGCCTTGGTTGGCCTTCCTGGCAAGCTCCTCTTGCCGGGGCCTTGTCTCCTTGGCTTGAATACTTTGTTCTTGAATGGCTCCAAAGGAACCACGGAGGACCTTGGCGGTCACCCGGCAAGCCTTGCCGCGGTGTGCTGCAACTGCCCGTGCACAAGTTCGGGATACTAGGGTACCCCTACTCTAGTACACCGACAGGAGCCCCCGGGCCTGGGCCACACGCGGTGCCGAGTGCTGTTGGGCCAGGCCCAAAACAGGGCACGGGCATGCACGGCCTGGATTACGCCGTATCTTACTCCGTATCCACCGCGCCCTTCCCCAACAGCACGCGTCGAATGCGGCGTCATGGGAGAGATCATGGGTGGTTTCTTTATTCGGAAAGACGGAATGTCCGCCCCCTCCCTCTTTATAAGCAGGGGAAACAGGGGCAGTTCACCCATCTCGCCGGTTGCTACTCCAATCTCGGAAATCTCTGCCGCTCCCCCCCCCTTCTCAAAGCCGAAAGAGAGCAGTGCGCCGCCCCCCATTGCCACCAGCACCACCAACGCCGTCGATCTCCCCCACCACCTCCGCCATGGCTCCGAAAGCCGACAAGGGGAAGGGCGTGAAATCGGTCGAGGCGCAGCGGCTCGCGGCGCTGCGAAAGCTGACAATGATGAAGTACAAGCCGCTGGTTAGGATCAAGTTAATGTTACTTCATTAATTATTGTTAATGATGTATATGCTGGAAGATATTTATGGCCGAGTTACGCCGGCAAGTATAACACTAGTAGAAAACAGGGCTTTCGTCCAGTCCAGTTTAGCCCATTAGTCCCGGTTCAATCCAGAACCGGGACCAATGGAGCTATTTGCCCCGGTTCGTGAGCCCAGGGGGCCGGCCGGGCCACGTGGGCCATTGGTCCCGGTTCGTCCGGACCTTTTGGTCCCGGTTGGTGGGACGAACCGGGACCAATGGTCCTGGCTCCTGGCCCACCACTATTGGTCCCGGTTGGTGGCATGAACTGGGACCAAAATAGCAACAATAAGTATTTTGTTGTAAGTAGAAACAAAATAAAATAAATAAAGCAACAAAGGAAACAAAAAAAGAGTTTTCAGATTTGAAAACTAATGGCACTAACAGAAAGTTTATAATTTTTCTAAAACTAAAAGCAAAAAGAATTAAAAAATAAAGCAAAAAACAACAAAAACTAAATAATGCAGAAAACAGAACAAAAACTGAAAAAAAATAAAAATAGCAACAATAAGTATTTTGTTGTAAGTAGAAACAAAATAAAATAAATAAAGCAACAAAGAAAACAAAAAAAGAGTTTTCAGATTTGAAAACTAATGGCACTAACAGAAAGTTTATAATTTTTCTAAGCAAAAAGAATTAAAAAATAAAGCAAAAGACCAAAAGAAAAATAAACCAAAACCAAAATAAACTAAATAAAGCAACAAATAAAACAAAAAAACAAAAAAAATGCCACCTACTGGGCCCCCACGGCCTGAATACGACTAGAAACCCTATGGGCCAGGATTCAGGCCCGTGGAAGGCCCAGTAGGCCCACAGGCACAAATGGCAGAGTTAGGCCCGAAAGCCTGCTTTAGAGAGGAGCTCGAGAGGGGAGCCGCACCGCACCTTATAAACTGGTGCGGCTCCCTCTCAACTAGCGAGGTGGGACTAAACATTTGGCGTGGGGCAGCACAAGGCCTTTGGTCCCGGTTGGTGGCACCAACCGGGACTAATGCCCCCCTTTAGTCCCGGTTGGTGCCACCAACCGGGACCAAAGGCCGCCGCTTCCCGCCCTTTGGGATGCTGAAAATTGGCCTTTGGTCCCGGTTGGTGGCACCAACCGGGACTAAAGGGGGGCATTAGTCCCGGTTGGTTCCACCAACCGGAACTAATGCCCTTGCTATATAACCAGGACTTGTGAAAATTTCACATCTCCCTCGCCTCCCTAGCCAGTTGCCCCCGCCGCCAGGCTGCCCAAATCGCTCGCGCGCTCCTCGTCGCCGTCGCCGCCGCCGGCCGCCATCCCCGTCTCCCCGTGCCCCTGCCCCGCGCCCGAGCCCACGCCGGCCGCCGCCCCGTGCCCCTGCCCCGTCCCCGAGCACGCACGGCCGCGCCCCTGCGCCCCGGCCCGCCCCCACCATTGTCGACGTCGTCGCCGGCGCCCGCCCCCACTGCCGCGCCTGCCTCGACGCCGCCCCTCCTCCCCGTTCGGTCCGGCTCCGGCGACCCCCTTTCCTCCATGTCCCCTCGATCCTCTTCATATAATTTTTTTTCATATAATTTTTTTTCATATGCATATGTTGATTATATGGATGGATGGATGATGTATATGTTCATTATATGGATGGATGGATGATGTATGCTTTTTTCATATAATTTTTTAGGTAGATTTTTAGAATTTTTTGTGTATGTATGTTATGTTTATATGTATGTATGTATGTTCATATGTATGTATGTTTATATGCAAAGCATATGCAAAGAAAATGTATGAATGGTCATATGCAAAAAAAACAAGCAATACAAGAAGAAGAAAAAGAATGAGAGGAAAAAGGAAAAAAGAAGAGGAAGAAAGGAGAAGAAGAGGGGATAGGAAGAAGAGGAGAAATAAATAAGAAGAAGAAAAAAGAAGAAAAAGAAGAGGAGAAGAAGAAAAGAATAGAGGAGAAGAAGAAAAAATAGAATTTTTTTTCTATTTTTTCTTCTTCTCCTCTATTCTTTTCTTCTTCTCCTCTTTTTTTTCTTCTTTTTTTTCTTCTTCTTCTTCCTTCTTCCTTCTTCCTCTTTTCTTCCTTTTCCTTATTTTCCTTTCTCGAGGGATAAGAAGAAAAGAAGAGGAGAAGAAGAAAGAAAGGAATAGAGGAGAAAGAAGAAACTTTGACACGAGGGGGGGTACCGATACCCCCTCCCCGATAACATTATTTAGGCACCCGAAAATTCACCAAAAAGCTCCGGGACTACCGAAGAAGCTGCAATTTAGGCACCTGAAAGTAAGTACTATATAGTAGCATATTCCAGGCATCTCCTAGTGATTCAAGCGCTAGTTTCATCAATACCATTTAGCATGCTTGCTAATTATCAGTTTGATTGACCTCTATTTCTTGTAAAGTGGTTGTGGCAGGAACAAGGGAATGATTTCTGTGGATACTACATTTGCGAGTCCATCCGCCACACGACCTGTGAGCGGGGCTACTCCGACAAACAATATGAAGTGCGTAAATAACAATATTCACAATTTTATTTTATTACCATCATTTGTGTTGAGTTTCATTCATTCATATATATATTTATATATATGTATTGACCCCCTTCTTAAAATTAGATGTTTCGGATGCGGGATGAACTCCTAGCACCAGATCGCATGCGAGTAATTCAAGAGGAATTGGCGGCATTCTTTCTTGACCACGTGATCGCTGAAGACAGAGAATACTATGTGGACCACGCGTCCGTATTTTAGGAGATTATATATTTGTAAAAGATAATTATTGTATATATGTAGCCGGTAGTGTCGGATAGATATACGAGAACTTGTTTGTTCGATCAATCTCTCGGAGAAGGAGAGGTGGTCGATATCACTTCTCTCTGTATGCATATATGTTCATGACGATCTTCTGTTTGCTTACTAGCTAGCTAGCGTGTCTAGCTAGTCCTCTCTATACGTATGTATGTATGGTACGTAGCGTCGACCAAGCACGGACAAAAGAGAGGACACTTCTCTCTATTAATTAGCTAGCTATAGCACAATATATGAAACACCTAAATTAACCCCCCAAAACCCCCCAAACCCCCCCCCCTTCAAAAAAAACAAAAACCACAGCCACACAAACGCTGATGCGTGGATGCCTATTGGTCCCGGTTGGTGCCACCAACCGGGACCAAAGGCCCTCCTGCCTGGGCTCAGGGGACAGGCCACGTGGAGGCCCTTCTGTCCCGGTTCTGGATTGAACCGGGACTAAAGGGGGAGGCATTAGTACCGACCCTTTAGTCCCGGTTCACCAACTGGGACTAAAGGCCCTTACCAACCGGGACAATAGGCCCTTTTTCTACAAGTGTTCTTTGACGGCCTGGTGGAAGTGCCGGTCCGCTCCGATGAACAGAAGAGCCTCACCCGCGACACCACCGATGCGGAGATGCAGCGCATCGCCACCAGGCTGGAAGAGGCGGCGGCAGCAGCGGCCGCGGGCGAGTTCGGATTCACCGTGGAGGAGGCGGAGGTAGCAAAGGCGGCAAGCCTTGTCGAGCGGGAGGAGTTCGCCGGCGAGGAAGAGCTTGCCGGGCCTGAAGCTGAGTCGAGCGAGCCCGGCGAGGGAGAGCTTGTCGGGCCCGAACCTTCGGACAGCTTGCCGCAGGCAGAGCCCCCAGCTCCGCCAAGAAGGCGTCTCCGCAAGGCCGCGGAGGTAGCGAGGCGAGAGACGAGTCAACAGCCGCCGAGCCGCGCGACACGCTCTACTGCGGCAAGCACCATTGTCGCGGGAGTGCCTCACGCCGCTGCGGCAACTGGAGCGGGGTCTTCCAGGTCCGCCGTACTGCTCCTGCCAAGCGGATAAGGGAACCTACTCCTCCGCCTCGTCGCACCGGAGGCGAGCCGGACTTCGATCTCTCCGCGCTCAGCTCCGACGAGAAAGAAGAAGAGTAAGATTCTTTGTTGTACTTGTAGTTCTTCAATTCTTGCTGTTTTGTCTTGTATCTGATTTGCTTTACTCCGAACCCATTCCTTTTTAGGACTCTGGCCCAAAGAGCGGCGAAGAGAGCCAAGGTCCCGGTGATTGTCATCGAGGACGAACCCACCACGACAACAGAGGGCGTGTCCGAGACCATCTTGCCGGACCCAGCAACTTTTCCCCAAAGCAGCCCCCAGCGCAGCCCCCAACGTAAGTGTATAGTTTATTTCCTACTTTCAGGCGCGCATGGGTTCTCTTCCTTTATTGATATCTGACTGTTGGTTCGTGCAGGAGCAGAGCAGCCTCACCAGGGGAGCCCGGAAGCCGCTCCTGAAATGACATCTGCTTCGACTACACCGCCAAGGGAGGATTCCCCGGCAAGGGAGCGTTCTTCGGCAAGGGAGAATTCTCCGGCAAGGGACAGTTCTCCAGCAAGGGACAGGACCAGCGACCCTCCGGTGGTTGAGACCACGACTGCAGATCCTAGTATAGGTAATCCTCTTGCTTTAAAACTTCCCTTGGGTTCTTTTTCTTCTGATTTTATTTTTGGATATTTATTTGACTTTTCTCCCCTCTTCGGTCGTCAGATCCATCTGCTACGGATCCGATGGAAACCGAGGTCACCGGCGAGGAGAACGCGCGCAGCAACACCGATGACGCCGTCGCCACCGAAGGAGAAGCCGGCGCTGATGATCTCGCCGGTGAAGAGGCCGCCAAAGCTGCCGCCGCAGAGGCTGGCGAGGGATCCGGCGATCGCACTGACGGCCCCGAGGCCGCAGGAGCGCCAGGCGCTGCGCCGAACGCCGATCCCTCCGCCGCTGCTGCAGCGCCAGGCTCCGAAGAGCCCCAGCCCGGTGCCTATTTGAAGGCCGGCGACGGTATCTTCATCAAGCTCCCCTGGGCTTCAAGCTCCAGGGCGCCGGTCGAAGGAGAGATTTTGGATGGAGAGGTGCTCGCCTCCGCTGGGCTGACGCTGGTCGATGTGCCAAACAGCAGCAGCGATGAGCCTGAGGAGGAGCGGCTGCTTTGGAAGCTGTTGTCGCTGTACTGCGCCCGACAAGCCAAGCTAGAATCCTGAGAAGCACTTGTCGCGAGGGCGGGAGTGGACATTGAGAAGCGCGCTGAGGAGCTCCGGGGTCTCGGGCAGGAAACTCTCCGATCCCTGGCAGAGGAGCGGGAGCAGGTTAAAGAGGAGTGGAAGGCTTTCCTCCTCGCGAAGGCTGAAGTTGAAGAGCAACAGCGGCTCGCTGCCGAGAAGCTGTCTGCGCAGGAAGGTGAGTTGGTGCAGCGCAAGGTTAACCTTGAGAGCCATGAGGAGGAGCTTGCCGCGCGCGAGCAAGCAATTGGCGGGGCTCTCAAAGAAGCAAAGGATGCCGCCGCAGCTGCCGAGGCCGCCAAGAAGGAACTGGAGACGAAGATGCCGCAGCTGGAGGCCGATCTCAAGGCGAGCGGCAAGGAGCTTGCCGCGCTCAAGCGTGAGTGCGAGAAGGATGCCGCCGCTCATGGCGAGCTGCAGGGTCGCCTCGCTGAGAGGAGCAAAGAGCTTAGCGCCGCCAAGGACTCCAACGCAGATCTTGAGTTGAAGCTGGCCACTTTGACCAAGACACTGGACGGCGCCAGGGAGCAGGAGGTGGCCTTGAAGGAGAAGATCAAGGCCGACGAGGCGCTGCTGGCAAGTGCTGCTGCCGCCCAGAATGCTTTTAGGGAGACTGTGGAGCACTGGACTGAGGGTCTGGTAAATGTTGCCGCAGCCATCGACGGGGAGCTGGCGCAGCTGGGGATGGAGGATCTTGGGTACTCCTCCGATGAGCACCTCCAACCCAGCGCCAAGCTCAGCTTGTTCTTCAAAGGCGTGGCGATGGCCCTCCAGCGACTCCGGGAGAAGATCCCAAAGCAGCTGGCCGACGAGTCGCGCAAGATCTGCGCGGGAGTTCTTCAAAAGGTGCTAGTGAAGGTGGCCTTCCGCAACCCAGGCCTCAACTTCACCAACGTCCTCAGGTCTCTGCCGCCGGATGCTGATCTGGAAGCGCGCAAGGCCCTTGTCGCACCCATTGTGGACAAGGTGAGCGAGATCAAGAGGGTTGAGGGCGATCGCGTAGATTAGGCCGCCCGTTTTCTATTTTTCTTGTCACTGCTGGTCATGTTATCAGAACAATCTGTTAGAGCTGCGACAAGCTATCTTGTAATATAACTCTATTTTGGGTAGAGATTGTTGTGTTATTTCCTTTACTTGATTCCTTCCTTTGTATGTTTTTGCCCTACGCTTTTAGGGAACTTGTCGGCGCAGGCACCTTAGCCGCGAGCGCTGAGTGCGGGACATCAGCAGCCTGCTGGCGGTGCCGCTTCCGACAAGAAACCTTGTCGCAACTAGTCGCAGCTCACTTAAGTTGTTGAGCGGACTCGAAACAAAGTAAGGGCGCAACTAGCTACGAGTTGGTTCCTCTGCGCACAGGTTTTCCATACAAAGTACGGTCATTCGAGGAAGATAACTTAAAAATTTAAAACTGATTGCTCAAACTTTGGCAACTTAGCTTTTCTGTCGTTTGCTTTTCGGTAAGGCGAAACTTCCTTGAACGATGCCTGGTCCACACCATTATCTTCTCCTTTCCCCCGGTAAACTTGTGTGCGAGGGAACCTTCCTTTCCTTTTTGAGAAAAAGAAAGAAGAGAAAATAAAGATATGGAGCCTTATGGCTCGTTATTGCTTACCGGGGGTAGGCGCTGCACAAAGTGTCAGATAACGCATGCAAAGATAGTAGAAAGCATGAAATTGACAAGATGTGCGGAGCACATGAGCTTTACTTATGCACGGGTTCTGCGCCCGGCTTTGTACAAAGGATTACATGCAACATCGGCAAGACTTGTACAAAAGGTGGTTGCTAGAACAGGTTCCGGCAACCGCGCCTTATGGGTAAAACTTACGAAGATGCTCAATGTTCCAGGAGTTGCTCACCGGAATGCCATCTTCGGTCTCAAGGCGGACAGCGCCAGGCCTAGTGACTCGTTTCACCCGGTAAGGGCCTTCCCACTTCGGCGTCAACTTGTTGGAATTCTTGGCGGACTAAACGCGCCGAAGAACAAGGTCGCCTTCCTCGAAACTTCTGGCATTAACTTTGCGGCTATGGTAGCAGCGCAAAGCTTGCTGGTATCGAGCAGCTCGTACAGCAGCCTAAAGACGGTCCTCCTCAAGGAGCAGCGTGTCATCTTGTCGCAGCTGCTCTTGCTCAAGCTCATCATAAGCGAGCACTCGAGGTGACCCGTATACGAGTTCCGTGGGGAGAACTGCCTCTGCTCCATAGACTAGAGCGAAAGGTGTCTGGCCAGTGGCTCGATTTGGCGTCGTCCTGATCGACCAAAGAACCACCGGCAGCTCCTCAATCCAGTTCCTTCTGCACTTGCGCAGCCTGTCGAAAGTCCTGGTCTTGAGCCCGCGCAGCACTTCCGCATTTGCTCTCTCCGCTTGACCGTTGCTTCTCGGATGAGCAACAGAAGCGAAGCAGACCTTGGCGCCAAGATCTTGGACGTAATGCATGAAGGTGCGGCTCGTGAATTGTGTGCCGTTGTCGATGATGATCCTGTTAGGGATCCCGAAACGGCAAACAATCGACCTGAAGAACTTAACTATTGACTGTGCTGTCACCTTCCTCACTGGTTCCACTTCCGGCCACTTTGTGAACTTGTCGATTGCAACGTACAAGTACTCAAAGCCCCCGACAGCTCGGGGAAAAGGGCCGAGGATATCGAGCCCCCAGACCGAAAATGCCCAGGATAAAGGGATCGTCTGGAGAGCTTGAGCTGGGTGGTGTATCTGCTTGGAATGGAACTGGCATGCTTCACACTTGGTTACTTGTGCAGTTGCATCCTGGAGGGCTGTCGGCCAAAAGAAACCTTGTCGGAACGCTTTGCCGGCAAGTGCTCTTGCGCCAATGTGGTGACCACATATGCCTCCATGTATCTCTGCCAACAGCTTTTGTCCGTCTTCCCGGTGAATACACTTCAATTTCACACCGTTGAGCCTTCTTCTGTACAGTGTGTTGTCGACAAACTGGTACATACTTGACTGCTGGGCTACTCTTTCCGCTTCTTCTTGCTCTTCGGGAAGTTCTCCTGTCTGAAGGAAAAGGACAATCTGTTGTGCCCATGCTGGAGCTTGCGGCTCGACAACAAGGACTAAAGGCACATCTGCTGCTGCGGGAACATCTGCTTCTACAGCGAGAACCTGCGGCTCAGCCGGAGCTTGATGTTCCCTGGCAAGCTTGCCGGAGCAAAACTTGTCGGGAGCGTCTGCTTCAACGGAACAAATCCTAGTGCTTGCCGGAGCAGACTGCTCCTCAGCACTCTTGGTGTTGATTTTGACGACCTTCTTGGCGGCGGCTCCGGGGAGCTCTGCCGGAAAATAGTCACCAGAAATCAACTTCCTCTTCTTGCTCTGTCCAGTTGATGGCGTTACAGATGGTTGAGTCAGCTTGAGCACAAAGATCCCTGGTTCCACAGGTAACTTAAGCGCGGCGCACTTTGACAGGCCATCGGCAATGTCATTCTGAGCTCTTGGAACATGTTCCATCTATAGGCCGTCAAAGTGCTCTTCTAGCTTTCTCACTTCGTCAACATAAGCTTCCATCAATGGACTCTGATACTTCTTGTTCACTTGGCGGACGACAAGCTGTGAGTCACCCCTGACAATGAGCTTCTTGATCCCAAGGTCTGCTGCGATCCTGAGACCGGCAAGCAATCCTTCATACTCTGCGGTATTGTTCGTTGCTTGCTCCTTGGGAAAGTGCATCTGGACTACGTACTTGAGGTGCTCTCCGGTGGGTGCAACAAGTAGCACGCCCGCACCGGCGCCTTGCAGCGAGAAGGCACCATCAAAGTACATCAGCCACTCCTTGCTTGCTTCCTTAACGGGGATGCTCGTTTCTGGAATTTCTTCATCTTGTGTTGACGTCCACTCTGCTATGAACTCTGCCAATGCTCTGCTTTGGATAGTTGAAGTGCTCTCAAACTTGAGGCCAAAGCTTGACAGTTCCAGTGCCCACTCGACGATCCTGCCTGTTGCTTCTGGATTTTGCAGTGTCCTCTTCAGTGGAAAACGAGTGACGACTGTGATCTCATGTGCTTGGAAGTAATGGCGCAGCTTTCTCGAGGCCATGAGAAGGCCGAAAAGCAACTTCTGCACACTAGAATACCTTGACCTAGCCCCCTGCAGAAGGGAACTGACAAAGTAAACTGGGCGTTGCACCATTCTTTTCTGCATCTTCTCATGCGCTTGCGCAGATCCATCTTTGTCGGGACCAGAGCTTGCCGGTGAAGTCTCCTGCTTGTCGCTGGATGCATCTGCCGTGGTTGCTGGCTCATCATCCGCCTCCCTCTCTGCTACTAACGCAACACTAACCACTTGATTGGTTGCCGCTATATATAGCAGCAACTTCTCTTGTGTCTTAGGTGCGACAAGTGTTGGAGTGGAGGACAGGTATCTCTTTAAGTCCTGCAGCGCAGCCTCTGCTTCCGGAGTCCATTTCATTGGACCTGCCTTTTTCAATATTTTGAAAAATGGCAGGGCGCGCTCAGCAGACCTAGAGATAAACCTGCTGAGAGCAGGTACGCAACCGGCAAGTCTTCGTACATCCTTGACGCGCTTTGGAGCTTCAATTTGCTCAATGGCCTTGATCTTGTCAGGATTGGCTTCAATTCCCCGTTGATACACGAAGAACCCGAGAAGCTTGCCAGAGGGGACTCCAAACACACACTTCTCGGGGTTAAGCTTGAGGTTGATCTTGCGCAGATTTGCAAAGGTTTCGTCTAAGTCTTGAATCAGAGTCGCCTTGTCCTTGCTCTTGACCACTATGTCATCCATGTAGGCTTCCACATTTCTGTGTATTTGCGGCTCAAAAGCGTCATGGATTACCCTTGCAAATGTTGAACCAGCATTCTTTAAACCGAAAGGCATCCGTACGAAACAGTAAGTGCTGCATGGGGTGATGAATGCGGTCTTCTCCTCATCCTCCTTTGCCATGAAGATCTGATGGTATCCTGAGTATGCATCAAGAAATGAAAGCAAGTCACATCCGGCCGTGGAGTCAACAATCTGGTCGATGCGCGGCAAGGGAAATGGGTCTTTGGGACAAGCTTTATTAACATCGGTAAAATCGATACAAAGCCTCCATTTCCCGTTTGCCTTGCGCACGACTACAGGGTTGGCCAACCACGTAGGATGGAGCACTCCTCTGACGAGGCCTGCTGCTTCCAGTTTCTTGATTTCTTCTGCGATGAATTCTTGGCGCTCCACTACCTGTTTCCTGACTTTTTGCTTGACGGGCCGCGCATGAGGACAGACGGCAAGATGGTGCTCGATTACTTTCCTGGGAACACCGGGGATGTCAGACGGTTGCCATGCAAATACGTCGACGTTCGCCCGCGGGAAAGCAACGAGCGCGCTTTCCTATTTATGGTCGAGAGTGGCACTGATGGTGAAGGTACCACCAGTGCCATCCTCCTTGGCGGACACCTTCTTGGTCTCAGGTGGAGCTACCATTGTTTTCTTACACTTGCCGGTGGAGCTCGATGGTGCGTCCTCGACGGTAGCGCAGCACTCCGAAGAGGTGTGCTTGCCAGAGTGGGCATCAGAACTCTTGCCGGACTTGGTCTTCTTCTTCGCCCCGGGAGCTTCAACGGCAAGTGACTTGCGATCTGTTGCGGCTGCTGCTTCCCGGTAGATCTTGTTGGCGCAGATAAGAGCATCCTTCTTGTCGCCAGGGACAGAGATGACACTTATCGGGCCTGGCATCTTCAGCATGTTGTATGCATAGTGAGAGGCTGCCATGAATTTGGCGAGTGCTGGACGGCCGAGTATCCCATTGTAAGGCAATGGAAAGTCAGCAACGTCAAATGTGACCCTCTCAGTCCCTGAAGTTCAACTCGCTGCCAAATGTCACCGGCAACATGATCTTTCCCTTCGGCTTGCTCCTTCCCGGATTGATTCCTTGGAATGTGCCAGTCTCTTCGAGCTCGCCATCAGGTATCTAGAGTTTATGGAGTACCGCGGAGGAGATCAGGTTCAAGCCGGCCCCGCCGTCAACTAGCATCTTAGTGACCTTGAGGTTGCGGATAGTTGGTGAAACCAACATCGGCAAGCACCCGACCGCAGTTATGCGATCAGGGTGGTCCTCAATATCAAAGATGATAGGCGTGCTGGACCATTTCAGAGGCTTGCGTGACTCGATGGGTGGTTCTGTCGCATTGACTTCCCGCACCCACTGCTTGAGCTGACGGTGTGAAGTATGCAGAGAAGCACCGCCGTCGACGCACAGGACCTCTGTGGCTTTCTGGAATTCCTCTTCATCGGTCTCGTCATCATCCATATCTTCATCGTCGTCGTCATCTTCATCCTTGTCGCGGCCGCGGGGAGGTCTGTCTCCTTGCCGCTGCTTGGCCTTGCCGCGGCGCCCTCCTCTGCCGAGGCGTTTCTTGCCGGCCCCTCTAGCACCTTCCTGGGCTTTCTCCTTGTCGCGTCGCTCGTATTCAGCTTTTTGCTGCTCGACAAGCTGCTCGACCTTCTTGCAGCTCTGGAGGTCATGGCCCTTGGTACGGTGGATCTTGCAGTACTGCTGGTTGGTGCCGTCCTGCTTGTCGGCGACCGCCACAGCCTCCTCGCCGGAGCTACCAGCTTTGTCTTTCTTGGCGCCACCTCCGTTGCCGGACTGCTCAACGACTAGCACATCTTTGCCTTTCTTCTTCCAGTTGTTCCGCCGCCGGTTTCTCTTTGCCGGGGCAGTCTCTTCACTATCAGATCCTCCTGCTCTTGTATTCTCTCCGGGGAGTTTCCTCCCTTCCTCAGCACGTGCACACTTGTCGGCCAGGGCATATAGCTCACTGACATCTCTGATCTTGCACATCGCCATCTCCTCCCGCATCCTTCGGTTTCGCACGTTCTGATGGAACGCGCTGATTACCGCGGTAGGGTGGACATCTGGGATGTTGTGCTGTACACGGCTGAATCTTTGAATGTACTTGCGCAGGGGCTCTCCTTCCTTCTGGGCGAGCAGATGAAGGTCGCTCTCTTGGCCATGAGGCTTGTGGCCGCCTGTAAAGGCGCCGACAAACTGATGGCATAGGTCTGCCCAGGAGGATATGGAGTTGTCCGGCAAGTGCATGAGCCAGGATCTGACATTGGGCTTGAGCACCAGCGGGAAGTAGTTGGCCAGGATCTTGTCGTCCCGCCCCCCAGCATCTTGCACCGCGATGGTGTAGATGCTGAGGAACTGCGACGGATGCGACTTGCCGTCGTAGTTCTCTGGCACGTCTGGCTTGAAATTCTTCGTGCTGGGCCACTGGACTTGCCGTAGCTCATGAGTGAACGCAGGGCAACCTACCGCGTACGGCAAGTCGCCTAGTTCCCCTGGCGCATGCATGTCGACAGAGGGCCCAGCGCGCTGGTTCGATTGACGCCGCGCTTCTCTTCGGCGCTCGATGCGAGTACGAGCGTCTTCTTGCTGTCGTTCATGAAGAACTTGGCGCTGATCGCGACGAGCTCATGGATCTGATGATGCGGTGGAGTCGCTGTCGAGGTGGATCTGGCAAGTCGGCGATCTTGGCCTTCGGGGTGGAGAGTGCATGGTGGTTGCACCCCCACCGGTTTCGTCGCCACCGGCTCGTGCCTGGCAGTCCTGCCGCGGCAGCGACGCACTCGGCTGTCGCGGAGTGTCGCCGTTGGCGAAGCCGATGAGACTCTGAATGGTGGCCCTCCAATGATCGATCTTGTCTTCCGTTGGAGGGTAATCCAGGAGCAGTTGAGCTCACGCCAAAGCTTCTGCTGGAGTGGTGGGTCGCAGTGGCGAACGGTGCGAGGAGCGGGATATGCTCGGACTTATAACTATGTTAGAAGGAGCAGTATCCCGTCCAGGCGACCGTGTCTCGCTCGTGCCAGCACATTGGCATGCATGCTGGTCCTGAGCACCCCGAGATTCACCAGCTCGATCTTGGCCTAAGAAACATATGGCACTGCGAGTACCATGACGCTGTCGGTCCTGCGCCTCCTGAGATGGGCGGGGTACATGTACGGACGCCGAGGTCTGTGCGGCCTTGTCCTTGGACCTGGCAGCACCATGAGCTCCCTCGTCGATGTCCGTTCTTCCGCCGGCGTCTACCCCACCACCTGATTTCTCTGGTGGTGGTGGGATCGGCGTGGACGGAACTGCTGCCGTCGAAGTCTTCTTCTTCGGTGGCATGTCAATGAAGAAGATGAAAATCTAGCTCGTTTGAACACCGGATCAGGTTCACACAACCTCGACGCCCCCTACCTGGCGCGCCAAAGATGTCGGGGAAGCTGATCCACGAACACCTATGGGGACCGGCGGACCGAGCCCCTTTCGGTTCGGCGGGGGGCGGAGGTCGCACGAAGAGCGGATCGAGGCGAAGCACACGAGCAGTTTACCCAGCTTCGAGCTCTCCGGAGAGATAATACTCCTACTGCTGCTTGTCTGATTGTATTGTGTTCTTGCTCGGGGGCGCTGAGTGCTACAGTACACACGAGCTGCTAACGAGACCGAGCGTGAGTGTTTTTTGGTCCCCCCCTCCTATGTTGCGCATGGGCCTCCTTTTATATGCTAAAGGGGTCTCCGATAGGTGGCAACGTAGATAAGGGAAAAAATGGAAAAGGAATTGCGGTTGGTACAACTACTTGTACAGTGTATCCTACTTAACCCTGACGGCAGGGGACAAAGGCATTAAATGCCCCTCTGCATCGCCCAAACAGTGCAAAAAGGACCGTCAGGGACGCCACCGTTCGCCACGATGGCAGTCTTGTCAGCGTCGCTTGCCACCGCGCACCGCTGGCTGCACAGCCTCTTGCCACGCGCGTCTGGAAAAGCCTCAGGGCGACACGTTGGTGGATGTGCTGGAGCGCGGGTACTGAGTGGTAGCTTGTCGCGGCAAGCGCCTTGCCGCGGATATTGTCTTGTCGCGCCCAGAA
This sequence comes from Triticum aestivum, assembly GCF_018294505.1. Classification (NCBI taxonomy): domain Eukaryota; kingdom Viridiplantae; phylum Streptophyta; class Magnoliopsida; order Poales; family Poaceae; genus Triticum; species Triticum aestivum. The sequence continues at coordinate 258,494,463 of NC_057795.1, read as the reverse complement.
GCTTGTCGCTCACCGGGCCTTGCCGTGACGCGTGGCACGTCGCGGCAAGTTCCTTGCGATGCCTTGGTTGGCCTTCCCGGCAAGCTCCTCTTGCCGGGGCCTTGTCTCCTTGGCTTGAATACTTTGTTCTTGAATGGCTCCAAAGGAACCACGGAGGACCTTGGCGGTCGCCCGGCAAGCCTTGTCGCGGTGTGCTGCAACTGCCCGTGCACAAGTTCGGGATACTAGGGTACCCCTACTCTAGTACACCGACATATGCGGTACCTACATTTATAGCTAGTGGATTATTTAGAATCACTCTGCATCTTATCTTAAATAATGTCCATTTGTTCCTATATTATCACTTCTATATTTACTCTTAAATGTAGAATAAAGGCAATTCTTATGAAGAAGACTTTGTGGTAACTACTTCAATCCCCCCCCCCCCCCGCATCAACGTGGAAAAGGGCTTTATAGAGCCGGTCTTCGTTACTAACATAAGTTTGTCCTTCTCAAGCCTTCAAACTTTGTTGTGTATGTTTGGATAGCAATGACTGCAACTGCTGTTTATTTTTGTCATTTGCATCAAATAGCCTTCAAACATAAGTTTCTCCTTCTCAAATTCAGTTTTTAGTTGTACAACCTACTTCCTTATTCATACCATGTAAACTAAACTAAACGTAGCAAGTGATCTACCTTAGCACTGCATGTATGCTTGTGTTGTTGATTTATAATCCAGTGGTGTGGTCAAAGTACCAACTCTAGGACAATGTCATATCCTGCTATGTCTTAACTATGAACAATGCATATTATGTTCATGTTATTTAAATCGTGTCTCTTTATTTATCAATCAAATTCAGTTTTTAGTTGTACTACCTATTTCCTTATTCATACCATGTAAAATAAACTAAACGTAGCAAGTGATCTACCTTAGCACTACATGTATGCTTGTGTTGTTGATTTATAATCCAATGGTGTGGTCAAACTACCCATTCTAGGACAATGTCATATCCTGCTATGTCTTAACTATGAACAATGCATATTATGTTCATGTTATTTAAATCATGTCTCTTTATTTATCAATCTTAAATGGGATAAATTGATAGTACACTCACCATTGATGCTTATACATTCTTTAGCCCTGCATGTATGCTTGTGTTCTTCATCTGTAATCCAGTGGTGTGATGAAGCTGGCCGCTCGTGCACAACGCCATTTCCTGCCATGTCTTAACTGTGAACAATTTTTATTCTATTTTAATCCAGGTCTCTTTATTTGCCACTAAGAAATGGGATGAATCGACAGCATTGTTGCTTATATGTGCAAAGCATGTTATCTGTCTACTTTTTCTCTTTCAGGGTGATATCACTGACGCAAAGAACTGCCATTGATGTTATGCAACCAGAGTTGGATATAAGCGTCAAACAAGTGTAGTCATCAGATTGCTCAGTTGCTTGCCTTGCAGCTCCCAGGCAGGGCTAACCTTTCTTGAACTGTGTTAAAGTGTTGTCGGTTCTATATATTATTTTAGGTGGCATTTTTATTTGCACTAGTGGTGGCATTTGATGCCCGGTGTATGTAATTTGCTGTCTGGTTGCGCTTTATTATCGCTGGCGGCAAATTTTTATGCCAAGTGCATGTAATATGCAGTAATTTATTTGTTGTATAGTCTAGGTATATTCTTTGTCATGATGTTGTAATTTAGTTTCTATATATGTTTCTCTCGCTCCCTGAAAAGGCTGTAAGCTTTGACGAGGCACAATAGGCCTAAATGTTTGGTTTATATAATATAAAAAATTACAGTACTAAAACTGGCCGTCCCGCCAATCGCTGTGAATGGGTCGAAAAGTTGGCTACAATCATATCCGACCAATAATAGGCCTAGACGTGAACTCACCAACTACTAGTTGTTGCCTAAGTTGGGCTAGAAAATAGAATGGGCTTTTAACAGTCTGAAAAGTAGACTGGGCATGAACAGTGCCGGAGGCCCATGGTTGGCCCAACCAAAAAACGGGCCGTTGACAGGCCAAAATATGTGTCAAACCACAATTGGCCCAATAAAATTATGGGTCGTAAGCAAGCCGGTTACAAAGCGGGCCATCATTAGACCCAGTTATCTCTCGGGCCTTTAATGGGCCAATAGTTAGGTTGGGCTAAAATGTATCCATGAAGACTATGGGCCTTTAAGAGGCTGAAAGTCACTTCGTCCCAAAAATAGTCTAGTTTTGCCGACACGTAGAGGCTGAAAGTCACACCTGTGGGCCCTTGGCTGGGCTGGCCTTTTTATCTTAAATGGGCTACCGTTGGGCCATGCCACATGTCGAGGTATTATAGGCACATTCCAACCATTGTACGGATGACATCTGTCCCAACGTTCTGCCGACACGTGGATCCTCCGGCAAATGAGAATTTTACATGTAGAAAATCCCCATTGGTCCGGGTTGTTAACGGGTTATCGGATCCAAACCGGAACCCAATAGCTTAATGGCGACCCATTATGATGGATGCCACGTGTTGGTTACCCTGGACGAAAACACTTCCATGACGCGTGATAACCCACAAGTATAGGGGATCAATTGTAGCCCTTCTCGATAAGTAAGAGTGTCGAACCCAACGAGGAGCTAAAGGTAGAACAAATATTCCCTCGAGTTCTATCGACCACAGATACAACTCTACGCAAACTTTATGTTTGCTTTACCTAGAACAAGTATGAAACTAGAAGTACTTTGTAGGTGTAATGGGATAGGTTTACAAGATAATAAAAACACATAAATAAAAACTAAGGGCTGTTTTAGATAAAGAAACAATGAAGTTAGTTTTAGTAGAGAGCTTATTGTCAAAAGAAAGTTATTTCTCCCTAGGCAATCGATAACTAGACTGGTAATCATTATTGCAATTTTATATGAGGGAGAGGGTTAAGCTAACATACTTTCTATACTTGGATCATATGCACTTATGATTGGAACTCTAGCAAGCATCCGCAACTACTAAAGATCATTACGTTAAAACCCAACCATAGCATTATAAGGTATCAAGTCCTCTGTACTCCCATACGCAAAAACCTACTTACTCGGGTCTGTGCTTTTGTTACTCACGCCACCCACCATAAGCGAATCATGAAGATATTGCAAACCCCACAACGGGGACCCCTTACTCTTGCACAACACAGAGAGCACCATAGGACAGCATCAATAATAAAACATACAACTCAAACCAATCACAATCATCAATCAACCCATAGGACAAAACGGATCTACTCAAACATCATAGGATAGCCATACATCATTGGGAAATAATATATAGCCTTGAGCACCATGTTTAAGTAGAGATTACAGCGGGGAGAAGAGGCGTTACACTGCTGCATAGAGGGGGAGAGAGTTGGTGATGATGGCAGCGAAGTTGTTGGTGTAGATCGTCGTCACGATGATGGCCCCGGTGGTGTTCCAGCGCCACCGGGAGAGAGAGGGAGAGAGCCCCCTTCCTTCTTCTTCTTCCTTGACCTCCCCCTAGGTGGGAGGAGGGTTTCCCCTCTGGTCCTTGGCCTCCATGGTAGCGAAGGGGCGGGAGCCCCTTTGAGATTGGATCTCTCTCTCTCTCTCTCTCTCTCTCTCTCTCTCTCTCTCTCTCTCTGTGTGTGTGTGTGTGTGTGTGTGTGTGTGTGTGTGTGTGTGTGTGTGTGTGTGTGTTTCCTTCAGTTTTTGCGTTCCTATTTTCTGGACTTTCACTATTTCTTGAATCCTCGGAGATCCGTAACTCTGATTGGGCTGAGATTTTAACACGTTTTTTATCTGGATATTAGCTTTCTTGCGGCTGAACATGGGCACCAACCGCCTTATGGGCTGGCCACAAGCCTCCCAGGCACGCCCAGGGTAGGGGCGCCCCCTAGGGCTTGTGGGCCCCTCGGGCATCATCTCGCATTGATTCTTTTTCCCAAAGATCACATATATTCCAAAAAAATCTCTGTAAGTTTTTATCACGTTTGGACTCCGTTTGATATGGATATTCTGCCAAAAATACAACAAACAGGAACTGGCACTGGGCACTGGATCAATATGTTAGTCCCAAAAATAATATAAAAAGTTACCAAAAGTATATGAAAGTTGTGGAATATTGGCATGAAACAATCAAAAAATATAGATATGACGGTCACGTATCAACGCGCCATTTATTGTCATGGAAGTGGACACTTCTGTGATAATAATTTTGGTATTGTCATGGAACACTTCTACGACAACACATGTATGACTATCTTGATTCTGTCATAAAATCGTCATGGATGTACATGCATGACAGAAATCATGACCTACTGTGACAAACATGTATCATCACGAAAGTGTTTTTTTGTAGAGATCATTACGGGCAGCCGGGGGGGAGCACGTTGTGCCCATGACCACGGTCGGTACCTCGGCGACCACCCCTACCTCCTCAAGAGAGATCATCCACTTCCTTAGCTTGTCGCCCACCGAAACCACAACCACTTTGACCTCCTCCTCTACCTCTTCCCGGTGCAAGAATAAAGTTTCATTATGTTTCTTAAATCCACATTCTTCATGCCAATGGCCCATAACTCCACATGCATAGCAAAAAATTTAGGAGTTTTTCCAACTTCACTTGGTATTTTTTTTGTTCATCACCATTTGTTATATCCACAACCCTGGCGAGATATTTGTTCACATCTAGCTTCACTGTAACACAAATAAACTCCTCAATTAAACCATCAGGGACAGTTACATGTATCTCTTGCACTTCCCCAATCATCTTTGCCAAGTTCTCTAGAAAAGTTTTACTCTTCAACACCCCATCTGACAGCTTATGGATCTGGCACCAAGTTTCCAACATGTCAAGCTTAACCTTCTCTATATTAGAAAAACCATATACTTAGCTAGTATCAGCACAACACCATGGAAGTCCCATGGCCCTCATGCATAGCCTTGTTCTAGTCACCTAGGCAATTAAATTGAATTGAAAACAAGTTTAAATTGACTCCGCCATACCACAGCTTGAGTTGGGTTTCAAGCCACCCTCATATCCACGATAAGAACACTCTGCCTATAGTTTTTTGTCGTTAGAAGATGACCCAGGGGCAGCCACTTTGGCCTCATAGTATCCAGTTCCTCTTCCCTAACCAGATCGTCTACCTCATCGTTTTAGAGATTCAATCTCTCCAGCAAATCACGTGTTTCCTCTAAGTTCTGGTTCCTTTGAACCATTCCCTCCTTGCTATCCTTCCATGACCTAATCCAACGAAAACTGAATATACGAACCCTAAGCCCCTTACACTTCCGTCCTACTATAAATCGATCTGAATTGGGGCTGCTGGATTGCACGCCTCCTCATCTCATGGTGAGTTTGGGACACCTAGGTGCCCAAGCTCCTTCGCTAGATACCGTTGGATCATACTAGTTTTCGTTGATAAGATGTGTTTAAATTTTGCATGCATAACTGCATTAGTACTTTCCTATTTGCTTGCATGACACTACTGCTATGGAAAGTAATAATGTTTGTCTAATTAATACCTGTCATTATTTGTTCCTTCTTGATAGAAAATTGTAATTAATTATTTATCGTACATTTTGGTATGTATGATGGATGCAAGATAACTAATTAGAAAAATAATACGCAACATTTTTAGCACGTACACCAATACATACACATTTTCATCGGGTATAACACCAACACATATATATATTTTTTCATTGGGGATAACACCAACACATACATATTTTTATTGGGTATAACACCAACAAGTGCATATTTTTATTAGGTATAATACTCACTAACTAGTATAATACCTAGGATGGTTTATAATACTCACCAACTAGGAAAGATGCGCATCTATTTCATATATATTATTTTCTCTAATTCGCTACGGTTTAAGAGCAGTTTTAAATTTACTAAATCGCGGAATTGCGTTTTTTTTAAAAAATTTTGGTACTGTTTTCGCTCTAGTTTTTGAACCGTTTGTCAAAACGAGGCGTATAATACATCGTTGGAAAGCTATGGACAAGGCGCAACTTTCATATGTAGAAATTGTTCTGAGATTCCTTGCAGTTTTAAGTTAATTTTGAAAATCATGCGGCGGACGACAAGTGGCAGCGGCCGTTTTTCGCGAAATTTTTACAAACCGGTGTCGAAATGATTCAAATGATATGCCGTTGGAAAGATATCGACGAGACGCAACTTTTTCATGTAGAATACTCTAATTCCTTACGGTTTAAGAGCAGTTTTAAATTTACCGAAATGCGGACACTCTGTTTTTCGCGACAACCAAATCGACGTGGGTACTTCATCCGACTGAAAATCGCACTGCATCGGATGAAAAAACGCACTGCATCAGACGTGTTAGAGAACTGCATGATTTATTTTAGTCAAACATAATTTTTTTAAGGATGAGAAAGTAGAGTGCACTTCACATCGTGTGTAAATCAACCACAACACTATCAAGAAGTGAACCGCATTACTCTTTTTTGCTTTCGTAACAATTTTTTTGCATTTATGGGATGAACAACATCATACGGCCGACCGCACTGCTTCAGAATGAAAACCACACTGCATTGGATGGGCAAGCGAGCTGCATAAATTTCTTTTGTCGGACGTTATTTTTCTCATACGAGTTTTTGTTGTTTTTTTAACTTTTTTATTGAACGAGAGTGGACCGCAGAGACTAGCGCAAGTGAACCACATCATATATCGAAGTGAACCGCTTTACTTTTTGTTGATTCGCTATTTATTTTTACATTTTTCATGCTAGGCACAAGTGAGCAGCATCACTCTCAAAAGTGAATGACATTCGAAGACCGAAGGCACTCCAAGTGTTGACGTAGTCAACTGAATTCTGAGACAGACGAAAACATTTTTGCAACACTCTGTTTTTGTGACACTCAAATCGACGAGTGAGCTTCATCCAACATAAAATCACACTACTTCAGACGAAAAACCGCAAAAGACCGCACTGCATACAAGGGTCAAGCGAACTGCATGGATTCTTTTATCTTTTCTATAAAAAAAATTATGAACGAGTGGACCGCATAGAGGACGGCAAGTGAACCCCAACACTCTTGAAGGTGATCCACAACACTCTTGAGAGTGAACCTCATTACTTTCTTTTACTAGTTTAAATGTCTTTCAACAAACACAACATAAATTTTTAAATACATTTTTCCAAGTGAAGTCTACTTCAAAGTCGTTCGGAGTTGACTTCTTTTAAGACCGGAGTGCACTGTAGTTTCCTCTTTATTTTTTCTCTAGAGTTTAGTTTTCCCCTAGTGCACTGCATACATTTTTTTGGTTAATGAAATATGCACTACGGGGACAACGCGAGTGGACTACATTTTTTGTTTGCACGCTACACATTACACACAAGCATTCATCCACATCCATTTTTTACTCTCATTTCCTCTCTGCATTTTCTCAAACAACAAAATGAACTTTTTGAAGGAACATCGATGCTCTCCACCACAGCAAGCTAAACCCGTATCTATCCTAGAACAGATTCGCATGACACTTTTCTTCTCTACATCAAAAAGCTGACGCAAGGAACTGAAGCCGCACGAAGGAGGTGAGAGCTCTGGCCAGTCGTACCAGGTGCCGAGGTCGTCGACGGCCGGCCAACGACCTCGTGGCGAGGGGCAGGCGCGTTGTGCACTGCATGCTGCAAGCTTGCGAACCACGCGTGAGCCGCCGATGAGCTGTATCTGGTTGTTTCCGCCGCATACATGGGTAAGTAAAGTGAACAGTAGGATGCCGATCCTTTTTTTACTGTAGTGGCCGCGGCGACTTCGAGCGGGGCGATCAGATCTGAGGCAGGGCAAGCTTTTTCGTGGGGTGATCGATCCAAACACACCATGATCTCAACTGCAAAAGAGCATTGAACAGTACAGCGGACCACTTCAAAGAAAAAGAGCATTGAACAAAGGCAAACTACGCATGAGCGTCTATTGTACTGCAATGTTATGCCAGCACCCAAACAACACACCCGGTGCAGCCCACCCTGGTGACGGCCTCTTTTTTGCCACGAAGTAGTCACCTGAATGGAGAAGAAATAGCTAGGGGAACGAGAAGGCTTCAACGGGAACCGAAACACCCAAAACTGAATGGCATGCGCGTGCACCGGCGAACTAAGGTAGTTGTCAGCGTGCCAGCACCGCACACGATGCGCTCACGGACAGCGTGCTCTCATCGCACTGCAAGTGCTCACTGTCCGCACTGCACGGCCTGAGGAGGTGCTCCTCCTTCCTTTTTTCAACTTGTCACTGCACGGGTTGTAGACGCCGGCGAGCAGCAGAGCTAGATGCACCCGTCAGCCCTCAATGTGACTGAGGCAGAGGAGAAGAGGGGAGGGTCAGTGGCGTGGAGCCGATTGCTGCCTTGGGGGTGGGGAGGGGGCCTTGTCGTGGGAGATACATGGCGCCGCCGCGGGTGTCCACGCCTCCGTTTAGAGCGCAGGACCTCGCGCGCAGGGAGGGGAGGCGTCGCGAGAAGGGGCTCAGTGGCGCGGCTAGCCGGGAGGGAGGGCGGTGCCTCGATGCGCCTTGGCTGGTGACTGGGCGGTTAGGGAGGGGGATACGAGGGGAGGTGGAGTCGGATCCCACCGGATCTGGTGGTTGCTGGGCAGCCTTGGCCGCCGGAGGTAGTTGGCTGGTCGGGGGGCCCTCTGCGGTGGCGGCGGCGGTCGAGATAGGAAGGCGGGACAGGGGAGGCTGGTGGCTCGGGGGAGATGGTGGTGGTGGGCGCGGTTGGTGGGTGCGTCCCCCTGGTCGCCGGTTGCTGGGTAAGTAGTGGTGGGCGGCGGGGCTTGGCGCAGGTGGTGGTGGGGCGGGGCGCGGCGGCGGCAGGGGAGGCAGGTTGTGGAGCTTGGGGAAAGTGGTCGGTCGTGGGGGCTGGTAGGTGGTCGTGGGAGCAGGCGTGGGTTCTTATTATGTTTCTTCGTTCAAGGGTGTTATCAACTAGTAACCATGCACATACAACACACGTATTCACCAACAAATATAAACTTAACCATGTTGAAAGGACTGGAAATTTAAATTTATAGTTGAACATATGAATTTTAACATTGCTTTCAAAAACAAAAAAATACATGTGAGAATGCCTACTGCATACACTGGCGGAGCTAGGTAGGGACTGCTGGGGGGCCGAGGCTAAATCATGGGTGCTTTAGGGTGTAAACTGATAAAAAATTCTCATCTAAGTCCTTTCCTCAAAAAAAATCTTCATAGTTTGATCCAAAGTTAGGGGGGCCACAGCACCTCCAGGCTTGCACATAGCTCCGCCACTGACTGCATATATGGTTCATAGACAGCTTGTGGAGGTCTCAAAAGAAACTCAACATTACAAATTGTAGGCTCCTGGTAGAGAAAGATCACATATACTCAAGAGCCATCTAATGTGAAAATCAATGATGTTACATATGCTTTCAACGTACTATAGATGCAATCCACCAAATAGGACTACCCAATAGATTGCAAACAGGGCAGTCATGTCTGGCAATGACATCAGTATCTTTGTTATTGTTGTCGGTGGGCACAACACAATAGCTGGTGGAGTTTCTGTCTCCCGTGCGCCACACGATCTCCGGTGGTCCCACCCTAAGCTAAGCTCGACCAAAATTACAATTTTGATGGAGAACATTGTTGTATCATCACTAATGTCTAAATTAGAATTTAGGATAACCGTCTTGCAAACAAAATAATCGGCTTCTCTGTTTCCATAAAAAAAGTAAACACAATCCATCATTGTGTAACTGCAACTACCAACACAAGGCCATAATGGATCGGATTCCATCATGGTGAGAGAGGCAATTTAACCAAACAAAAAAAATTACGTGGGGAGGAACTGGAAAGTAAAAGTGCATGGCTAATAATCCATACTTCTGATCAAACTGCACGAACCCGCACTGTTTCCCAACTACAATCTTCACAACCGGGAGAAGGTTTGCTTAAGATTATTTTCACTAACATTTGGGTCAAGCCAGCCGATAAATACCTAATGACAATTAAACAACGATAATAAAAGAAAAGTTGTAACAATGTACATTGCATAAGTTACAGTCAATGCATCTGTACTCACAGTTGTGTTTGTTCAAATCTCCATCTGATCGAGAGGATGAACCAGTAGACCCAAAAGTATGTAAGCCAACAATTTTCCAGTAAACAGAAATAAATAGTCACATCTACGCAAACAACATTAAATGATTCCTGTAGAATTTTTTAGCCAAAAGAACATTGATAATAGCAATTCACATGTTCTCAGATTTTCTGACCAATCATTAATATTCTCAAAAATATGAAGCTATCTCATTTGTCACCAATACAAACCCATTTTCCAAAAAGGTAGTGCATAAAAGCAGCAAGGAATGAATGCAGAGCAAAAACAGTTTTGTACATAAATACTGCAAAGTGTGAACTATATTCTGAATGAATCTCCCTCCCAAACAAATTAAGAAGGGAAACAAGTCCAGATGCGTGATAAAGCACAAATCCATAGCCCTTTGATCTACCAGTGTTAGCATCAATAACAACTTTTGTATCTTTGACAGAGGAGTACCTGCTAGAGAAAGTCTCCAGCAATGCAGCATCATTGACATCAGAGGCAATATCGCCTGCAAATATGGAATTATCTGAAGCAATGTCCGACTCCGAACTCATCTCCCCCATGCTAAATGATGCCCAGCAAAAACATCAACTACTTTTTCAGTTGCAGCATGACTGTAGAACTCTACAAATCTGTATCCTTCTGATTATCTTTGCTTAGTACAAATAAACTTGATCGCGTCAACCTACATCATATTCATACATATTAGTACAAGTTTGACCTTGAATAATATTAGAACTGTAAATTGCATAAGAAGACACATTGCAATGCAGTCAGCACACATTTATATTCCTCCACTAACTGGACAGTTCAAAATTCCAATTTTCAAGAAAATTTCAGTTGCAACAACTACAGAATGCAACCGAGAATTTACAAGACGTGCTAGGAAAATAATGATTATTAGCCATTATGCATGCTAACTATATGGACTCATAATTGTCAAAAGAAAACATGCAGGCTCATCTCATGTGTGACGACGCTTCAGTGGTTCTCTAGAAAGAGAAAAAAAATAGTTTTAAACCTCAGACACAAGGAGAAACATACGGACTCATCTCATGCTTATTTATTTATTTGCTAATACAGGGGTGTAGCTCCATGCAGGTGTTTCTCAAGTTACAAAAAACTGTACAACATATAATGTCTGACAGCCTTCCCTGTGTTGCTCTGCAGACTGGGATAGTAGAAATCGCTAGGACAATCAAAATATCAAAGGGTCCCTACAAGTACTAAAGTAAACCTCATGGTTGCACTTGCCTTGTTTCAGAAAGGGCTAGCAAATAAAAGCCTAACTATATAACTGAAAGGTCTAAGCCCACATGTCCTATGGTTGAATTTAAATCATTCCAAGTAAGAAGAAATTAAGCTGAAAATGGAAGGACACTGATAACAATTAGCTAGCAATACATAGATATTGTGGTTACCTTGGAAATGTGCACCCCAGGCTTGTATGAGCTCCAGAACACTTGATACAAATGAACACACCAAAAGTTAATGATCTGCAAAGACCACATCACAACATTTGAAGATTGTGAATAATGTGAAACACTCGATGTCAGATACCGTGTTGGTCAGAAGTTTCATAAGATAATAAAAAATACACATAGTGCTCTAAATTAACTTTGTCGCCGTCGACCCAGCAAGGCTGAGAAAGTAGCTCCCACACCCCAGCGCCTTCCCCACCATCATGGAAGTGGCATCGACGGTGGCGGCAGAGGTGCGGTGAACATATCAATTCAGAGAAGCGGATAAAAGATTGCAACCAAGCAACTAAGCACACGTTGCAAACCAAACAACTAAGCACACATTGCTAGATGATACAACCAACTAAAAAGCAAAGAGAAGCTGAAGTTGAGGGTAGAACAAAGCATCTATATATACCTGTATCACTGATAAATAAAATCAAAATAAAGATGGTGCGGTAGTTTTTCAGACTCGATGATATGGACATGTTACTCACATTTTTGGACACCTTTTGTACAAGGTCACCGTATCTCGGATTTTTCAATCCATCTCGAAATAAAAAAATGCATCCCACAGGGTAAGGCAACAAGCTTATTACAAATTTGAAAACATCAACTGAACATCCCTTTATCCCATCAGGCCCATTGTAGCTTGTATGAAGCTTCCCATGATACGAAACACCCAACCATGGGTTTCTCAACAGTCTAACCAGTTCCCAAATAACACCATGGAGCTGTATACCAGTGCTTGTAGAGTCCAGTTGTACTGAATGTAAGTTTTCTGGAGCAGCGACTGAGAGACCAGAAAAGTTTGAGCAATACCCAATGGTTCTGAACCTGTGCCACGGATACTCAGGATGTCATAAGCTGGATGGATCAAACATAAATATAATTCTTGGCACTCAAAATATGTGGTGCTACACCGAGCATGATGTACGGGGGTTATGGGTGGGCGAAGGGCACGAGCGTGGGGCGCACACGGATGGCAGAATTTTCGTCCGCCCTCGTGAAGTTCTCTCATTTAGTAGTAGTGTAGATAAGAGGAAGTGTTATGAGAATAAGGTCTTAAGGGGTGTTATCATAATAGACCCACCCTATATAGCTAGAAGACCTTTTGTGAATATATCCGTGTACCGTGACAAAGAAGGAACATGAAGAACTCGAACAGCACCAAAAGCAACTTTCTCGCGGACAAAATGAATGTCAAGCTCAATGTGTTTGGTTCGTCGATGTTGTACCGGGTTATGAGCAAGATATGCCACGCTCACATTGTCACAAAAAACAACTTTAGCAGTGTTGATAGGTCGATGGAGCTCCTGAAGTAACTGATGAATCCAACAAGACTCAGCCACAACAGCAGCCACGACGCGATATTCAGCCTCTGCACTAGAACGAGAAACTGTGGTTTGTCATCGAGAAGACCATGGGATCAAATTATCACTGAGAAACATGCAAAATCCAGAAGTGGAGCATCTGGTATCCGGGCAACCAGCCCAATCGGCATCTGAATAGGTAATGAGATTATGAGAGGAAGAAGAAGAAAGAGTTAGGCCAAGATCAAGTGTGCCTTTGATATAGCGCAAAATGCGCTTGATAAAAATAAGATGAGGTTCACGAGGATCATGCATGTGGATGTTGGGGAACGTAGCAGAAATTCAAAATTTTCCTACGAGTCACCAAGATCTATCTATGGAGAGACTAGCAACGAGGGGAAGAAGAGTGCATCTACATACCCTTGTAGATCGCTAAGCGGAAGCGTTCAAGAGAACGGGGTTGAAGGAGTCGTACTCGTCGTGATCCAAATCACCGGAGATCCTAGTGCCGAACGGACGGCACCTCCGCGTTCAACACACGTACAGCCCGGTGACGTCTCCCATGCCTTGATCCAGCAAGGAGAGAGGGAGAGGTTGAGGAAGACTCCGTCCAGCAGCAGCACGACGGCGTGGTAGTGGTGGAGGAGTGTGGCAATCCTGTAGGGCTTCGCCAAGCATCGCGAGAGAGGAGGAGCACTTGGGAGAGGGGGAGGGCTGCGCCAGGGGCAAGGGTGAAGCTCCCATGTGCCTCCCCACTATATATAGGGGTGGAGGGGGCTGGTTTCTTGCCCTCCAAGTCCATTGGGGCATTGGCAAAGGTGGGAGGAAAGAAATCACATCATTTTCTTCCCCACCGATTGTTATCCCCCCTTTTTAGGGATCTTGATCTTATCCCTTCGGGATATGATCTTATTCCTTCTAAGGGGGGATCTTGGTGCGCCTTGACCAGGGGTGTGGGGCCTTGCCCCCACTACCAACGTTCATGTGGGTCCCCCCATGCAGGTGGGCCCCACTCCGGAACCTTCTAGAACCTTCCCGGTACAATACCGAAAAATCCCGAACATTTTCCGGTGGCCAAAATAGGACTTCTCATATATAAATCTTTACCTCCGGACCATTCCGGAACTCCTCGTGACGTCCGGGATCTCATCCGGGACTCCGAACAACATTCGGTAACCACATACAAACTTCCTTTATAACCCTAGCGTCATCGAACCTTAAGTGTGTAGACCCTACGGGTTCGGGAACCATGCAGACATGACCGAGACAACTCTCCGGCCAATAACCAACAGCGGGATCTGGATACCCATGTTGGCTCCCACATGTTCCACGATGATCTCATTGGATGAACGACGATGTCAAGGATTCAATCAATCACGTATTCAATTCCCTTTGTCTAACGGTATTGTACTTGCCCGAGATTCGATCGTCGGTATACCGATACCTTGTTCAATCTCGTTACCGGCAAGTCTCTTTACTTGTTCCGTAACACATCATCCCATGATCAACCCCTTGGTCACATTGTGCACATTATGATGATGTCCTACCGAGTGGGCCCAGAGATACCTCTCCGTTTACACGGAGTGACAAATCCCAGTCTCGATTCGTGCCAACCCAACAGACACTTTCGGAGATACCTGTAGTGCACCTTTATAGCCACCTAGTTACGTTGTGACGTTTGGTACACCCAAAGCATTCCTACGATATCCGGGAGTTGCACAATCTCATGGTCTAAGGAAAAGATACTTGACATTAGAAAAGCTTTAGCATACGAACTACACGATCTTTGTGCTAGGCTTAGGATTGGGTCTTGTCCATCACATCATTCTGCTAATGATGTGATCCCGTTATCAACGACATCCAATGTCCATGGTCAGGAAACTGTAACCATCTACTGATCAACGAGCTAGTCAACTAGAGGCTTACTAGGGACATGGTGTTGTCTATGTACCTACACATGTATTTGAGTTTCCTATCAATACAATTATAGCATGGATAATAAACGATTATCATGAACAAGGAAATATAATAATAACTAATTTATTATTGCCTCTAGGGCATATTTCCAACAGTGGAGGCACACTTGTTGGACAACATAAGCTATGTCAGGTCGAGTGGGAGTGGCGTACTGAAGAGCACCCGCAAGACTACGATATAAAGAAGGATTAGAAAACTAGAGAACCAGAAGTAGTAGAGTTTGGCTTGGGTGTCAACCGGTGTAGAGACAGGATCATAGTCACTCATGCCAGCACGAGATAGGAGTTCTAGAATATATTGTTGTTGAGAGAGATGCAAACTAGTAGGTGTGCGAGAAACATGTCCTTATTTACTTCAAGGACAATTTTGACCACTGTCCAATGATCTATTCCTGGATCATTCTTGTACCCCTTGACTGACTCATGGCAAGGCACACTTCCGGTGCGGTACACAACATAGCATACTATAGAGCCTACGTCTGAAGCATAAGGGATGGCCTTCGTCCTTTCTCTCTCTTCTGCCATGGTCGAGCTTTAACTCTTAACTTCATACCTTACAACTCAGGCAAGAACTCCTTCTTTGACTGATCCATCTTGAACACCTTCAAGATCATGTCAAGGTATGTGCTCATTTGAAAGTACCATTAAGCGTTTTTGATCTATCCTCATAGATCTTGATGCTCAATGTTTAAGTAGCTTAATCCAGGTTTTCTATTGAAAAACACCTTTCAAATAACCCTATATGCTTTCCAGAAATTCTACATCATTTCTGATCAACAATATGTCAACAACATATACTCATCAGAAATTCTATATTGCTCCCACTCACTTCTTTGGAAATACAAGTTTCTCATGAACTTTGTATAAACCCAAAATCTTTGATCATCTCATCAAAGCGCACATTCCAACTCCGAGATGCTTACTCCAGTCCTTAGAAGGATTGCTGGAGCCAACATACCTTTTAGCATCCTTAGGATCGACAAAAACTTTCTGATTGTATCACATACAACCTTTCCATACAAAGACTGGTAAGGAAACTCGTTTTGACATCCATCTGCTAGATTTCATAAATGCAGCTAATGCTAACATGAATCCGACGGACTTAAGCATCGCTACGGATGAGAAAATCTCATCGTAGTCAACTCCTTGAACTTGTGAAAAACTCTTCGCCACAAGTCAAGCTTCATAGACGGTGACATTACCGTCCACGTCCGTCTTCTTCTTAAAGATCCATTTATCTCAATGGCTTGCCGATCATTGGGCAAGTCCACCAAAGTCCATGCTTTGTTCTGATACATGGATCCTATCTCGGATTTCATGGCTTCTAACCATTTGTCAGAATTTGGGCCCACCATCGCTTCTCCATAGCTCGTAGGTTCATTATTGTCTAGCAACATGACCTTCAAGACAGGATCACCATACCACTCCGAAGCAGTACGTGTCCTTGTCGTCCTACGAGGTTTGGTAGTGACTTGATCTGAAGCTTCATGATCAATATCATAAGCTTCCACTTCAATTGGTGTAGGTGCCACGGGAACAACTTCCTGTGCCCTGCTACACACTAGTTGAAGTGATGGTTCAATAACCTCATCAAGTCTCCACTATCCTCCCACTCAATTCTCGAGACAAACCTTTCCTCGAGAAAGGACCCGATTCAAGAAACAATCCCTATTGCTTTCGGATCTGAATTAGGAGGTATACCCAACTGTTTTGGGTGTCCTATGAAGATGCATTTTATCCGCTTTGGGTTCGAGCTTATCAACCTGAAACTTTTTCACATAAGCATCGCAGCCCCAAACCTTTAAGAAACGACAACTTAGGTTTCTCCAAACCACAGTTCAAACGGTGTCGTCTCAACGGAATTACGTGTGCCCTATTTAAAGTGAGTTCGGTTGTCTCTAATGCCTAACCCATGAACGATAGTGGTAATTCGATAAGAGACATCATGGTTCGCACCATATCCAATAGGGTGCAACTATGATGTTCGGACACACCATCACACTATGGTGTTCCAGGCGGTATTAATTGTGAAACAATTTCCACAATGTCTTAATTGCGTGCAAAAGCTCGTAACTCAGATACTCATCTCTATGATCATATCATAGACATTTTATCCTCTTGTCACGATGATCTTCAACTTCACTCTGAAATTACTTGAACCATTCAATAATTCAGACTTGTGTTTCATCAAGTAAATATACTCAACATCTACTCGAATCATCTGTGAAGTAAGAACATAACAATATTCACTGCATTCCTCAGCACTCATTGGACTGCACACATCAAAATGCGTTACTTCCAACAAGTTGCTTTCTTGTTCCATCTTACTGAAACCGAGGCTTTTCAGTCATTTTGCCCATGTGGTATGATTTGCATATCTCAAGTGATTCAAAATCAAGTGAGTCCAAACGATCCATCTGCATGGAGTTTCTTCATGCGTATACACCAATAGACATGGTTCGCATGTCTCAAACTTTTCAAAAACGAGTGAGTCCAAAGATCCATCAACATGGAGCTTCTTCATGCGTTTTATACCAATATGACTTACATGGCAGTGCCACAAGTAAGTGGTACTATCATTACTATCTTATATCTTTTGGCATGAAAATGTGTATCACTACGATCGAGATTCAATAAACCATTCCTTTGGGTGCAAGACCATTGAAGGTATTATTCAAATAAATAGAGTAACCATTATTCTCCTTAAATGAATAATCGTATTGCGATAGACATAATCCAATCATGTCTATGCTCAACACAAACACCAAATGACAATTATTCAGGTTTAATACTAATCTTGATGGTAGAGGGAGCGTGTGATGTTTGATCACATCAAACTTGGAAACACTTCCAACACATATCGTCAGCTCACCTTTAGCTAGTCTCCGTTTATTCCGTAGCCTTTTATTTCGAGTTACTAACACTTAGCAACCGAACCGGTATCTAATACCCTGGTGCTACTAGGAGTACTAGTAAAGTACACATTAACATAATAGAATTTCCCTATCTTTTTTACCATAAGTATTCATTTGATCTTGATCCTTGTGGAGTGAAAAAGACGCTATATTGGATCTGCACATACTTACTATATCCAATATACGTCTATCGACCTTGCCAGCCTTCTCATCTACCAAGTATCTAGGGTAATCCTGCTCCAGTGGCTGTTCCCCTTATTACAGAAGCACTTAGTCTCGGGTTTAGGTTCAACCTCGGGTTTCTTCACTAGAGCAGCAGCTGATTTGCCTTTTCATGAAGTATCCCTTCTTGCCCTTTCCCTTCTTGAAACTAGTGGTTTCACCAACCATCAATAATTGATGCTCCTTCTTGATTTCCACTTTCGCGGTGTCAAACATCGCGAATACCTCAAGGATCATCATATCTATCCCTGATATGTTATAGTTCATCACGAAGCTCTAGCAGCTTGGTGGCAATGACTTTGGAGAAAACATCACTATCTCATCTGGAAGATCAACTCCCACTTGATTCAAGTGATTGTTGCACTCAGACAATCTGAGCACAAGCTCAACGATTGAGCTTTTCTCCCATAGTTTGCCGGCTAAGAAAATCGTCGGAGGTCTTATACCTCTTGACGTGGGCACGAGCCTGAAATCCCAATTTCAGCCCTCGAAACATCTCATATGTTCCGCGATGTTTCGAAAACATCTTTGGTGCCTCTACTCTAAACCATTTTAACTGAACTATCACGTAGTTATCAAAACGTGTATGTCCGATGTTCGCAACATCCACATACGATGTTTGGGGTTCTGCACACTGAGCGGTGCATTAAGTACATAAGCTTTCTACTGATCGCATAATCGCTACTGTCAACTTTCAACTAAATTTTCTCTAGGAACATATCTAAACAGTGGAACTAAAGCGCGAGCTTACGACATAATTTGCAAAGATCTTTTGACTATGTTCAGGATAATTAAGTTCATCTTATGAACTCCCACTCAGATAGACATCCCTCTAGTCATCTAAGTGATTACATGATCTGAGTCAACTATGCCGTGCCCGATCATCACGTGAGACGGACTAGTCATCATCGGTGAACATCTTCATGTTGATCGTATCCACCATACGACTCATGCTCGACCTTTCGGTCTCTTGTGTTCCGAGGCCATGTCTGTACATGATAGGCTCATCAAGTCAACCTAAGTGTTTCGCGTGTGTAAATCTGGCTTACACCCGTTGTATGTGAACGTAAGAATCTATCACACCCGATCATCACGTGGTGCTTCGAAACGACGAACTTTCGCAACAGTGCACAGTTAGGGGGAACACTTTCTTAAAATTTTAATGAGGGATCATCTTATTTACTACCGTCGTTCTAAGCAAATAAGATGTATAAACATGATAAACATCACATGCAATCAAATAGTGACATGATATGGCCAATATCATATTGCTCCTTTTGATCTCCATCTTCGGGGCTCCATGATCATCATCGTCACCGGCATGACACCATGATCTCCATCATCGTGTCTCCATGAAGTTGTCTCGCCAACTTATTACTTCTACTACTATGGCTACGGGTTAGCAATAAAGTAAGTAATTACATGGCATTGTTCAATGACACGCAGGTCATACAATAAATAAAGACAACTCCTATGGCTCCTGCCGGTTGTCATACTCATCGACATGCAAGTCGTGATTCCTATTACAAGAACATGATCAATCTCATACATCACATATATCATTCATCACATTCTTTTGGCCATATCACATCACATAGCATACCCTGCAAAAACAAGTTAGACGTCCTCTAATTGTTGTTTGCATGTTTTACGTGGCTGCTATGGGTTTCTAGCAAGAACGTTTCTTACCTACGCAAAACCACAACGCGATATGCCAATTGCTATTTACCCTTCACAAGGACCCTTTTCATCGAATCCGTTCCGACTAAAGTGGGAGAGACTGGCACCCGCTAGCCACCTTATGCACCAAGTGCATGTCAGTCGGTGGAACCTGTCTCACGTAAGAGTACGTGTAAGGTCGGTCCGGGCCGCTTCATCCCACAATACCGTCGAAACAAGATTGGACTAGTAACGGTAAGCATATTGAACAAAATCAATGCCCACAACTACTTTGTGTTCTACTCGTGCAAAGAATCTACGCAATAGACCTAGCTCATGATGCCACTGTTGGGGAACGTAGCAGAAATTCAAAATTTTCCTACGAGTCACCAAGATCTATCTATGGAGAGACTAGCAACGAGGGGAAGAAGAGTGCATCTACATACCCTTGTAGATCGCTTAGCGGAAGCGTTCAAGAGAACGGGGTTGAAGGAGTCGTACTCGTCGTGATCCAAATCATCGGAGATCCTAGTGCCGAACGGACGGCACCTCCGCGTTCAACACACGTACAGCCCGGTGACGTCTCCCATGCCTTGATCCAGAAAGGAGAGAGGGAGAGGTTGAGGAAGACTCCCTCCAGCAGCAGCACGACGGCGTGGTGGTGGTGGAGGAGCGTGGCAATCCTGCAGGGCTTCGCCAAGCATCGCGAGAGAGGAGGAGCACTTGGGAGAGGGGGAGGGCTGCGCCAGGGGCAAGGGTGAAGCTCCCATGCGCCTCCCCACTATATATAGGGGTGGAGGGGGCTGGTTTCTTGCCCTCCAAGTCCATTGGGGCGTTGGCAAAGGTGGGAGGAAAGAAATCACATCATTTCCTTCCCCACCGATTGTTATCCCCCCTTTTTAGGGATCTTGATCTTATCCCTTCGGGATATGATCTTATTCCTTCTAAGGGGGGGTCTTGGTGCGTCTTGACCAGGGGTGTGGGGCCTTGCCCCCACTACCCACGTTCATGTGGGTCCCCCCATGCAGATGGGCCCCACTTCGGAACCTTCTAGGACCTTCCCGGTATAATACCGAAAAATCCCGAACATTTTCCGGTGGCCAAAATAGGACTTCCCATATATAAATCTTTACCTCCGGACCATTCCGGAACTCCTCGTGACGTCCAGGATCTCATCCGGGACTCCGAACAACATTCGGTAACCACATACAAACTTCCTTTATAACCCTAGCGTCATCGAACCTTAAGTGTGTAGACCCTACGGGTTCGGGAACCATGCAGACATGACCGAGACAACTCTCCGGCCAATAACCAACAGCGGGATCTGGATACCCATGTTGGCTCCCACATGTTCCACGATGATCTCATTGGATGAACCACGATGTCAAGGATTCAATCAATCCCGTATTTAATTCCCTTTGTCTAACGGTATTGTACTTGCCCGAGATTCGATCGTCGGTATACCGATACCTTGTTCAATCTCGTTACCGGCAAGTCTCTTTACTCGTTCCGTAACACATCATCCCGTGATCAACCCCTTGGTCACATTGTGCACATTATGATGATGTCCTACCGAGTGGGCCCAGAGATACCTCTCCGTTTACACGGAGTGACAAATCCCAGTCTCGATTCGTGCCAACCCAACAGACACTTTCGGAGATACCTGTAGTGCACCTTTATAGCCACCCAGTTATGTTGTGACGTTTGGTACACCCAAAGCATTCCTACGATATCCGGGAGTTGCACAATCTCATGGTCTAAGGAAAAGATACTTGACATTAGAAAAGCTTTAGCATACGAACTACACGATCTTTGTGCTAGGCTTAGGATTGGGTCTTGTCCATCACATCATTCTGCTAATGATGTGATCCCGTTATCAACGACATCCAATGTCCATGGTCAGGAAACTGTAACCATCTACTGATCAACGAGCTAGTCAACTAGAGGCTTACTAGGGACATGGTGTTGTCTATGTACCTACACATGTATTTGAGTTTCCTATCAATACAATTATAGCATGGATAATAAACGATTATCATGAACAAGGAAATATAATAATAACTAATTTATTATTGCCTCTAGGGCATATTTCCAACAGTGGAGGCACACTTGTTGGACAACATAAGCTATGTCAGGTCGAGTGGGAGTGGCGTACTGAAGAGCACCCGCAAGACTACGATATAAAGAAGGATTAGAAAACTAGAGAACCAGAAGTAGTAGAGTTTGGCTTGGGTGTCAACCGGTGTAGAGACAGGATCATAGTTACTCATGCCAGCACGAGATAGGAGTTCTAGAATATATTGTTGTTGAGAGAGATGCAAACTAGTAGGTGTGCGAGAAACTGAGATTCCAAGAAAATGATGAAGTGGTCCAAGGTCTTTCGTAGCAAATTCATTGTTGAACAAATGAATGATGGAATGAAGAACAGCAGAAGACGAGGCAATAAGGATGATATCATCAACATACACAAGTAAGTATGCGGTTGTGTTCCCCTTATGAAGAATGAACAAGGAGACGTCAGATTTGGATTCGACAAAACCAACAGAATGAGCATAGGCCGCAAAGCGCTGAAACCAAGCACGGGGAGCTTGCGTTAGTCCATAGAGAGACTTATGCAAGCGACACACAAAATCAGGGTGGTTAGGATTAATAAAGCCGGATGGTTGTTGACTATAGACGACCTCATCGAGATAGCCATGAAGAAATGCATTTTTAACATCGAGTTGGTGAATAAGCCAAGAAGAAGAAAGTGCGGGGGAAAGAACTAAATGAATGGTGACTGGTTTAACGACCGGACTAAAGGTTTCATCATAGTCGACACTAGGTTGTTGTGAAAAACCGCGTACAACCCAACGAGCCTTATGTCAAGCAAGGGAGCCATCAGAGTTATATATATGTCAAAAAATCCATTTTCACTGACAATGTTAGCACCTGGAGGAGGAGGAACATGAGTCCAGGTTTTGTTGATGGTGAGAGCATCGTATTCTTCCTGCATAGCGTGTCGCCAAGAGGGATCATAGAGAGCTGTGAGATAATTATGTGGTATAGGGGAGGAGGCGACGACTGAAAGGTTGAGGCGGTCGATTGGGCCAGGGAGGTGACCGGTTTTGTCGAGCGTGTGCTATGTATGGGCATAGGTGCTGGCGGAGGAGATGCTATGTTGGGAGATGGCGGGGAAGATGGTGTGCTAGGAGGTGGCAGCGGAGATGGTGGGCTGGGAGGTGGCGCCGGGCTAGGTGGTGTTGTTGGGCCATGTGTATCCGGTGTAGTAGTAGGAGGATATGTGCTAATAGATATGTGTGGACTAGCAAGTGTTGGGGAACGTAGCAGAAATTCAAAATTTTCCTACGCGTCACCAAGATCTATCTATGGAGAAACCAGCTACGAGTAGAAGGAGAGAACATCTACATACCCTTGTAGATCGCTAAGCGGAAGCGTTCAAGTGAACGGGGTTGATGGAGTCGTACTCGTCGTGATTCAGATCACCGATGATCCTAGTGCCGAACGGACGACACCTCCGCGTTCAACACACGTACAGCTCGACGATGTCTCCCACGCCTTGATCCAGCAAGGAGAGAGGGGGAGGTTGAGGAAGACTCCATCCAGCAGCAGCACAACGGCGTGGTGGTGATGGAGGAGCGTGGCAATCCTGCAGGGCTTTGCCAAGCACCTACGAGAGAGGAGGAGGTGTCACGGGAGGGAGGGAGGCGCCAAGGGCTCAGGTATGGATGCCCTCCCTCCCCTCCACTATATATAGGGGCAGGGGAGAGGGGGGAGGCGCAGCCTTGCCCCTTCCTCCAAGGAAGGGGTGCGGCTAAGAGGGGGGGAGGAGTCCATCCTCCCCAAGGCACCTCGGAGGTGCCTTCCCCCTTTAGGACTCTCCCCTTTTTCCTATATCTTGGCGCATGGGCCTCTAGGGGCTGGTGCCCTTGGCCCATGTAGGCCAAGGTGCACCCCCTACAGCCCATGTGACCCCCCCGGGGCAGGTGGCCCCACCCGGTGGGCCCCCGGGACCCTTCCGGTGGTCCCGGTACAATACCGATGACCCCGAAACTTGTCCCGATGGCCGAAACAGGACTTCCCATATATAAATCTTTACCTCCGGACCATTCCGGAACTCCTCGTGACGTCCGGGATCTCATCCGGGACTCCGAACAACATTCAGTAACCACATACAAGCTTCCTTTATAACCCTAGCGTCATCGAACCTTAAGTGTGTAGACCCTACGGGTTCGGGAGACATGCAGACATGACCGAGACGTTCTCCGGTCAATAACCAACAGCGGGATCTGGATACCCATGATGGCTCCCACATGTTCCACGATGATCTCATCGGATGAACCACGATGTCAAGGACTTATTCAATCCCGTATTCAATTCCCTTTGTCTATCGGTATTTACTTGCCCGAGACTCGATCGTCGGTATCCAATACCTTGTTCAATCTCGTTACCGGCAAGTCACTTTACTCGTTCCGTAACACATCATCCCGTGATCAACTCCCTGGTCACATTGCGCATATGATGATGTCCTACCGAGTGGGCCCAGAGATACCTCTCCGTTTACACGGAGTGACAAATCCCAGTCTCGATCCGCATAAAACAATAGATACTTTCGGAGATACCTGTAGTGCACCTTTATAGTCACCCAGTTACGTTGTGACGTTTGATACACCCAAAGCACTCCTACGGTATCCAGGAGTTACACGCTCTCATGGTCAAAGGAAGAGATACTTGACATTGGCAAAGCTCTAGCAAATGAACTACACGATCTTTTGTGCTAGTCTTAGGATTGGGTCTTGTCCATCACATCATTCTCCTAATGATGTGATCCCGTTATCAACGACATCCAATGTCCATAGCCAGGAAACCATGACTATCTGTTGATCACAATGAGCTAGTCAACTAGAGGCTCACTAGGGACATATTGTGGTCTATGTATTCACACGTGTATTACGATTTCCGGATAATACAGTTATAGCATGAATAAAAGACAATTATCATGAACAAGGAAATATAATAATAATACTTTTATTATTGCCTCTAGGGCATATTTCCAACAGCAAGTCCATGCGTAGTGGGTGTAGATGGAATAGGTGCATGCATAACGGGCGATGCTTACGATCGACGTGAAAGGATGGAAGGATGCGGGAAGATGGGAGGAGCTTATGTTGATGGTGGCATGGACTCGACAACAGATGGGTGGCGTATGGAAAAGTTGTCTCATCAAACACAACATGACGAGATAAAATAATGCGACGAGTGGCTAGGTCAATACAACAATAACCTTTGTGTCGTGGAGGATATCCGAGAAATATACATTTTGTGGAACAAGGAGCGAGTTTGTGGGGAGTTGTGGAAAATTTATTGGGATAGCAAAGACAATCAAAAACACGGAGATCATGATAGAGTGGTGTTATGCCGAAGAGAATTGTGTAAGGGGTGCAAAATTGGAGAGTAGAGGTAGGACGTATATTTATGAGATAAGTGGCGATGTAAAGGGCTTCAACCCGAAAGGGTGGTGGTAGTGAGGCTTGAAGTAATAGTGTACGGATGACATCATTTGTGGTGCGAATAGCACGTTCAGCCTTGCCATTTTGTTGGGATGTGTGTGGGCAAGAAAAACGAATAAGCAGACCATGAAAGGCACAAAAAAGATCTAAATGAGTGTTGAGAAATTCTCCACCATTATCGCATTGAATAGCTAAGATGGGCAAATTGAATTGTGTTTTAACAAAAGCATGATAGGTAGTGAGAGTTGCATATACATCAGACTTCTTGTGAAGGGGGAAACTCCAAAAATAATGGGAAAAATCATCTACAATGATAAGGTCATAAGAAAAACCAGAGGTACTAGGGATCGGTGATGTCCAAAGATCACAATCTAATAACTGAAACGGGCAAACATTATATGCTTGAGAATCATAAAAGGGTAGTCTAACATGCTTTCCTAATTGACATGCATGACAAAGGGGCGGCCCATCTTTATTGTATGAAATAATTTCGATTGTTGAAGACGTGACATGGTGTGATGCCCGGGGTGGCCAAGACGGCGGTGCCAAAGTGATAATGAGGTGGTGGTGATGAGAGCTTCGGTAGGTGCTGGTCGACATAAAGGGTAGAGCGGTCCGGGGCTATTGCATCGAATAATTATGGTCCTGGAAGGGAGCACCTTCACGTAAAAAGCCAAAAGGATCAAATTCAATTGCACAATAGTTGTCAGTTGTGAATTGGCGGACTGAAATAAGATTTTTGATAATGTTGGGAACGATAAGAATATTGTTCAGAGAAAGTCGTCCGGTGGAAGAGGGAATAATTTGAGACCAATGTGAGTAGCGGGAATAGATTGACCATTACCAACTGTGATAGTCAGAGCAGTAGGTTTTAAGGAAGAGATATTACCATGATTAGATGTCATATGGGAGGAGGCGCTAGTGTCCATAAACCACTCTTGATTTCCTAGGAGATGCTGTTGGAAATATGCCCTAGAGGCAATAATAAAAGTATTATTATTATATTTCCTTGTTCATGATAATTGTCTTTTATTCATGCTATAATTGTATTATCCGGAAATCGTAATACACGTGTGAATACATAGACCACAATACGTCCCTAGTAAGCCTCTAGTTGACTAGCTCGTTGGTCAACAGATAGTCATGGTTTCCTGACTATGGACATTAGATGTCGTTGACAACGGGATCACATCATTAGGAGAATGATGTGATGGACAAGACCCATTCCTAAGCATAGCACAAGATCGTGTAGTTCGTTTTGCTAAAGCTTTTCCAATGTCAAGTATCTCTTCCTTAGACCATGAGATCGTGTAACTCCCGGATACCGTAGGAGTGCTTTGGGTGTACCAAACGTCACAACGTAACTGGGTGACTATAAAGGTGCACTACAGGTATCTCCAAAAGTGTCTGTTGGGTTGACACGGATCGAGACTGGGATTTGTCACTCCGTATGACGGAGAGGTATCACTGGGCCCACTCGGTAGTGCATCATCATAATGAGCTCAAAGTGACCAAGTGTCTGGTCACGGGATCATGCTTTACTGATGTAGGGCAAAACCCTAGGTGGATGATCTTTCACGTTTGGAGGGATCCCATGGGAGAATCACGAAGAACACGCGGAAGCACAAAGGGGAAAACGCGGGGAGGATGAGAGAGAGAGAGACACGAAACCGACAGAGAATCGATCACACGAGTGCTAGACCACTGAACACAAAGAGATGCATATGATCCACAATCAACAAAGGTAAGGATACAAAGGACAGTTCATCTCCTAACGGAGGTCTTGATGGTCTTCCCTAGAAAGGGGTCTTGAATCCGCTTGGGGGATCTTCTCCGAAGAGGTCCTGAACTCCGAGGAGAAGTATCCAAGTGGATGAGCAAAGGCTCTCTCACAAATATGAGCTAATCCAGTGCTAACCCTAAAACGTACGGGATGAATGAGTATATATAGTCTAAGGGGCGAAAGGGTACACGGGCCTCGGCCTAAGTGGCTGCACGCAGGCAGGGCCAGAAGTTCCAGGCCAGGCCGGAAGTTCCGGGCGCCGGAGGTTCCGGGCAGGGTCCGGCCTAAGCCAAAAGTTGGCACAGTGGCGGCAAAGCTGGCTTCCGGGGGCCGGAAGTTCCGGGCCGGGCCGGAGGTTCTGGGGGCCGGAAGTTCCAGGCCATATTCCGGGCTAAGCAGAAAGTTGGCACGCCTGGGTGGTCAGTGTCGAAGGAGGCCGGAAGTTCCGGGCAGGCCGGAAGTTCCGGGGGCCGGAAGTTCCGGGAAGGTTCCGGGCCGGGCAGAGAGTTGACGCCTGTCGCTTCTTCTTCAGCGTTGTACCTAATCACACACAGAGTTTCCGTCTGAGGTAGCAGCCATGTCTCTTGAGTAGAAAGAGGGATTTCGGAGAGGAGCGAGTTCACCTTATCTTCGATAGCCTTAGAGCGGACTCGAGTCATGGGTCCACTTGGTGTTGAAGGAGATGTAGATGCGTCCATGGGGATGATGGAAGGATGCTCCACATCATCTCCCCTCCCTTGGGAAAGATCCAACCTCGGATCAAAATCTTCATCACCATGGAAAGGTGAGAGGTCTTTGACGTTGAAGGTGTCGCTCACGGTGTACTTGTCTCGTGGGAGTTCAATCTTGTAGGCATTGTCGTTGTAGCATGCTAGCACCTTGAAGGGTCCGTCGGCTCGAGGGAGAAGCTTGGACTTGCATTCGTTGGGGAAGCGGTCCTTGCGAAGGTGTAGCCACACGAGATCACCAATGTTGAAGACCATGGGTTGCTTGTTCACGTTGAGCTTGGTCGCTAGTCGTTGTACTTGGCGCTTGATGGTGTGTCTTGTATCCTCATGCATCTTCTTGATGTAGCTTGCCCGTGCACTCGCATCCATGTTGGTGCATTCTTGTAGAGGAAGAGGTAGAATGTCCAATGGTGACAATGGGTTGAAGCCGTAGACGACCTCGAAGGGAGACTTGCCGGTAGTCGAATGTCTTGCACGGTTGTAGGCGTACTCGGCGATGGGTAGACACGCCTCCCACTCCTTGATGTTCCTCTTGATCAACACGCGAAGTAGAGTGGATAGTGTCTGGTTCATCACCTCCGTTTGGCCGTCGGTTTGAGGATGGTATGCCGAAGAGAACAATAGCTTGATGCCGAGCTTGGCGCATAGGGTCTTCCAAAAGTAACTCAAGAATTTGACGTCGCGGTCCGAGACAATTGTCTTTGGTACTCCATGAAGTCGCAAGATTTCCCTACAAAAGAGATTTGCAATATGTGAAGCATCGTCTATCTTGTTGCAAGGAATGAAATGTGCCATCTTAGAAAATTTGTCCACAACAACAAAGACGGAATCCTTGCCATTTTGAGTTCTAGGCAAACCAAGTACAAAATCCATGCTAATGTCCTCCAAAGGTTGGTAAGGAATGGGAAGGGGCATGTAAAGACCATGGGATTGAGCTTTAGACTTAGCTTTGCGACATGTGGAGCAACGGTTGGTGAAGCGTGAGACATCACAAAACATCTTGGGCCAAAAGTAGTTCTTGGAGAGCGTGGCGAAAGTCTTGTCGCGTCCAAAGTATCCCATAAGTCCGCCTCCATGAGCCTCTTGCAAAAGTAGCAAACGAAGAGAAGACTCGGGAATGCATAGTTTGTTAGCTCTCATAAGATAATCATCCTTTATGTAGTATCGTTCCCAAGACGTGTGTGTCAAACACTTAGCGTAAGGGGTAGCAAAAGAAGGATCATGCTCATACAAGTCTTTTATATGCTCAAAACCAATAACATTCAACTCAAGTTTAGTGACAAGCATGCATATGCGTGAAAGTGCATCGGCAACTACATTTTCCTTACCCTTAATGTACTTGATCACATAGGGGAAAGACTCAATAAATTCACTCCATTTTGCATGACGCTTGTTCAACTTAGTTTGACCTTTTAGGTACTTAAGCGTTTCATGATCGGTATGGATGATAAACTCATCAGGTCTAAGATAATGTTCCCAAACATGTAGCACACGCACTAAAGCATACAATTCTTTGTCATAGATGGGATAATTAAGTTGAGCACCGGAGAGTTTTTCACTAAAATAAGCAATGGCTCGTTTTTCTTGCATCAAAACTCCGCCAATTCCGGTACCACTTGCATCACAATGAACCTCAAAAGTTTTGTCAAAGTTAGGTAAAGCAAGAATCGGAGCATGAGTAAGCAAGGACTTGAGCTCATCAAAAGCGGTGGATTGCAAAGAGCCCCAAACAAAAGGAGCATTCTTCTTACTCAAAGCATGTAAAGGAGCGGCAATTGTGCTAAAGTTTTTCACAAAGCGGCGATAAAATCCTGCAAGACCAAGAAAACTTCTCACTTGTTGCAAATTGGTTGGGTTGGGGCCAAGTTTTAATTGCTTGAATCTTAGTTTCATCAACATGGACACCCTTGGAAGAGACAACGAAACCCAAGAAAATCACTTTGTCAACGCCAAAAGTGCATTTTTTCAAGTTTGCATAAAGGCGTTCCTTGCGAAGAGTTTGCAACACAGATTTAACATGGTTAATATGCTCTTTCATGGTTTTGCTAAACACAAGGATATCATCAAAGTAAACCACAACGAAGACTCCAATGTAAGGTCTAAGCACACGATGCATAAGACGCATGAAAGTTCCGGGTGCTTCCGACAAACCCATAGGCATCACTAACCACTCATATAAGCCAAATTTGGTTTTGAAAGCGTTTTTCCATTCATCACCTTCTTGAATGCGGATTTGATAATAGCCACTTTTAAGGTCAATTTTGGAGAAAAAGTTGGCTCCACTAAGTTCATCAAGCATATCATCTAAGCGAGGAATGGGGTGCCTATAACGAACGGTGATGGCGTTTATGGGTCTACAATCGGAACACAAGCGAAAACTGCCAGCGAGTTTAGGTACTAGTATAACGGGAACGACACATGGGCTTAAGCTTTCACGTACCTGACCGTTGTCGATGAGTTGTTGTACTTGTCGTTGAATCTCCTTGGTTTCTTCGGGATTGACACGGTATGGGGCTTTGTTTGGAAGGGGGGCTCCGGGGATGAGGTCGATTCGATGCTCAATGCCTCGTAGTGGAGGTAGACCCGGAGGTAGCTCATCAGGGAAGACATCTTTGAATTCCTGCAAAAGAGATTGAAACACTAAAGGTAACTCGTGAGAGGTGTTAGTTGTTGGCTCTCCGTCTTTGCACACAAGGACGAAGTGCATCACACTCGATGGGTTCTCACACACTTCTCTCATCTCACTTTTGGTGGCAAATAGGATGAGGTTTTTCTCTCTAGGTGAAGAGGCGCTCATATTTGGCTTGTGGCTCTCACTCACTTTTGGGTGGGTAACTTTCTCACTCTTCTCGCCATGGTGGGTGGCTTGTTTGTCGGCTATCACTTGACTAGGAGACATAGGTCATAGCACATACTCCTTCCCTTTCATCTTGAAGCTATAGTGATTAGTGCGCCCATTGTGGATGACACCACGGTCGAATTGCCATGGTCGACCAAGAAGGAGGTGGCAAACGGTCATTGGGACCACATCACACTCCAAAGTTTCTTCATATGCACCTATTTTGAAGGAGACTTGGACCGTATGCTCGACTCGTATAGTGCCGGAGTCACTTAGCCATTGAACCTTGTAGGGTTGCGGGTGCTTCCTCTTTACCAATTGAAGTTTGGAGCATAGTTCTTCACTTGCCAAGTTGTGGCAACTACCTCCATCGATGATGACCTTGACGGACCTTCCATTGATGCCGGCCTTAGTGTGGAATATGTGGCATCGTTGGTCTTCTTCTTGTTGATGTTGAAGTGTCAAGACTTTGGAGACAACGAGAGCGGGGCTCGAATCCTCATCACAAAAGACTTGATCATCTTCATCCTCGTTCACGCGCCGGTGCATGGACACTTGCTCAAGGGCTTCCATTTCATCTTCACTCATTGAGTCGTAGGTGCCATCGTTGTTGAGGATCATGGTGCGCTTGTTGGTGCATTGGAAGGCTTTATGGCCTCGGCCGCCACAAGTGAAACACTTGAAGGAGCTTGTCTTGACGGTCTCATCGGTTGGAGTAGATGATGAAGCACGCGGCTTGAAGTTGCTTGTCGTAGGAGGAAGGCGACTTGAACTTGCCGACGTTTTCTTATAACTTGACTTGTCGTCGTTGCTTGGAGAAGGTTTGGTTGATGTAGATGTTCAAGGAGTCGTTGAAGCTTGGATGTTGGAGAAACCGTAGGTCTTGGATGAGTACTTGGCATACTTGAAGTCATCTTGCACTTGACGTTCCGCCTTGGTTGCTTGATGTACGAGCTCAATGAGGTTGGAATAGGGTTGGAAGTCGGCGATCTTCTTGATGGGATGATTGAGTCCATTCAAGAATCGTGCCATTGTTTGCTCATCATCTTCCTTGACATTGGCTCGAATCATGGCTATCTCCATTTCCTTGTAGTATTCTTTAACACTCTTTGTTCCTTGCTTGAGGAGTTGTAGCTTCTTGAAGAGATCGCGGTTGTAGTAGGTTGGTACAAAGCATGCCCGCATGACATCCTTCATTTGAGCCCAAGTGGTGATTGGAGGTTCACCTCTTGCTTCGCGGCGTTCAAGGACTTGTTCCCACCATATGATCACATAGTCTTGGAACTCAAGTGATGCCATAGCGATCTTCTTCTCTTCCTCAAAGTTGTGCAAACGAAAGATTTTGTCGATCTTCAATGCCCATGAGAGGTACTCTTCCGGATCATTGCTTCCATTGAACTTGGGCATTGTGAACTTGAGCTTGCCATAGTGTTGCACTTCATTGTGTTGTTGGCGATGGTGATGATGACGTCCTTGACGTGGAGGATAGTCATCCTCATGTTGCTCTTGGCGCAGAGGAAGTCCATGATCAACTTGCTCTTGTTGATCTTGAGGTTGAAGAGGAGCTTGACGAGCTTGTGGAGGGGCTTGTGGAGCTTGACGTTGCACACGTGGTTGGTAGTTCCTCTCTTGGATTTCTTCTCGAAGAGCTTCCTCTTGATTGCGCCGTTCGCGATTGCGGTTGGCGATGGCTCGACTTGATTCTTGAAGGGCACGTTGCGCCTCAAAAGCTTGCGCTTCTCATTGTTGTTGTTGTTGAAGACGTTGAGCCTCGGCGTCTTGTTCCTCTTGGTGTCGACGTGCTCGTTCTTCTTCTTGGTGCCGTAGTCGTTGCCGTTCTTGAGCTTGAGCAAAAGCCACTTGGTTTGATTGAGGACGAGGGACTTGCTCATCAACTTGCTCTTGTGAATGCTTGTCTTGTAGTGGGTTCCGAGGTGCATGACGGTCTTGATGCGCGGCTCGTCGAAGAATGGTCGACGACGGTGTACTTGAGCCGGAGAAGGTGTCATCGGAGTGTCGACTCGAGCGGCTCCGTCTTGAGGAGGAAGAAGTGGAATGATGCCGGTTCCTCATCAAGGCGCGGATCTCGTCCATTCTTGCATCATTTTCTTGCTTGTGAGAGTCGAACTTGTCGTCGAAGTAGTCTCTTGTACGTTGCTCGGAGAGTCGCAAGTCGGTGGCGAGGTTGTCGATGCGGTCGCTCATAGCTTGTTGCTCTTGGTGTAACGCCCTTTGAGCACCAAAGAGGTGGCTCTTTGTGACGAATGATGACATGTCGGCGCCATTCTCGATGAGAGGTGGATTTGTAGAAGAACTTGGCCTATCCATCATACCAAGCAAAATGTAAGTGGTAGAAGGAAAAGAACGTGTACCAAATGTACCTTGACCGATGTTGAAGATGAATCAAATTCACTCAAATGCGGACAATGAAATAGCACTGTTGGTACCAATTCTTGTCGGTTCACACACCTACACAAGTAAAAGCTTATGGTGGAGCTTGGTTAGGATGGTGGCACAAATTTGATGCAATAGTAAGTGAGCTTCAATAATGTTGGAAAAGATTCACAAATTTGCAAATGCAACAAGTAGACCAAGCAAGTATGGGTACACGGAAACACACACGCAAATAGATAAGTGGGATTGTGCAATTCAAAAGTGAGCCAAAATATGGAAACCACGAAAATGCTCTTGTTGCACAATGCTAGAGAGACGCTAGCATGATTGCATAATAGGCGGATACGCAAACTTGTGCACAACCTACTAGGCAAAAATGCAACTATCCCTATCCCAAGTATGCTATATGTATGATATTTCGGTGCAATGATCCAAGATGATCCAATATGATAATCTTAATGTTGTATGATGCTATGGTTCTTGTTCATAAGCTCTTTGCTTATCTTTCCTCTTTGCTTAAAAGCTTGGGTGGCTCTTTCACTTTTGAGCTCTTTTCTCATGCAATACTTTACGAACCAAGATAGCAATTGTGTATGCTATGACAACTTTGTGACACACAAATGGATCCCAAGATATGCACCACTATGGTATGGTATGTATGCTTATGGAGTATGATCCCTAATGTGCACAAGTCACGTTGCCTGCAATACTCAATGGCTAGTCTCGATGGGTAAGCTACGCGAAATGAGGCAATGTGGGTTATCAATGCAATTGCAAGGTATGACAAAGATGTCGTTGATGTTACCGTCCTTGCTTCGGTTGAGGGTTGAAACGGATGCGACAGTCGAAGGGGATGCAGTGCACGGTCTTCAGTACGTTGGCGAAGATGCCGCTGCACCGTGATCGAAGGTTCCGAAGTAGCGAAGGTGTCGAAGAAGAACCGTTCTGTCTAGGCCGGAAGTTCCGGGCAAGACGGAAGTTCCGGGGGCCGGAAGGTCCGGAGTTGGCCGGGAGGTCCGGGGGCCGGAAGTTCCGGGATGACCGGAAGGTCCGGGGGCCGAAAGTTCCGGGCAAGGCCGGAAGTTCCGGTGGTCAGGAATCTGCCAAGAACAGAGACTTCGAGATCGCGAATTTGGGCGGAAAAACTTGGGGAAAAACCCAAATTCGAGGGGGAAAAGAAGAAATTAGAAGGAAGGAAGGGCAGGGAAGCTAGATCCACTCGAAACAAAGCAAATCCATGGATCAAATCCAACAAAATCTCAACTCACCAACAAATCACAAAAAAAATTGGGGCTATTTTTGGTGGGGAATTTTCGGAATTAGGACGAAAACAACAATATCAAGCTAGAAAACAAAGGATAGGGGCTCCAAAACGTGGTAAACATGGCTCATGATACCATATGATGTAGGGCAAAACCCTAGGTGGATGATCTTTCACGTTTGGAGGGATCCCACGGGAGAAGCATGAAGAACACGCGGAAGCACAAAGGGGAAAACGCGGGGAGGACGAGAGAGAGAGACACGAAACCGACAGAGAATCGATCACACGAGTGCTAGATCACCTAACACAAAGAGATGCATATGATCCACAATCAACAAAGGTAAGGATACAAAGGACAGTTCATCTCCCAACGGAGGTCTTGATGGTCTTCCCTAGAAAGGGGTCTTGAATCCGCTTGGGGGATCTTCTCCAAAGAGGTCCTGAACTCCGAGGAGAAGTATCCAAGTGGATGAGCAAAGGCTCTCTCACAAATATGAGCTAATCCAGTGCTAACCCTAAAACGTACGGGTTGAATGAGTACATATAGTCTAAGGGGCGAAAGGGTACACGGGCCTTGGCCCAAGTGGCTGCGCGCAGGCAGGGCCGGAAGTTCCAGGCCAGGCCGGAAGTTCCGGGCACCGGAGGTTCCGGGCAGGGTCCGGCCTAAGCCCAAAGTTGGCACAATGGCGGCGGAGCTGGCTTCCGGGGGCCGGAAGTTCCGGGCCGGGCCGGAGGTTCCTGGGGCCGGAAGTTCCGGGCCAGGTTCCGGGCAGGTTCCGGGCTAAGCAGAAAGTTGGCACGCCTGGGGTGGTCGATGTCGAAGGAGGCCGGAAGTTCCGGGCAGGCCGGAAGTTCCGGGGGCCGGAAGTTCCGGGCAGGTTCCGGGCTGGGCAGAGAGTTGACGCATGTCGCTTCTTCTTCAGCGTTGCACCTGATCACACAC
This sequence comes from Triticum aestivum, assembly GCF_018294505.1. Lineage (NCBI taxonomy): Eukaryota > Viridiplantae > Streptophyta > Magnoliopsida > Poales > Poaceae > Triticum > Triticum aestivum. The sequence continues at coordinate 258,459,394 of NC_057795.1, read as the reverse complement.
AGAGTTTCCGTCTGAGGTAGCAGCCATGTCTCTTGAGTAGAAAGAGGGATTTCGGAGAGGAGCGAGTTCACCTTATCTTCGATAGCCTTAGAGCGGGCTCGAGTCATGGGTCCACTTGGTGTTGAAGGAGATGTAGATGCGTCCATGGGGATGATGGAAGGATGCTCCGCATCAATTACGGTACGAGTAAAGTGACTTGCCGGTAACGAGACTGAACGAGGTATTGGGATACCGACGATCGAGTCTCGGGCAAGTAACACACCGTCTGACAAAGGGAATAGTATACGGGGTTGCTTGAACCCTCGACATCGTGGTTCATCCAATGAGATCATCGAGGAGTATGTGGAAGCCAACTTGGGTATCCAGATCCTGCTGTTGGTTATTGACCAGAGAGCCGTCTCGGTCATGTCTGCATGTCTCCCGAACCCGTAGGGTCTACACAGTTAAGGTTCGGTGACGCTATGGTTGTATGAATATGAGTATCCAGCAAACCGAATGTTGTTCGGAGTCCCGGATGATATCCCGGACGTCACGAGGAGTTCCGGAATGGTCCGGAGGTAAAGAAAACTATATAGGAAGTGCTGTTTCGGCCATTGGGAAAGTTTCGGGGTCACCCGGTATTGTACCAGGACCACCGGAAGGGTCCCGGGGGTCCACCGGGTGGGGCCACCTATCCTGGAGGGCCCCGTGGGCTGAAGTGGGAGGGGAACCAGCCCCTAGTGGGCTGGTGCACCCCCCCCTTGCCCCCCCTGCGCCTATGGTTGGAAACCCTAGGTGGGGGGGGGGACACCACTTGCCTTGGGGGGCACTCCACCCCCCTTGGCCGCCGCCCTCCTTGGGAGATTGATCTACCAGGGCCGGCGCCCCCCCCTGGGGGCCTATATAAAGGAGGGCAGGGGGAGGGCAGCTGCAACCCAAGTCTTGGCGCCTCCCTCCCCCTGCTACACGTCGTCCTCCTCCCGCAGCAGCTTGGCGAAGCCCTGCCGGAGTTCTGTTGCATCCACCACCACGCTGTCGTGCTGCTGGATCATCATCAACCTCTCCTTCCCCCTTGCTGGATCAAGACGGAGGAGACGTCACGCTGTCCGTATGTGTGTTGAACACGGAGGTGCCGTCCGTTCGGCGCTAGGATCTCCGGTGATAGGATCACGACGAGAACGACTACTTCAACCCTGTTCTTTTGAACGCTTCCGCTCGCGATCTACAAAGTGGTATGTAGATGCATCTCTCCTTTCACTCATTGCTCAGATGAACTCATAGATGGATCTTGGTGAAACCGTAGGAAATTTTTTATTTTCTGCAACGTTCCCCAACAGTGGCATCATGAGCTAGGTCTATGTTCTCTATTGCATGAGTAGAACACAATTTTGTTGTGGGCGTAGATCTTGTCAACTTGCTTGCCGCTACTAGTCTTTTCTTGCTTCAGCGGTATTGTGGGATGAAGTGGCCTGGACCGACCTTACACGTACGCTTACGTGAGACAGGTTCTACCGACTGACATGCACTAGTTGCATAAGGTGGCTAGTGGGTGTCTGTCTCTCCTACTTTAGTTGGAGCGGATTAGATGAAAAGGGTCCTTACGAAGGGTAAATAGAAGTTGACAAAAATCATGTTGTAGTTATTCATAGGTAAGAAAACGTTCTTGATAGAACCCAATTGCAGCCACGTAAAAGATGCAACAACAATTAGAGGACGTCTAACTTGTTTTTGCAGCAATTGTCATGTGATGTGATATGGCCAGAAGTTGTGATGAATGATGAATGATATATTGTGATGTATAAGATCATGTTCTTGTAATAGGAATCACGACTTGCATGTCGATGAGTATGACAACCGGCAGGAGCCATAGGAGTTGTCTTTATTTTTGTATGACCTGCGTGTCATTGAAGAACGCCATGTAAATTACTTTACTTTATTGCTAAACGCGTTAGCCATAGAAGTAGAAATAGTCGTTGGCGTGACAACTTCATGAAGACACAATGATGGAGATCATGATGATGGAGATCATGGTGTCATGCCGGTGACGAAGATGATCATGGAGCCCCGAAGATGGAGATCGAAGGAGCTATATGATATTGGCCATATCATGTCACTACTATATAATTGCATGTGATGTTTATTATGTTTTATGCATCTTGTTTACTTAGAACAGCGGTAGTAAATAAGATGATCCCTTATAATAATTTCAAGAAAGTGTTCCCCCTAACTGTGCACCGTTGCTAAAGTTCATCGTTTTGAAGCACCATGTGATGATCGGGTGTGATAGATCCTTACGTTCACATACAACGGGTGTAAGACAGATTTACACATGCAGAACACTTAGGGTTAACTTGATGAGCCTAGCATGTACGGACATGGCCTCGGAACACAGAGACCGAAAGGTCGAACATGAGTCGTATGGAAGATACGATCAACATGGAGATGTTCACCGATGATGACTAGTCCATCTCACGTGATGATCGGACACGGCCTAGTCGACTCGGATCGTGTAGCACTTAGATGACTAGAGGGATGTCTAATTTGAGTGGGAGCTCATTAAATAATTTGATTAGATGAACTTAATTATCATGAACTTAGTCTAAAACTTTTGCAAAATATGTCTTGTAGATCAAATGGCCAACACTCATGTCAACATGAACTTTAACGCGTTCCTAGAGAAAACCAAGCTGAAAGATGATGGCAGCAACTATTCGGACTGGGTCCGGAACCTGAGGATCATCCTCATAGCAGCCAAGAAAGATTATGTCCTAGATGCACCGCTAGGTGAAGCACCCATCCCAGAGAACCAAGACGTTATGAACACTTGGCAATCACGTGCTGATGATTACTCCCTCGTTCAGTGAGGCATGCTTTACAGCTTAGAACCGGGGATCCAAAAGCGTTTTGAGAAGCACGGAGCATATGAGATGTTCGAGGAGCTGAAAATGGTTTTCCAAGCTCATGCCCGGGTCGAGAGATATGAAGTCTCCGACAAGTTCTATAGTTGTAAGATGGAGGAAAACAGTTCTATCAGTGAGCACATACTCAAAATGTCTGGGTTGCACAACCGCATGTCCCAGCTGGAGATCAACCTCCCGGACGAGGCGGTCATTGACAGAATCCTTCAGTCGCTCCCACCGAGCTACAAGAGCTTTGTGTTGAACTACAATATGCAGGGGATGGTGAAGACCATTCCTGAAGTATTTTCAATGCTGAAGTCAGCAGAGGTTGAAATCAAGAAAGAACATCAAGTGTTGATGGTCAATAAGACCACTAAGTTCAAGAAGGGCAAGGGTAAGAAGAACTTCAAGAAGGACGGCAAAGATGTTGCCGCGCCCGGTAAGCCAGTTGCCAGGAAGAAGTCAAAGAATGGACCCAAGCCTGAGACTGAGTGCTTTTATTGCAAAGGGAAGGGTCACTGGAAGCGGAACTGCCCCAAGTACTTAGCGGACAAGAAGGCCGGCAACACCAAAGGTATATTTGATATACATGTAATTGATGTGTACCTTACCAGTACTCGTAGTAACTCCTGGGTATTTGATACCAGTGTCGTTGCTCACATTTGTAACTCACAGCAGGAGCTGCGGAATAAGCGGAGACTGGCGAAGGACGAGGTGACGATGCGCGTCGGGAATGGTTCCAAGGTCGATGTGATCGCCGTCGGCACGCTACCTCTACATTTACCTACGGGATTAGGTTTAAACCTCAATAATTGTTATTTAGTGCCAAGTTTGAGCATGAACATTGTATCTGGATCTCGTTTGATACGAGATGGCTACTCATTTAAATCCGAGAATAATGGTTGTTCTATTTATATGAGAGATATGTTTTATGGTCATGCCCCGATGGTCAATGGTTTATTCTTAATGAATCTCGAACGTAATGTTACACATATTCATAGCGTGAATACCAAAAGATGTAAAGTTGATAACGATAGTCCCACATACTTGTGGCACTGCCGCCTTGGTCACATTGGTGTCAAGCGCATGAAGAAGCTCCATGCTGATGGACTTTTAGAGTCTCTCGATTATGAATCATTTGACACATGCGAACCATGCCTCATGGGCAAAATGACCAAGACTCCGTTCTCCGGAACAGTGGAGCGAGCAACCAACTTGTTGGAAATCATACATACCGATGTGTGCGGTCCAATGAGCGTTGAGGCTCGCGGAGGATATTGTTATGTTCTCACTCTCACTAATGACTTGAGTAGATATGGGTATGTCTACTTGATGAAACACAAGTCTGAGACCTTTGAGAAGTTCAAGGAATTTCAGAATGAAGTAGAGAATCAACATGACCGAAAGATAAAATTCTTACGATCGGATCGTGGAGGAGAATATTTAAGTCATGAATTTGGTACACACGTAAGAAAATGTGGAATCGTTTCACAACTCACGCCGCCCGGAACACCTCAGCGTAACGGTGTGTCCGAACATCGTAATCACACTCTATTGGATATGGTGCGATCTATGATGTCTCTTACCAATTTACCGCTATCATTTTGGGGATACACTCTAGAGATAGCTACATTCACTTTAAATAGGGCACCGTCTAAATCCATTGAGACGACACCGTATGAATTGTGGTTTGGGAAGAAACCTAAGTTGTCGTTTCTAAAAGTTTGGGGATGCGATGCTTATGTAAAGAAACTTCAACCTGAAAAGCTCGAACCCAAGTCGGAAAAATGCGTATTCATAGGATACCCTAAGGAAACCATTGGGTATACCTTCTACTTAAGATCCGAGGGCAAGATCTTTGTTGCCAAGAATGGATCCTTTCTGGAAAAAGAGTTTCTCTCGAAAGGAGTAAGTAGGAGGAAAGTAGAACTCGATGAAGTACTACCTCTTGAACCGGAAAGTAGTGCAGCTCAGGAAAATGTTCCTGTGGTGCCTACACCGACTGGAGAGGAAATTAATGATGATGATGAAGGTACTTCTGATCAAGTTGCCACTGAACTTTGTAGGTCCACAAGGACACGTTCCACACCAGAGTGGTATGGCAACCCTGTCCTGGAAATCATGTTGTTAGACAACGGTGAACCTTCGAACTATGAAGAAGCGATGGCGGGCCCAGATTCCAACAAATGGCTAGAAGCCATGCAATCCGAGATAGAATCCATGTATGAAAACAAAGTATGGGCTTTGACTGACTTGCCCGATGATCGGCGAGCGATAGAAAACAAATGGATCTTTAAGAAGAAGACGGACGCGGATGGTAATGTAACCATCTATAAAGCTCGACTTGTCGCTAAGGGTTATCGGCAAATTCAAGGGATTGACTATGATGAGACTTTCTCTCCAGTAGTGAAGCTTAAGTCCGTCCGAATCATGTTAGCAATTGCCGCATACTATGATTATGAGATATGGCAGATGGATGTCAAAACGGCATTCCTTAACGGGCATCTTAAGGAAGAACTGTATATGATGCAGCCGGAAGGTTTTGTCGATCCTAAGAATGCTAACAAAGTGTGCAAGCTCCAGCGATCCATTTATGGGCTGGTGCAAGCATCTCGGAGTTGGAACATTCGCTTTGATGAGATGATGAAAGCGTTTGGGTTTATGCAGACTTATGGAGAAGCCTGCGTTTACAAGAAAGTGAGTGGGAGCTCTGTAGCATTTCTCATATTATATGTAGATGACATTCTTTTGATGGGAAATGATATAGAATTCTTGGACAGCATTAAGGCCTACTTGAATAAGTGTTTTTCAATGAAGGACCTTGGAGAAGCTGCTTACATATTAGGCATCAAGATCTATAGGGATAGATCGAGACGCCTCATAGGTCTTTCACAAAGCACATACCTTGATAAGATTTTGAAGAAGTTCAAAATGGATCAGTCCAAGAAAGGGTTCTTGCCTGTACTGCAAGGTGTGAGATTGAGCTCGGCTCAATGCCCGACCACGTCAAAAGATAAAGAAGAGATGAGCGTCATCCCCTATGCCTCAGCCATAGGATCTATTATGTATGCCATGCCGTGTACCAGACCTGATGTAAACCTTGCCGTAAGTTTGGTAGGTAGGTACCAAAGTAATCCCGGCAAGGAACACTGGACAGCGGTCAAGAATATCCTGAAGTACCTGAAAAGGATAAAGGACATGTTTCTCGTTTATGGAGGTGACGAAGAGCTCGTCGTAAAGGGTTACGTCGACGCTAGCTTCGACACAGATCTGGATGACTCTAAGTCACAAACCGGATACGTGTATATGTTGAATGGTGGAGCAGTAAGCTGGTGCAGCTGCAAGCAGAGCGTCATGGCGGGATCTACATGTGAAGCGGAGTACATGGCAGCCTCGGAGGCAGCGCATGAAGCAATTTGGGTGAAGGAGTTCATCACCGACCTATGAGTCATACCCAATGCGTCGGGGCCGATCAAACTCTTCTGTGACAACACTAGAGCTATTGCCCTTGCCAAGGAGCCCAGGTTTCACAAGAAGACCAGGCACATCAAGTGTCGCTTCAACTCCATCCGTGAAAATGTTCAAGATGGAGACATAGATATTTGCAAAGTACATACGGATCTGAATGTCGCAGATCCGTTGACTAAACCTCTCTCGCGAGCAAAACATGATCAACACCAGAACTCTATGGGTGTTCGATTCATCACAATGTAACTAGATTATTGACTCTAGTGCAAGTGGGAGACTGTTGGAAATATGCCCTAGAGGCAATAATAAAAGTATTATTATTATATTTCCTTGTTCATGATAATTGTCTTTTATTCATGCTATAATTGTATTATCCGGAAATCGTAATACACGTGTGAATACATAGACCACAATACGTCCCTAGTAAGCCTCTAGTTGACTAGCTTGTTGGTCAACAGATAGTCATGGTTTCCTGACTATGGACATTAGATGTCGTTGACAACGGGATCACATCATTAGGAGAATGATGTGATGGACAAGACCCATTCCTAAGCATAGCACAAGATCGTGTAGTTCGTTTTGCTAGAGCTTTTCCAATGTCAAGTATCTCTTCCTTAGACCATGAGATTGTGTAACTCCCGGATACCGTAGGAGTGCTTTGGGTGTACCAAACGTCACAACGTAACTGGGTGACTATAAAGGTGCACTACAGGTATCTCCGAAAGTGTCTGTTGGGTTGACACGGATCGAGACTGGGATTTGTCACTCCGTATGACGGAGAGGTATCACTGGGCCCACTCGGTAGTGCATCATCATAATGAGCTCAAAGTGACCAAGTGTCTGGTCACGGGATCATGCATTACGGTACGATAAAGTGACTTGCCGGTAACGAGACTGAACGAGGTATTGGGATACCGACGATCGAGTCTCGGGCAAGTAACATACCGTCTGACAAAGGGAATAGTATACGGGGTTGCTTGAACCCTCGACATCGTGGTTCATCCGATGAGATCATCGAGGAGTATGTGGGAGCCAACATGGGTATCCAGATCCCGCTGTTGGTTATTGACCGGAGAGCCGTCTCGGTCATGTCTGCATGTCTCCCGAACCCGTAGGGTCTACACACTTAAGGTTTGGTGATGCTAGGGTTGTATGAATATGAGTATGCAGCAAACCGAATGTTGTTCGGAGTCCCGGATGAGATCCCGGACGTCACGAGGAGTTCTGGAATGGTCCAGAGGTAAAGAAAACTATATAGGAAGTGTTGTTTCAGCCATCGGGAAAGTTTCGGGGTCACCCGGTATTGTACCGGGACCACCGGAAGGGTCCCGGGGGTCCACTGGGTGGGGCCACCTATCTCGGAGGGCCCCGTGGGCTGAAGTGGGAGGTGAACCAGCCCCTAGTGGGCTGGTGCACCCCCTTGGGCCCTTCCCTGCGCCTAGGGTTGGAAACCCTAGGTGGGGGGGGGGGAGCGCACCACTTGCCTTGGGGGGCACTCCACCCCCTTGGCCGCCGCCCCCCCTTGGGAGATTGATCTCCCAGGGCCGGCGCCCCCCCTGGGGGCCTATATAAAGGAGGGCAGGGGGAGGGCAGCTGCAACCCAAGTCTTGGCGCCTCCCTCCCCCTGCTACACCTCGTCCTCCTCCCGCAGCAGCTTGGCGAAGCCCTGCCGGAGTTCTGCTGCATCCACCACCACGCCGTCGTGCTGCTGGATCATCATCAACCTCTCCTTCCCCCTTGCTGGATCAAGACGGAGGAGACGTCACGCTGACCGTACGTGTGTTGAACGCGGAGGTGACGTCCGTTTGGCGCTAGGATCTCCGGTGATAGGATCACGACGAGAACGACTACTTCAACCCCGTTCTTTTGAACCCTTCCGCTCGCGATCTACAAAGTGGTATGTAGATGCATCTCTCCTTTCACTCGTTGCTTAGATGAACTCATAGATGGATCTTGGTGACACCGTAGGAAATTTTTTATTTCTGCAACGTTCCCCAACAGATGCATGTTGTTCAGGGCCTGCAAAAGAGTTGGGTCGACGTATTGCTGATTTGCATTGTAGACTGGTGTTGGTGGAGCCGAGGTGATGTTGTGTGAACATGGTGCAGAGACATAGGCTGCATATGCCTGCTGGGGAGTGGAGCTGGGATGAGGACCTAGAACACCAGGGGCATGCTATTGACGAGGCTGCCAGGGAGATGAATGTGGTTGCTGCTGGAGCTGCGTACGGGTCGGAAGCCCATTCCATGGGTTGAACATCCACGACTCATTGCGACCGCGTCCTAGACTGCCACGGGCACAACCTCGGGTGTTGGTGTAGTTGCCGCGACAACCGCTTGAGTTTGATGATCCAAGGGAGGAGCCGAGAGAGCGCTGATCACCAGAGCCGTGTCCTCCCCATGATGAAGTGCGCTCACCACTCCTGTGTGGCAAGATGTTGTTGCCGCTCGCCCAGAGAGCCGTGGCAGCGACGTTTTTTGCGTTGGTTTTCTTCTGGGTCACTTCAAGCACGAGCGCCGACCGTATATGTAAGAAAGACAGGAAGGGAACTTGAAACAGAAGAAAGGAGCGCAGGTGGGACAACTGCTCGTTGAGGCCGCATAGCACAGTGAGAACGAGCGTCTCGTCAGAAACTGCTTGATCAACATCAGCTAGGGCATCTGCGAGGGACTTCAACTTGGATCAGTAGGCATGTACTGTCATGTCACCTTGAGGGGTGCTGCAGAACTTGACGTCGAGGGCGATGGATCGACTCTTCTTGTTGTCACGGAAGAGGTTGTCGATGGCATTCCTATCAGGACCCCGATCCTAAGTCACACCGATCTAGCATGTAACACATCATATCACTTTGCGGTCTCATACACAGTATTCCCACGGGTGCCACCTTACCTGGCCCGGGACCGTTTGTGCCTTTTGGCTCACGTATATGATATTGTTGCTAGCATCCATATGACAGAGAACCCGGGCCGACATGACTAGTCGTAAACCCAAGGTGGCGCTAACTTACAGGGACATGCATACATGACCCAGCAACGAACGTGTTAATCATCAACGTATGGACCCAAGTTGTAGCAAGCTACAAGGACTTAAAGGAACAACGCGTGACATTTCCCCAAAGGGACAGACACATGAACAAAGAAGGACACATGCCGGCCAGCCTAAGTGTTCTGGAGCAGTAGCAAGCTACCATGGCTCAGTGGAAGCACCAGGAGACATTTCCCCATAAGAGAGGCTACCAAGATTAACAACTAGGTTGTCGGATCCCACACATACCAAGCATTTCAATAACATACACACAATATGCTCGATATGTGCAAATACAACATGGCATCACAACAAACTCTACGACTCAAAGTGTTTATTCAATAGGCTCTGAGGAGCCAGATATTACAAACATGGGTCTCATGACCCAACATACAGAGCAAACAAGCAACGGAAGCATATCATGTTGGAGTACATACATCTACAAATGAAAAGGCTTGAGAAGCCTGACTATCTACAAGACCCTCCCAAGGGTACAAGATCGTAGCTGAGGTAACAAGCTAAACGTCGAAGTCCACATGGAACTACTAGTGAGACTGGAGTCTCTCTGCAAAAACATAAATTAAGCGAACATGAGTACAAATGTACCCAGCAAGGCTTACATCAGAACTAGCTACATATGCATCAGTATCAACATAGGGATGGTGGGGTTTACTGCAGCAAGCCAGCTTTGACTTGGTGGCTATCATGTACTACGATTGCTGGTAACTCTTTTCAGGTGGCGCACACGAGTCCACATATTCACCATATCAATACACCACTATGGATCCGCTCCCGTCTCCCAACGAGAAGGCCATCCATAGCACTCACTTTTATCTTGCGCATTTTAGAGTATCCACTTTCACTTGTCTATGAACTGTATAGGCAACCCAGTAGTCCCTTACCACGGACGCGGCTATTCAAATAGATTATGTTAACCCTGCAGGGGTGTACTTCTTCACACACGCTCTCGCCACTTACCGCCATGTACACTTCATGTATCTTGGCAACCTTCAAGCGGAAGCCTGGCGAGGGTGTCGGCTACGACCTGACCAACCATGCAAGACCCTAGTCCAGGTTTATCGCCTATTCAGGTTCCATCCACAAGGAGATCCGGCTAGGGCATCACTCATGGCCCCAAACGATGTGTACAGGGTTCCCAAGCCCACCAAACGGGCGACGCTTGGTACACCCGGCCACCGTGCCTAGTCTGTCCCAAGCCCACCTATACCGGGTGCCACTTGGTAGACTACTAACACAACCTAAAAACACCAGAAACTAGTTGCAACTCCTAGACAGAGATTGAGGCGATTAATAAGACGAGAGGGGTCGAGTTACCGGAACCCAATGTGTGGTTGTAATTGTCTTGCATCACAGACATAGAACTCGGTTCCTGAGGACGGTTTCAATGAGACAACCCACCATGTACTCTTACAAGGCCTCTCACCGCTACCTTTACCAAATCGTGTTCACACACTTAGCTCTCAACAGTAGGACATGTTCAGAACCTTCCAATTCATCCCCGATGAATCAGACCTGACTCAAATCTAAGCACTAGCAGGCATGACAACAAGCATGAATGAGTAGGCACATCATGGCTCAAACAACTCCTACTCATGCTAGTGGGTTTCAACTATTTACTAGGGCAAAGACAGGTCATGCAAAGGAAAAGGGGTTCAACTACCGCAGCATGTAACAGTTGAATCATTGTTGTCCTAATGCAGCTAAAGAGAGCAGGAGCAAGAGAATGGGACTATATCAGAATGAACAAGGGGGTTTTGCTTGCCTGGCACTTCTGAAGTGATATATCTCTTCATCGGTGTCATCGAACTCATCGTCGGAACATACATCTATTGAGGGGGAACAACCACCGGCAAACAAGAGGGAACACAATCAATGCAATGCAACAATATGATGCATGATCATGACATGGCAATAAGATGTGATTTGGCCTAATGCAACTAGCAATGATTTAAATGGAGTTGGTTTGAACACAATATTCAAATTCAAACTCCATGTCTGGTTATTTAAATTGTTGGATTACGGGCTCCGCAAACCCTTGAGAGGTTCGAACTCTGGGGTGCGTGCGGAAATCTCAACCTACCCAGCTTGCCTACTCGCGATACTCCTAAGCCTAGCGCGACGAGCTCGAAGAGACAAAGAGACACAACAGTTTATCCTGGTTCGGGCCACCCTGTGGTGTAATAACCTACTCCAGCGTTTTGGTGGATTGCCTCGAAGGCTGAGGATGAACTAGTACAGTGGATGAACTGACCTCATGAGGTGAGGTGTTCTTGAGCTCAAGAGAGCTGGGGGGGATGTGAACTAGTTGCCCTCTATGGTGGTGGCTAAGTCCTATTTATAGTGGCCTTGGTCCTCTTCCCAAATGTTGGCGAGAAGGGATCCCACAACGGCCGGATTTGAAAGGGGGCAAGTAGTACAACTTATCCTGACAAAAGTAGTCTTCGCCTGCGAAAAGCCTCTGGTCTTGACACTGCGGTGGGCTCGATGATGACCTCCGTCCTGCCGTCCTGGCAGTCTTGGTCTTGTTGCACCAGAATGGAAACCTTTGTCTGATTTCTCGGGACTCCGCGCCTGTCGCTTGCCTTCCTTGCACCGAAGAGGAAACTGGCGCTCTGTGCCCGCTGGCGCCCACTTGGTCTTGGTCATCATGGCTCACGTCAGCTGAGCCTCATGAGGTACTCCTTGCATAGAACTCTTCGCCCTTCGGGAGCCAACCTGAGGAGGATGATCCCCTCGGGGGTCTTGGCGTTTTCCGCCTCGCGAGGCTTGGCCCCTTGCGAGGGTCTTTAGTTGTTGATGTCAAAGCTGGGCCGTAGTAGGCCATCAAGGGGGCCACGTGGTGGGCCGCAGGTAAGCAAGTCTGATGCCCCCATATCTAGAACAACGACAGTAGCCCCCGAGCCCAAGGTGCGCTCGAACTTGGCTTCCAGGCGAAGCCAAAGGGCAAGTGCGGAGTGCCACGGGCCCTAACCGCCTGCGGCCTTGATGACACGTGGCGATTGATGGGACATGGGTGACTCCACTTCCTCACACTGCCTCGGCAACTATTCGACTTAACGGGAACGATGTGGCATGCAGAAGATCATGATAGCGCGAGGTCGTGTAGGCTCGCGGTTGGCCTTCCTCGGCTATAAATGTGGGAGAGGGGCAGAGCCCCCTGCCCAAATCTCCTTCGTCTTGCTCCCGCCTGCTTCTTCTCCTTCTTCACCTAACTTCCATGGCGTCTCCGAGGAGGTTTTTGGCGGCCGAGAAGGGACAGGCTTCCAAGGAGGGACCAACCTCTCCGCCTCCCAAGAGAGGTTGCGGCCGTCCCCGCAAGCATCCCGTGGCTCCTGCGGTGACCCCTAGTGGGCGCGGGCACACACCCTCCAGAGCCGGCGCTTCTCTTGGTACCCGTGACAACAACTCTACTCATGGCGGGGGCCACCGGCTTCGGAGTAGGCCCCATGATGAGGGGAGGCGCGCCGTGATCGCGCGCCCGCCTCAGCCGCGCTTCTCCTCGCTGGACGTGCTCCCTGAGTTTGTGGTGTGGTCGGAGAGCCCGGTTGGCACCTCGCTCCAGCTTCCGTGTTTCTTCTCCGGTGAGCTTCCTTCCTCGGGGCTTGATGGTCTCTGGCTGCAGGCCGACGGCTGTTGCTGCAGCAGAGCTTCGTGGATCGGTGTCGAGGTCGCTGCCTCCGACAGCGTGGTCCTGACCCGCGGCTGGCACACGTTAGCCCGTGCACGATGCCTAGGCGGAAGGTGCACCCTCCACTTTAAGTACGACGGTCTGGCGACCCTCTACGCGAGGGTGTTCAGGGAGGATGGCCACCGCATGGGGTGCTGCCCAGAGGATGGTAGCGACGACGAGGGTGGCGAAGGTGAGCTTGGTCTTGGCAGCGCGCGCTCCTCCCGCAATGGCGGCTCTTCCTCGGATGAGAGCTCGAGCAGTGGTGGCTACAACCGGCCCCCACGTCGTCATGCTCGGGTCGAGGATGTCGGTGGTTCGTCCCGCTGCAGCGCTCCTATGAAGCTGGAGAGGATCCCAGCGTGAGTCTGCGGGCCGCCGAACTTGGACTCAAGATAGGCCGCAGCCCCAGGTCGCCTACAGGGGAACTGGTGAAGCGTCGGGCCACCTTGAGGCGTTGCTTGAGGATGCGGCGCTGGCGCCGGGTTCGTACGCCTTCGGGCTTTCTTTGTTTAGCCTTTCCTTTCTCCTGTAATTCGAAAAAATATGATGTACCCCGTTGAGGCGTGTAATGAACTATGGCAGTTATGCCCTTTATGCTATGCTTTGCTATCCTAGTGTTGTGCTGTAATGTTTGTTCTTCCAGTAAGCCATGATAGGAAAACTTAGCTTGTCATGCACGCAGTAGCTTTTCGCCTCGTGAAGACCTGTCTTTGGGCGCTCGGCGGGCCCCCGGCCCCCCCTTCCCGGGGAGCTGAAGGTTGCAGACCTCGGGAGACGCCTCGGGGTCTCATAAGCCGCCGCGGAACCGCTGCAGGGCTGTTTTCAAAGGAAAAGAAAAACGGACAAGCACCTCACTCCTCCTTATGCGAGCCCCCTGCCATAGGTTAGCTTTAACTTAATGCACCGCGCCGTGCTGCCCGGGGGGCACAGATATGAGGGATGATGATGCATGTGAGCTTGATCGAGGGCTCCTCGCAAGGATAAGGCCAAAGCGCCGGGGGCAGCGGGGTTCGGCGCGGTGTGCGCGCGTGAGGGCAGACCCAAGGTGCACACACCTGCCTAGCCCCACGCGCGAGGCGTGCGAGAGAAGGTGACGGGCAACTGCCACCTCCCTCCTGCCCTTAGGCCAAAAATGGCTCAAGAGAAGAAATTAACTCGAGGAACCAAAATTCGAAAATACCAAATCCATTGAGAGATCACTAAAAACTGCAAGTGACTTCGGAAAGCAAATGAAGCCGCGTCCGACACCTAATCTAGTCTTCTCACCAGCGTGTAGCTAAGTGCTGCCACTAAGACGTGGGAGGGAGCCCCCATGAGGCCCCAGGGCGACACTCAGGAGACTCCGGGGCGTGTACACCCTCACTCATTATTACGTGAGAGTGTCACAAGCAGAGACCTTCACAGGCCGGAGCCTTTCTTCAGGGTTAGAACTTCCGGAGGTGCTGGATGTTCTAGGCGTTCTGGATGGGGACCCTGTCCTGTGTCTCCAAGCGCACGGCGCTAGTCCTGGAGACACGGGCAATCCTAAACGGGCCCTCCCACATAGGAGAGGGCTTGTGCAACCCTTCCCTGGAGAGCACCCACCTTAGGACGAGGTCGCCCACCTCCAACATCCTGGAGCAGATGCTGCAGTAGTGGTACCGCCGCAGCGCCTGCTGGTACCTCGCTGCCCGGAGCAAGGCTTGACGGCGACATTCCTCCCCCAGCATGAGATCCATCCCCCACGTGGCGTCCTGACGCGCCTCGTCGAACGCCAGGACCCGTGTGGAACGATGCTTGACCTCGTGAGGGAGAACCTCTTCTGCTCCGTAGATGAGGAAGAATGGCGTCTCTCCTATTGGCTTGGTCGCAGTGGTGCGGATGGACCACAGCACAGACTGCAGCTCGTAGAGCCAGCCCCTGCTGTAGGCCTCGAGCTTCTTCTTGAAGGTCCATGTCTTGAGGGCCCTTAGGACTTCTGCATTGGCCCGCTCGGCCTGGCCGTTGCTTCGTGGGTGCACCACTGAGGCGTAGCATATCTGCGTTTCAAGGTTAGCACAGTATGTTTTGAAAAGGTTGCTAGTGAACTTCGAGCCATTGTCGGTGATGATGCGGTTAGGGACCCCAAACCGGCTCACGATTCCCTTGATGAACTTGATGGCCGATCCAGCCGGGATGGTGCGAACGGCTTCTACCTCTGCCCACTTGGTGAACTTGTCGATGGTGACATAGAGGTATCGGTAGCCCCCTGGCGCTCGAGGGAACGACCCCAAGATGTCCAGCCCCCAGACCGCGAACGGACATGTGAGCGGGATTGTATGGAGGCCCTGCACGGACTGGTGGATTTTCTTGGCGTGGAACTGGCATGCTTCACAGGAGCACACCAGCTCTGTGGCGTCGCTGGGTGCGGTGGGCCAGTAGAAGCCGCTGCGGAACGCCTTGCCCACCAGAGTGCGTGATGAGGAATGATGCCCGTAGTCCCCATCGTGTATGTCCGCTAGCAGCTCAAGCCCCTGTTCCCTGGAGATGCACCGCAATGAAACATCATTGGGCCTCTTGTGATATAACTCACCATCCTGGATGCAGTACGCGGTGGCTTGACGCGCTATGCGCTTGGCGTCTTCCTCCTTCTCTGGCAAGGTCCCTTGAAGCAGGTACGCCTTGAACTCTTCGGTCCAGTACCCCTCCTGAGGCTCGAGCGCAAGCAGCAGGCGGGCCCCCGTGGGGTGGCCACAGGCTGGGGCGCCCACCTCAGGTGCCCGAGGCAATTCCTCCCGAGGCGATGCTGGAGTCGTGGTGGGGGGGGGGAGGCTACAGACGGCTTGAAGAGCCTCTCCTCAAACACCCCCGGCTCCCGATGGAGCCTGTAGGAGGCTCTCTTGACGATATCATCCGCCTCCTTATTCGTTCCTCACGGCACGTGCTGCACCTCCACGCCCATGAACTGCTTCTCCATCTTGCTCACCTCTTCTAGGTACGCCTCAATGTGCTCATCCTTGGGCGTGTATTCCTTGTTGGAGAAGTTGACGAGGAGCTGAGAATCGCCCTTGATGGTGAGGTGCTTCACCCCAGCGCCGCTGCGGCCCTAAGACCGGCGAGCAAGCCTTCAAATTCCGCAATGTTGTTGGAGACCTTCTCGCCCCGCTGGAAGCAAAGTTGTACCGCGTAGTAGAGCTTGTCCTTGGTGGGCGAGATGAGGACGGCCCCTGCTCCTGCGCCTTGTCACGCGAATGCTCTATCAAAGTACATGATCCACCCGTCTGGTTCCTCGTCTCCTGGTGAGAGGGAGTGGTCCTCGCTCACCCCGTGGTCAGGAATGTCGGTCCATTCGGCCATGAAGTCTGCGAGGGCAGCACCCTTGATGACCCTGGTGGTGCTGAACTCGAGGTGGAACGCCTGAAGCTCGATGTTCCATTATGCAACTCGCCCAACGGCGTTAGGGCTCCAGAGCACCCTCTCTAGTGGGTATGCCGAGACAACCTTGATGAGGTGGCCTTGAAAATAGTGGCGCGGCTTTCGGGAGGTGACGAGGAGTGCGATCAAGAGTTTCTGTGGCATGGGGTAGCGCGCTCGTGCCTCCCTCAGTACTGTGCCGACGAAGTAGACAGGGTGCTCGGCGAGGGGGAGGCATCAGTGGAGTCTTGTTCTTCTTGTGGGTGCGAGTCTTCGATGGCTTCACGAGGTCGGTCCTCGGGAGCTCCCCTAGCTGTGGGGTCAATCGCAGCCTCAGGAGGGACATCGACCACTAGGCTGGTCGAGGCCCCATGCGCATTGTCCTAAGGAAGCTCCGTCTTGCTTGGTGCTTGAGCGTTCTGCTGAGGGTCCTTGGACGGGTGCTCCTTCCTTAGCGCCACCAGGGCGGTGTTGGCTGAGTGAGGGGTGGCTGCCAGATAGAGCACTAAGGGCTCGAGAGGGCGCGACGCCACCATCACCGGCGGTCTGGTCAGGTATCTCTTGAGGTCTTGAAACGCGGCGTCTGCCTCCGGGGTCCACTCGAACGGCTCCTTCCTTTTCATCAGCTTGGAGAATGGGAGGGTGTGCTCCCCCATCTTGGAGATGAAGCGCCAAAGCGAGGTTATGCAGCCCTCCAGCTTCTGCATCTCCTTCAGGGTCTGGGAGGGGGCTCATGTCCTCTATTGCCTTGACCTTCTCCGGATTGGCCTCGATTCCTCTATGTGACCCCAGGAAGCCCAACAGCTTACCAAAGGGGACCCCGAACACACACTTCTCGGGATTGAGCCGAAGATCTACCTTGCACAGGCTAGCAAACGTCTCCTCCAGATCTGCTATCAGGGTCTTGGCCTCCCGAGACTTCACTACTATGTCATCAACATAGGCCTCTGTGTTCCTCCCGAGCTGCAATCCCAAGGTGATATGCATTAGCTACTGGAAAGTAGCCCCAGCATTACGTAGGCCGAAGGGCATACAGGTGTAGCAGTACACCCTGCAGGGGTCAGGAACACCGTCTTCTCCACATCTTGTACGACCATCTTGATCTGGTGGTAGCCCGAGAAGGCATCCAAAAGGCACAACAAGTCGCACTCGACGGTGGAGTCCACGATCTGATCAATGCGAGGAAGCGGGAAGGGATCTTGTGGGCAGTCCTTGTTAAGGTTGGTGAAGTCGACACACATGCGCTCCTTCCCTCCTTTCTTGGGGACAACGACGGGATTCGCCAGCCACTCCGGGTGTCGTACTTCCCTGATGACCCCTGCGGCTTGCAGCTTGCGGGTTTCTTAGACGATAAAGGCCTGCTTCTCGGTGGACTGACGACGAGCCTTCTGCTTCACTGCTCGTACGTTTGGGCATACCTTCAGGTGGTGCTAGATTATTCCCCTCGGGACCCCAGCCAGGTCTTTGGGCTCCCAAGCGAATACCTCCTTGTTGGTGCGCAAGAAGTCGACCAACGCTTTCTCTTGGTCCTGAGGGAGGCCTTCCCCTATGGTGAAGGTGGCGCCGGTTGTTCCCCCTTACTAACCAGCACCTGCTTTGTCTCGGCTCGGTCTTGGGAGAACAACTGCTTCTTCTTGGCGGCACCACTTCCAGGGCCTCCGGACCCTCCTTATCAGGCTGGGCGGACGCTGCTGACCTGAAGGCGAGCTTGAGGGCGTGCAGCGCGTCTTTGGTGTCCGTTGCCAGCGTGAGGACACCGTTGCTGCCAGGCATCTTGTGAGGTTGTATGCTGGGTGAGTCGCCGCCATAAACTGGGACAAGGCCGGGTACCCCAGGATGGCATTGTATGGCAGGTCGATCCTGGCGATGTCAAAGTCGATGAGCTCGGTGCGGTAGTTGTCGCGGGTCCCGAAGGTGACAAGGAGGCGGATCTGCCCCAGGAGGCTGGTAGAGCCGCCGCCGACCACAAAGAAGGGCTTGGTGGGGCGGAGCCGGCTGGGTGGCATGTGCAGCAGGCCGAATGCCTCCACGGAAAGCACGTTGAGGCCGGCTCCACCGTCGATGAGGGTCCTGGTGACCGCCACGTTCAGATGGTGGGGGTGCAAAGCATCGGGAGCGTGCCTGCTCCTGCTGTGGCGGCTGGATGATCCTGGAGGCCGAACGTAAGGTCGGCTTTGGACGCCGCCCGGCCCGAGGGAGCCCCCGAGCCCGCCCGTGCGACGCTTACTTGCCGGTGAACTGCTTGATGTGGCGGTCGGAAGGTGGTGCCTGCGAGCCACCTAGGAGAGCTGCGACGACGGGGGGCGCCAGGGCCGTGTAGCGGGCGAGGAAGAGGTCGCACAGCTCTTCCCAGGAGGCCACAGAGGACGCCGGCAGATTGAGCAACCAGGCGCGCGATGTGCCGACGAGGGCCATGGGGAGCTAGTTGGCCTTCACCTTGTCGTCTCCGCCAGCCGCCCAAACTGCTTCTTCATACGCATGGAGGAAGGCAGCCGGATCCGCCGCGCCATTGTAGCGTGGCGGCATCTCCGGCCTGAACTTGGGTGGCCACTCCCCCCGCCGTAGGGAGAGGGTGAAACAGCACAGTCCCGGCGCCTCTTCGGAAGCACGCGTCGGCGGAGTCAACGGAGGAGCGCCTGCCATCGGAGTCGGCGGCATGATCTGGCAGAAGGGACAGGAGATCTCCAGTGCACCCCTACCTGGCGCACCAAATGTTGGATTACAGGTTCCACAAACCCTTGAGAGGTTCGAACTTTGGGTGCGTGCAGAAATCTCAACCTACCCAGTCTGCCTACTCGCGATACTCCTAAGCCTAGTGTGACGAGCTCGAAGAGACAAAGAGACACAACAGTTTATCCTGGTATGCATGGAGGAAGGCAGCCGGATCCGCCGCGCCGTCGTAGCATGACGGCATCTCCGACCTGAACTTGGGTGGCCACTCCACCCGCCGCAGGGAGAGGGTGAAACAGCACAGTCCCGGCGCCTCTTCAGAAGCACGCGTCAGCAGAGTCGACGGAGGAGCGCCTACTATCGGTCAGCGATGCAATCTGGCAGAAGGGGCAGGAGATCTCCGACGCACCCCTACCTGTCGCGCCAAATGTTGGATTATGGGTTCCACAAACCCTTGAGAGGTTCGAACTCTGGGGTGCGTGTGGAAATCGCAACCTACCCAGCCTGCCTACTCGCGATACTCCTAAGACTAGCGCGACGAGCTCGAAGAGACAAAGAGACACAACAGTTTATCCTGGTTCGGGCCACCTTGCGGTGTAATACCCTACTCCAGCGTTTTGGTGGATTGCCTCGAAGGGCTGAGGATGAACTAGTACAGTGGATGAATTGGCCTCAGGAGGTGAGGTGTTCTTGAGCTCAAGAGAGCTGGGGGGATGTGAACTAGTTGCCCTCTATGGTGGTGGCTAAGTCCTATTTATAGTGGCCTTGGTCCTCTTCCCAAATGTTGGCGGGAAGGGATCCCACAACGGCCGGATTTGAAAGGGGACAAGTAGTACAACTTATCCTGACAAAAGTAGTCTTCGCCTGCAAAAAGCATCTGGTCGTGATGCTGCGGTGGGCTCGGCGATGACCTCCGTCCTGCCGTCCTAGCGGTCTTGGTCTTGTTGCACCAGAATGGAAACCTTTGGCTAATTCCTCGGGACTCCGCGCCTATGGCTTGCCTTCCTCGGGACTCCGCACCTGGTCTTGGTCGTCATGGCTCACGTTAGGTGAGCCTCGTGAGGTACTCCTTGCATAGAACTCTCTGCCCTTCGGGAGCCAGCCTGAGGAGGCTGATCCCCTCGGGGGTCTTGGCGCTGTCCGCCTCGCAATGCTTGGCCCCTCGCGAGGGTCTTGAGCTGTTGATGTCGAAGTTGGGTCGTACCAGGCCGTCGAGGGGGCCACGCAGTGAGCCGCAGGCAGGCAAGTCTGGATTCCCCCATATCCAGAACGCCAACATAAATGTCATTCATTTGGTTTGTCCTAAACAGTAGCCAAAAGTTGTTCTAACATGCATGAAAATGGTACAATTGGAAATATTGAATTTTCCTGATAAATTTTCATATATAAATTATTTCATTTGGAGTTGTGGTTGAATTTATATGAATTTTTTGAAGTTTTGGATATTTTCTGAAATAAATAAATCATTTCTGATTTATTTTAAATCCTAGAAAATATTTACTGCCTCAGCATGACATAACAGTGGCGTCAGCAGGTCAACGTGCTGGTCCAGGTCAAACCTGACCAGTGGGGGCCACCTTCAGTGTCACAACTAATTAACAGAGTTAATTAGTGCTAAGTGGAGAACTAACCTAAACTAATTAGGGCATGGGCCCACATGTAGTGACCCAAGGCGTCATTAGGTTAGTGTTAATCGGAGTTTAACCTGGTTTAGGCCGGCGGCTCATCGCCGACGACGACAGAGACGGTGGGGCGGCTTGGGAATGTTCCTCCGATGACCAAATCGGCCGCGGAGAGGTTCTACATGATGCCGGATCTCGTCCGCGTCTTGTGGTGCACGCAGCGGCAGCTGAAGTGACCTAAATCTATGGCGGTGGCGACTTGCACGGCGACAGAGTTCGGTTGGGTGCGGGGGTTAGGCTGCGGTGCGCTAGGAGGCCAGCTGAGGGGCTAGGAGGCTCCTTGGGAGTCCCCTGAGCACAAGTGTGTGCTCGGCTGCGAGGTGGAGCGCCTATGGCCACGGCTACGCCATGTCCGGCGGCGAGGAGCTCACGGCTCCGGCGGTTAGCGCAGGTAGAGGAAGAAAACGGCGGCGGGGCTAGGGGGAAAAGGATCAGGAGCTCACAAGGGGTCGGATGGGGCAAACGATGTGCTCGGGGACGTCCTGTCGGCGACGAATCAACGACGGCGGTGATCGGCTCCCGAGGTGGAAGAAGGTGGTGATGACGATGCTACAGCGCGCCCCGACTCGCTTGGCTCGGTGAAAATGACGAGGACGAAGTCGCGGAGCTTGTGGGAACGACGCATGGGCGAGGGGATGGCTGTGGCCGCGGCGGTGCTCGTCGGCGGCCTCGGGTGCATTCGGTGACGAGAGGGAGAGAGAGCAAAGGAGGGTAATGAGTTCGAAGGAGTGAGCGGAAGGGTCCAGGGGGTGCGTGGCGTCGCCCAGAGACGTCCAGGGGAGGAGGGGCAGCCAGGCAGGGACTATGTGGCCCGCGTGCGTCGGGCACACGCCCTCCTGCCTACTAGCAGGAGGTTGAAGACGGTGGCTGTGCTGGGCTGGGCCAGCTTCACTCCTGGGTCAGGTAAGCTACAGTACTGGGCCTTAGGTAAGTGCTCTGTTCCCTTTTGTTATTTTTCTATTTCCTGTTTTTCTTGAACACTTGCCACTATTTTGCAAATTCAAATGAATTCCAAACAATGCCAAATATTCTCTAACCATTTTTATGTTGCTTCATGGACTTTTCCAAAAGCACACAAAATATATCAGAGGCATTTGAAAATATATCCCATATATATTTGAGTATATTTCTAAATTCAAATAAAATAGTGATTTAAATTCAGTGCCCAAAATATTTCACAAAAATGTTCACTGTTTTTGGTTTGGTCTCAAAGCCTTGCCAAAATTATCAAACATCGATGAAGGCATTTTGGGTTCACTGAATGAGATTTTAGGGTTATTTGCCCTTTATTAGAATTGTTTTTGAGGCTTTGAAAATTCCTCAATTCAAGTTTCTTTAAATTAAACATGATGCAACAACCAAGCTAGTCCTAGTGCAAGGTAAAGCTAGGGATGTGAGAGTTCCAAACTTGTCGAGCAGATGACCCAGGCGCCATGATCATGCCGAACAGCTCAAGAGAGATGGACCCGTAGATCCAGTTGAGGACGGTGAAGTCGTCACGGCCCAAGTCAGAGGTGGGCGAGGTGTCGGATGGCGAGGCACCGTCCCAGCCGAGCACGTGAGCAGTGAGGCCATAATGACCGAGGGCGGCGAGGAAGAGCTCACGCCATTGAGCATAGTTGGAACCTTTGATGTCCAAGGTGATTGGGACGTAGGTTTTGATTGAGTGGACAAAGGTGGATGGTGCAGGATGGGATGATTCGGTGTTGGGTTTGGGCTTGTCCATGTTGGATTTGCCTTTTTCGTCGGCTTGACGAGCGAGTTCGCCTCCCCCCCCCCCCCCCCGCTGGGTGAGAGCAGCCTCTCGTTGCTGCAACTGTGCCTCGAGAGCTTTGAGCTCTTCTGGTGTCATGGTGGAGGGAGAGGCTTGCTGGGGTTGTGGAAAAGAAGAAGAAGAGCGATTTGCTGAGGTTCGAGAGGAAGAGGATCGACCGGTATCTAATACCATGTAAATCGATCTGAATTGGGGCTGCTGGATTGCGCGCCTCCTCATCTCATTGCACAGTTAATTGTCGGAATGCAGGACTCTCCAACACCTACAACCAAGTTCGGGTAGCTCGGGAGGAGGAAAGACAAAGAAAGTCACGACAACGGTGGCACCGTAGGACTGGAGAAACCCTAGTCGGGCGACGCCGCTAGAGTTGTAATGTTGTACAGTAGTATTTATTTAATGAAAGCTGCTTTTGGGTCCTTTGCGAGTCGTCTCCTGTTAAAAAAAGCAGGCACTTAGGTGGCGTTTGGTTTGGTAGGTATCCCAAGGCTGGTTAGGGATAGCCACTTGAAAAGCGGCTACCAGTCGTTTGGTTGAAACACAAGCGTGGATATGGGCAGTCAAGATAGAATATGCTTCCAAAACCTGGCTGAACACATCCAATCTGGCAGATATACTCAGCCACCCGACGCGCGCGTAGCCGAATCGTTCTCCGCCTATGTCTTTCGCTCGCTCCCGATCTATTTTTCCCATCTCATCTCAATCCTTGACCTCGTACTGCGGGGCAGGTCGTGCGCGATGGCGGCGGCGCATCAAGGGCGAAAGCGGTGGCGACGCTCTCCCTTCCCCTTCCTTTGATCTCCTATGTCTATGCTGAAGCTCGGCGGCTCTGCCCACGTGAGCAAGGGCGGCATGGAGATGGTGAAGTGCGGTCGCTGGGAACGACGAGCAGCAGTGCTAATTCGCATGAGAGATGATGGCCGTCGGCCGTGCTAATTCGGCTGCATGTTCTGGAGTTTGATGCGGCAGTGTAATCCAGGATTTTTTGTAAGGATGCATGTTCTGGAGATTGATGTGTTGATGTGTTGGATCTTCACGCTTTGCAACCTCGCACGTGCTAAACTCATATGTGTATAGATTCACATATGTGAGTGACTTTGATATTTCTCTCACAAATCCGTGCATATATGTGTGGTATAATTGATGTACACATGTGTGTATATAGTTTATTTTCTTGATACATATTTGCCCAATTATAGACAATCCATCCACATCTTATCTATGCAACCAAACAAAAAATCCTGGCTATCTTACACCTCCCATCCTTACAATCAAACAGAAAAATTGGTTATCCCCAACCACGTGGTTGTGGATATCCTTAGGCCTCCTTTGGTTTAGAGGAATCTTGTAGGAATTTCATAGGATAGAATTTCTATAGGAAAAATTCCTTTAGAGCCTTTTGGTTTATTGGAATAGAATCCTATTTATATGGAGGAATTCTTCCTATCCTCCACATTTCATAGAAAAATAAACATTAGCCTAGACTCAATGAAAAAAATCCTATGATGTGAATCAAAGGGCATCTCCTTTTCTATTCCTACTCATAGGATTTGAGATACATGTCATCTCATTTTCTATGACTTTCCTATTCCTACGATTTTCCTACCCTATGAACCAAAGAAGGCCTTAGCCAATCCCTCGCCGCACTCAAACCAAACGCCACCATAGATCGTCTTGATCGGATCCCACGGGGGACGCCAAACCATACACCTATTTCATTTTTCTCTTTTTGTCAAAACTATAGACTTATCTCGACAACTCTCCCCGCGTCGCCGCCGCCAATGGCGGCTCTGCTCCGCCTCCAGGCCCTCTTCTCCCTTACGCTGGCTACTCCCCGCCGTCTCCCATCCCATCTCCGCTGTGCCGTAGCAGTTGCGTCTCCGCTCCCTCGCCGCCTCCCTGCCTCCGCCTCGAACGGCTCGCCGGAGCAGCGGGCCTCGGAAACGGTAGTCCTCTCTCCCGTTTGACACTGCTTCTGCTTAATTATTTGAGCCACTGGTCACTGATGATCTATGGAATGTGATGGTTTTGCACATTGGGGGTTCTGAGTGCAGTACTGCAGCTTAAACGGAAAGAAAGTTTTTATTTTACCTTTTTTGTATTGGTACTTTGTAGTTTCAGAATATACTGTGTATTAGTAATCAGTTTCGCTAAAGCATATCTAGATATGCTTCAATTTCCCCTTCAAAGCTTGATTTTTGTTGTATCCCAATCGGAAATGGCATGTTTATTGACTTACCTCTGATGTTGCTCCAATTTGATATGCAGGATTTAGAGTCGGGGTTGTATCTAGTGGCGACACCCATTGGGAACCTCGAGGATATCACCTTGAGGTATATTATTTACTTAGCTGTTATATGGTACCCCCTCCGTTCCAAAATAGATGACCCAACTTTAGTATCAGGTGAGTACTAACGGTTAGGCTAATCGAAGTGAAAAGTGGTAGACTGTTTTTTTAGCACACATGGGAACAAACTTCAGACATTTTTTTTTTGCAACATCTATGAAGTTTAATTTGTGTTTTGACAAAAGAGAAAGTGGAGCGATGAGGCAACTATTTATTCAAATTCCATAGGGCTCCATAGCCCTTAGTATATCATACATCAGTCGGCTTTTTCAAGCCTCTTAAACTTCTACTATGATAGTGGTTGCAGAGACCTTAGTAGCACCCCAAGTTCTGGGTTCGACTCCTGGTGGGAGAGGATTTAAACAGGTCTGGGTAAATTTTTCTGAAATAAAGGGCTGTGGGGCTGTTGCCCTACAGTAATTACTCCACAACAACAACAACAACAACAACAACAACAACAACAAAGCCTTTAGTCCCAAAGAAGTTGAGGTAGGCTAGAGCTGAAACCCATAAGAATCTCGCAACCAACTCATGGTTCTAGCACATGGGTAACAAGCTTCTATGCACCCATGTCCATGGCTAGTTCTCTGGTGATATCCCAGTCCTTCAGATGTCTCTTTACGGATTCCTCCCATGTCAAGTTCGGTCTACCCCGACCTCTCTTGACATTATCAGCGCCCTTTAGCTGTCCGCTATGCACTAGATCTTTTGGAGGCCTGCGCTGAATATGCCCAAATCATCTTAGACGATGTTGGGCAAGCTTCTCTTCAATTGGTGCTACCCCAACTCTATCTCGTATATCATTATTCCGGACCCTTCCTTGTGTGACCACACATCCATCTCAACATGCGCATCTCCGCCACGCCTAACTGTTGAACATGTCGCCTTTTAGTTGGTCAACACTCAACACCATACAACATTGCGTGCCGAATCGCCGTCCTATAGAAACTGCCTTTTAGCTTTTGTGGCATTCTCTTGTCATAGAGAACGCCAGAAGCTTGGCGCCACTTCATCCATCTGGCTTTGACTCGATGGTTCACATCTTCATCAATATCTCCATCCTTCTGCAGCATTGACCTCAAATATCGAAAGGTGTCCTTTTGAGGCACCACCTGCCCATCAAGGCTAACCTCCTCCTCCTCGTGTCTAGTAGTATTGAAACCGCACCTCATGTAATCGGTTTTAGCTCTACTAAGTCTAAACCTTTTGATTCCAAGGTTTGTCTCCATAGCTCTAACTTCCTATTAACCCCCGTCCAACTATCGTCGACTAGCACCACATCATCCGCGAAGAGCATACACCATGGGGTATCTCCTTGTATGTCCCTTGTGACCTCATCCATCACCAAAGCAAAGAGATAAGGGCTCAAAGCTGACCCTTGGTGCAGTCCTATTTTAATCGGGAAGTCATCAGTGTCACCATCACTTGTCCGAACACTTGTCACGACATTATCGTACGTGTCCTTGATGAGGGTAACATACTTTGTTGGGACTTTGTGTTTCTCCAAGGCCCACCACATGACGTTCCACGGTATCTTATCGTAGGCCTTCTCCAAGTCAATGAGCACCATATGCAGGTCCTTCTTTTGCTCCCTGTATCTCTCCATAAGTTGTCGTACCAAGAAAATAACTTCCATGGTCGACCTCCCAGGCATGAAACCAAACTGATTTTTGGCCACGCTTGTCATTCTTCTTAAGCGATGCTCAATGACTCTCCCATAGCTTCATCGTATGGCTCATCAGCTTAATTCCATGGTAATTAGTACAATCCGAACATCCCCCTTGTTCTTGAAGATTGGTACTAATATACTCCGTCTCCATTCTTCTGGCATCTTGTTTGCCCGAAAAATGAGGTTGAAAAGCTTAGTTAGCCATACTATCGCTATGTCTCCGAGTGATGAGGACATCAATACCATTGTTACACCCACAGCCCCTACTG
The DNA here is from genome assembly GCF_018294505.1 of Triticum aestivum. Lineage (NCBI taxonomy): Eukaryota > Viridiplantae > Streptophyta > Magnoliopsida > Poales > Poaceae > Triticum > Triticum aestivum. The sequence goes on along the minus strand of NC_057795.1, from coordinate 258,432,552 downwards.
CTACATATACGGGACCAATTACTAGAGCTCGCGCACGCCAATTAAATTATCAGGTACTTTCGTTTCTTGGTAATGATTCTAATGTTCATGAGAATATGATGCTGCCTAAATTGGATACATTTGTTTTGCTTACAAATGAAGGGCCTAGCTTGGAGAAGGATGAACATTGGAGCAAGAACAAGCATGGAGATGATGCCATGCGCAAGGGGAACAAGAACGGAGTTACAAGTGATGATTTCAGGACTTTTAAGCCACCATAATGGGTGCATGAAGCCTTGGACGAAATATACAAGATGCCACTTCATAAATTTCGTCCCGAGGCTATTATAGGTGCTGGCCATGCCCATGTAATTTCGAAATACATAGGTATAGGCTATTTTTAGAGTCCGTATGTGTGGGGAAACAAGAGATAGGATTGATTTCGGACCCCTCCACCAAGGGCCACGAAATTCCCCCTCTCTTCCTCCATATATACAGCCCTTAGGGCACCGTTTAGACTTTGGGTTTTGTTTAGATTAAAAGTTCGCCATAGCTGCAACTTCGCGTACTTCGTTTGTGTTCAACGACCAGACAAAGGCGTCACAGAACCCCACCTTGATCAATAAAGCTTTCATCTTATATTCGCAATATCCAGATTGCAATCTTAGTTTCTTGCTTGTTCTTCGTTTGCTCGCAGGAAACAGACCCTCGTGGTCAGGTTGATCATGCTCCGGCGTGGTCAATAACCTCTCGGAGTTGGTTTAGCGTTTGCTAAGGCGCGACGTCCTCGCACGTTCGTAGTCGGATCGTCAAAGACGACTTCCACCAAAGCGATATCCATCATCTCATCGAAAGACGGGACACCTTTGCCTCTATCAAGTGGTATCAGATTTCCAGGTTGCTCGGTGAAATTTTACAGTTTTTCGTAGTTTAGATCGAGTCTGTTCTTCATACCTATAGTCCACGAAAAAGCCAAAAAAAATTAGGGTTAGTTCATCCCATCCGATCCAATCTGAGCCTTGCATAATCTTTTCTGTATTTGCTTTGTTGAATTTGCGGTTGCATCGTCGTGTCCAGTTGCTGGTCTTAGCGTCTAGTCTTTTAGAGTTTTGAGTTCTATTCACAGGTTGTCACGTCGCCGCTGCCATATATCACCACCGCATCATCATCGTTGATGTTGCCATATACCACCACCACTTGTTCGTAGTCTGTAGGATCATATTCTTGTGTGTTTCTATTGCTGCTAACCATGCCAGGATCACAAGCCGACGAGATTGACTGGGAGAATTTATCGAACAAGGAGCTTCATGATAAGTTTCAGCAAATGATGACTGAACAGGTGCAAGATGTGCTGAACAATTTTGAAGAGGCCATGGAGAAGATCACTGGCCTTGAGAAGATGTTCGAAACAAAGCTCGATAACAAGTTTAATTAATTGCTCGCGCGTCTTCCACCACCACTACCCGCTGCACCTAACGCACCTCTCCAACAACAACAACAACGACTACCTCCACGTCGCGAAACAGACCTCCGCCGAGCAAGTCGTGTTCCTCTTGCGTTTGGCCAAACTGTTGGTGCTGCTGTTGATACTTCTGTGGCTCCTGCTGCTGATGCGGAGGAGGATGATTATGTGGGAGATTATGAGGATGAGGTTGATCAAAATCAGCACTACGTGCAGCCACCTGTACCACCACCAGGAGGTCGACCTCAGGTATATATTCGTAATGGTAGGCCTGCACTACCACCTCAGGTACGAGATGATGTCCATATTCCTAAACTGAAATTGAATATTCCACCATTTGAGGGTAGATATGTTCCTGATATATATCTTACTTGGGAGTTAGAAACTGAACAACGATTTACATGTTTACAATATCCCGAGGAGAGACGAGTTGCTGCTGCTGTTTGTGCTTTCACTAGTTTTGCATGTGTATGGTGGTCTGAACATTGTAGATTATATCCTATTCCAACTACTTGGGCTGCTTTGAAAACTGCTATGCGTACGCGTTGGGTTCCACCATATTATCAACGTGAATTGCTTCAAAAATTGCAGCATTTAAGACAAGGGAAAAATTCTGTAGAAGAATATTATCAGGAATTACAAACTGGCATGATTAGATGTGGTATTGTTGAGGAGAATGAAGCTATGCTTGCACGTTTTCTGGGTGGATTAAATAGAGAGATTCAGACCATTCTAGACTATAAGGAGTATACTAATATCACTCGTTTATTCCATCTTGCTTGTAAAGCTGAACGTGAAGTGCAGGATCGACAAGCATTGGGGCGAACTAACTTTTCTGCAGGCCGACCTTCATCATGGACACCACGTGCATCTTCTACTTCAACTGCACCAGCACCTCCATCCGGTGCCACCTCCAGCCGTGATACAAGAAAACAGGCACAACCACCATTATCTGCCAAGAGCGCACCTGCGGGGCCTGCACAACGTTCTTCTTCTTCCATGGCATCAATAGGGCACACAAGTGATATTATTTGTCGTCATTGTAAGGGAGGAGGTCATTATGCGAGAGAATACAAATCTCCGCGTGTGATGATTGCTACCGCGGATGGTGGATATGAGTCCGCTAGTGACTATGATGAGGAGACATTGGCTCTTATTACACGTGAAGAACATGGTGGAGATGATTCTGATCATGAGACGCAATACATGGCTCCTGAAGACGCTGACAGGTATGAATGTTTAGTTGCTCAACGTGTTTTGAGTGTGCAGATCACACAAGCTGAGCAAAATCAGAGGCACAATTTGTTCCATACCAAGGGAGTTGTGAAGGAACGTTCTGTGCGCGTCATCATAGACGGAGGGAGCTGCAACAACTTGGCTAGCATGGAGATGGTGGAGAAGCTTTCTCTCACCACAAGACCACATCCACATCCTTACTACATCCAATGGTTCAACAACAACGGCAAGGTTAAGGTAACACGTACTGTTCGTGTGCATTTTAGTATCTCTACATATGCTGATTATGTTGATTGTAATGTGGTACCTATGCAAGCATGTTCCTTATTACTTGGTAGACCATGGCAATTTGATAAAAATTCTGTACACCATGGTAGAAACAATCACTATACTCTTGTTCATAAGGATAAAAATATTACTTTGCTTCCTATGACTCCTGATTCCATTTTGGAAGATGATATTAATAGAGCTAATAAAGCAAAACAGGAGACGAATAAGAGTGAAAATCAGATTGTGGCAAAAGAATTTGAGCAACAAATGAAGCCTAATAATAAACCATCTAGTGTTGCTTCTGAAATTAAATTGAAAAGTGCATGTTTATTTGCCACCAAATCTGATATTGATGAGCTAGATTTCAGCAAATCTATTTGCTATGCTTTTGTGTGCAAAGAGGCATTATTTTCATTCAAGGACGTGCCTTCCTCTTTGCCTCCTGCTGTCACTAACATTTTGCAGGAGTTCGCTGACGTCTTTCCACAAGACGTGCCACCGGGATTACCGCCTATTCGAGGGATTGAGCATCAGATTGACTTAATTCCCGGTGCTTCACTGCCAAACCGTGCACCATACCGTACCAATCCAGAGGAGACGAAGGAGATTATGCGTCAAGTACAAGAGCTTCTCGACAAAGGTTATATATGCGAATCCCTTAGTCCTTGTGCTGTTCCTATTATTCTAGTGCCGAAAAAGGATGGTACATCACGTATGTGTGTTGATTGTAGAGGCATTAATAATATTACTATTCGTTATCGTCATCCTATTCCTAGGCTAGATGATATGCTTGATGAATTGAGTGGCTCTACAATATTCTCCAAAGTTGATTTGCGTAGTGGATACCATCAAATTCGTATGAAATTGGGAGATGAATGGAAAACAGCATTCAAAACTAAGTTTGGATTATATGAGTGGTTAGTCATGCCTTTTGGGTTAACTAATGCACCTAGTACTTTCATGAGATTAATGAACGAAGTTTTACGTGCTTTCATTGGACGATTTGTGGTAGTTTACTTTGATGACATATTGATTTATAGCAGATCTTTGGAAGAACATTTGGAACATTTACGTGCTGTTTTTATTGCTCTACGTGATGCACGTTTGTTTGGTAACCTTGGGAAGTGCACCTTTTGCATCGACCGAGTATCTTTTCTTGGCTATGTTGTTACTCCACAGGGAATTGAAGTTGATAAAGCCAAGATTGAAGCTATTGAGAGTTGGCCGCAACCCAAAACGGTCACACAAGTGAGGAGTTTTCTTGGCCTCGCTGGATTCTATAGGCGTTTTGTGAGAGATTTCAGCACCATTGCTACACCTCTCAATGAGCTTACAAAGAAAGATGTGCCTTTTCTTTGGGGTACCGGACAGGAAGAAGCCTTCTCGGTATTGAAAGATAAGTTGACACATGCTCCTTTACTCCAACTTCCTGATTTTAATAAGACTTTTGAGCTTGAATGTGATGCTAGTGGAATTGGATTAGGCGGTGTGTTATTACAAGATGGCAAACCTGTTGCATACTTTTCTGAAAAATTGAGTGGGCCTAGTCTGAATTATTCTACTTATGATAAAGAATTATATGCTCTTGTTCGGACTTTAGAAACATGGCAACATTATTTATGGCCCAAAGAATTTGTTATACATTCTGATCATGAATCTGTGAAACACATTAAAAGTCAAGCTAAACTGAATCGTAGACATGCTAAATGGGTTGAATTCATTGAGACTTTTCCTTATGTCATTAAACACAAGAAGGGAAAAGAAAATGTTATTGCGGATGCATTGTCTCGCCGCTATACTATGCTTTCACAACTTGACTTCAAAATATTTGGTTTGGAGACCATCAAAGATCAATATGTGCATGATGCTGATTTTAAAGATGTAATGCAGAATTGTAAAGAAGGAAGAATGTGGAACAAGTTCGTCGTTAACGATGCATTTGTGTTTCGTGCTAACAAGCTATGCATTCCAGCTAGCTCCGTTCGTCTTTTGTTGTTGCAGGAGGCGCATGGAGGAGGATTAATGGGACACTTTGGCGTGAAGAAGACGGAGGACGTACTTGTTACACATTTCTTTTGGCCAAAGATGAGACGGTATGTTGAGCGTTTTATTGCTCGATGCACTACATGTCAAAAAGCTAAGTCACGACTCAATCCTCATGGTTTATATATGCCTTTGCCTGTACCTAGTGTTCCTTGGGAGGATATATCTATGGACTTTGTTTTAGGTTTACCTCGAACAAAGAAGGGGAGGGATAGCATATTTGTTGTCGTGGATAGATTCTCGAAAATGGCACACTTTATACCATGTCATAAAAGCGATGATGCTGTTAATGTTGCTGATTTGTTCTTTCGTGAAATTATTCGCTTGCATGGTGTGCCAAATACTATTGTTTCAGATCGTGATACTAAATTTCTTAGCCACTTTTGGAGATGTTTATGGGCTAAGTTGGGGACTAAACTCTACTTGTCAGGACCCCGACTCAATGCCACATCGATCTAGCATGTAACACCTCATATCACTTTGCGGCCTCACGCACGATATTCCCACGGGTGTCGCCTTACCTTTGCCCGGGACCGTTTGCGCCTTTTGGCACACGTATATGACAGTGTTGCTAGCATCCATATGATAAGGAGCCCAGCTGACATGGCTAGTCGTAAACCCAAAGTGGCACAGACTTACAGGGACAGGCATCCATGACCCAGCATCGAACGTGTCGGTCATCAGCAAGTGGGTCCAGGCTGTAGCACTGGGCTAGCAGGACTCCGGTAAACCGGGTTGTAGCGGGCTAACAGGGCTCCGGTACTCAATGCGTGACATTTCCCCGAGGGGACAGACACAGGAACGAAGAAGGACACATGCCGGCCAGCCTAAGTGTTCCGGAGCAGTAGCAAGCTACCATGGCACACTGGAAACACTAGGAGACATTTCCCGGTAAGAGAGGCTACTAAGGATAAACAACTAGATAGTCAGATCCCACACATACCAAGCATTTCAATAACATACACACAATATGCTCGATATGTGCAAATACAACATGGCATCACAACATGACTCTACGACTCAGGTAATATATTCAATAGGCTCCGAGGAGCGAGATATTACAAACATGGGTCTCATGACCCAACATTCAGAGCATACAAATCAAGGTACAGGCGGAAGCTATCATGTCTGAGTACAGACATCTATAAATGAAAAAGGCTGAGAAGCCTGACTATCTACCAGATCCTGCCGAGGCATAAGATCGTAGCTGAGGTAACAAGCTAAACGTCGAAGTCCACGAGGTACTACTAGCGAGACTGAAGTCTCTCTGCAAAAACATAAATTAAGCAACGTGAGTACAAATGTACCCAGCAAGACTTACATCAGAACTAACTACATATGCATCATTATCAACAAAGGGGGTGGTGGAGTTTAACTACAGCAAGCCAGCTTTGACTCGGTGGCTATCCTGAACTACGACTGCAAGCAACTCTTTTGAGGTGGCGCACACGAGTCCACATATTCACCATATCAATACACCACTATGGATTCGCTCCCGTCTCCCTACGAGAATGCCATTCATAGCACTCACGCTTATCTTGCGCATTTTAAAGTATCCACTTTCACTTGTCTATGAACTGTACAGGCAACCCAGAAGTCCTTTTCCGCGGACACGGCTATTCGAATAGATAATGTTAACCCTGCAGGGGTGTACTTCTTCATACATGTTTCCACCACTTAGCGTCTGCACACGACATGTGCTCGGCAGACTTCAAGCGAAAGCCGACGTGGGTGTAGACCACGACCTACCTAAACACTCGAGTCTCTAGTCCAGGTTTATCGCCTATTCGGGTTCCATCCATGAGGAGATCCGGCCGGAGTTTCGCTCACAGCCCCAAACGATGTGTGCAGGATTCCGTGACACCAAACGGGCGCCCGGTATACCCGGCCACGTGCCTACCGCATCACAGCCCACCCCTCCGGTCAGCACTGCCCACGGCCTCCAGCATACTACAAACACCAGAAACTACTTGCAACTCCTGGACAGAGGACTTGGGTGAATAAGAAGTCGAGCGGGGTCATATTTCAGGGCCCAATGTATGGTAGTAGCTGAATCATGGATCACAAACACAGAACTCAGTTCCTAAGGACGGCTTCAATGAGACAACCCACCATGTACTCCTACATGGCCTCTCACCGTTACCTTTTACCAAATCGTGTTCACACACTTAGCTCACACACAGTAGGACATGTTCACACACCTCTGATTCATCGCCGATGAATCAGACCTGACTCAACTCTAAGCAGTAGCAGGCATGACAAACAAACATGAATGAGTAGGCACAACAGGGCTCAAACAACTCCTACTCATACTAGTGGGTTTCATCTATTTACTGTGGCAATGACAGGTCATGCAGAGGATAAAGGGGTTCAGCTACCGCAGCAAGTAACAAATGACTCGTTGTTGTCCTAATGCAGTAAAAGAGAGCAGGGCGAGAGAGTAGGATTGTATCGGAATGAACAAGGGGGTTTTGCTTGCCTGGCACTTCTGAAGGTAATATAGCTCTTCATCGGTGTCATCGATCACATCGCCGGTACACGTCTATCGAGAGGGGACAATTACCGGCAAACAAGGAAGAACACAATCAATGCAATGCGACAATATGATGCATGAATGTGACATGGCAATATGATGTGATTTGTGCTGATGCAACTAAACCAGATTAAATGAAGTTGGTTTGAATCCAAGATTCAAATTCAAACTCCACATGTGGTTATTTAAATGCCATTTATATGATTTGTGCTAAACAGCAGCTATAAGTTGTTCTAACATGCATGAAAATATTACAGATGGATAGATTGGATTTTTCTGATCATTTTTCATATATAAATTATTTAATTTGGAGTTACGGTTAATTTTCTGTGATTTATTGAAGTTTTAGCTATTTCTGGAATTTTCCTGATTATTTATAAAATAAACTAAATTCCAGAAAAGGAATATTGCGTCAGCATGGCGTCATGCTGACCTCAGCAGAGTCAACAGGGGCTGGTCCGGGTCAAACTTGACCAGGGGGCCCACTGGTCAGTGACACACCGCTGGCATAAGTCACTGACGTGTGGGGCCGGTCAAAGGCCACGTCAGCGAGGTCAACGCCGACGCGTGGGGCCACTGTGATTAATTTTAAACTAAACAGGAGTTAAGCTGTGATTAATTAGGGGCGTGGGGCCCATGAGTCAGTGGCCTAGGGGGTTGGTTAGTGAGGGGGGGTTAGCCGCTAACGACGGCCACGTCGGATTCGCCGGCGGTTGGACGACGGCGACGACCCAGAGCGGCGGTGGCTCGCCGGAGTTGCGCCAGGGACGACGGATCGACGCGCCAAGGGCACCAGGAGGTGGCCCGTGGCCGCGCGCATCCAGGGGAACCAACGGAAGGGTGCGGGGTGGACGGAGTTCGCCGGAAGCGAGGTTGTGGCGGCGGCCGGAGTTCGGGCGCCGATGAAAACGACGACACCGTGCACGGGAGGATCTACGGTTAGCACCTACGCGTTCTATGAGAGCTCACGAACCCAACGGAGGCACGCACGGGACCAAATGGCCACCGGAGCCTCGTCGGCGATGAGCTCGTGCGGCGGCGTGCTGTCGGGGGGAGAGAGGCGCGGCGGCTACGGCATGCTAGAGAGAAAACAGAGAGGGGGAGGATGATCAGGAGCTCACGTGGAGTGCAGTGGTGGCCTCGGCGTGTTCGGGGAAGCTCGGACGGCGACGGGTCGACGATGGAGATCCGCGGCGGCCGACGATGAAGACGACGATGGCGGCGACGTTGCAAGGCTTCCGGAGGGCCGTGGATCGGTGGGGAGGAAGAGAGGGTCGAGGCGGAGCTCCTGAGCTCAGCGGAAGGGCGAGGGGTGGCCGGTGGCTATGGATGCGACGGCGGCGCCCTCCGGTGGCTCTCGGTGGTGCTCCAAATCGAGAGAGGGAGAGAGCTAGAGCGAGCAGAGAGAAGGGATAGCGGTCGAGGGGGTCGAGGGCGTCTCCGTGGCGTTGCGGGAGACGTCCAGGGGGAGGAGGAGGCAGCCAGGCAGGGAGGAGGTGGCCAGGGCGCGTGGCCGCGCGCGCCGGGCGCGTGCCTGTCCTCCTGGCAGGGAGGAAGACGACAGGGGAGGCTCAGATGGGCTGGGCTGCATAGGAGCTGGGCCGGCTGGGCTACCAGGTGAGCGCCAGGTAAGATTTCTCTCCTCTCTGCTTTTCCTATTTCTGTTGTTTTTTTAATATTGTTCTGTGTTGTTTTAGTTTAGTAAAATACTAAACCATTTTATAAAATCCTGAAAATAGTTATGTGGCTAGGACTAAAATATACCAAACCACATAAAATGTTCCAGTATTATTGGACATATATTATTTATATATCAAATATATATCCAATGCAAATAGTTATTGAATTAATTCAAAGGCCCAAAATAAATGTTTCAGTCACTCCAAAAATATTGGTTTGCATTTTATTCTTGCCAATATTTTTCAAAGCTGAAAAGGAACATTTCCTTGGAAACATTTGAAGCAATTTTTAATGTTGATCATCTTTTTTTTAAATGATTTCTGAGGCTCTCCAATTCCCCAATTCAAATTTATAGAAATTTAGACATGATGCATGGATGCAATGCCACTAGTTACAAGCAAGCTCTAGGGCTGTGACAACTCACCCCCACTAAACAAAAATCTCGTCCCGAGATTCAAGCGTAGGGTAAGGTGAAGGGAGAACGCAAACTAGCACAATCTTCACGATCCAGGTTGCACTTCAACTGAACGTTGATTCGTTCACCATCATTGTCTCGAAGTCTTACTCTGAGAACTCCAACTATCATGACAACGAGGGGAAGGAAAGACCCTAAAAGAATCGTTCTTCTCGAAGGTCGAACAACTCAGGTTTAACTCACGGAATGAGACATAGCAGCATCTCTTGGGCTGAGAGACGAAGCACACCTCTAGCGGAAAGGAGTGGAACAAATGACGGAGGTTTACCAGGTAGACTACAATTCCACACTTAACAGGGTGGTAAATGGTTGTCAGCGCAGCTGTGACGCCCCCGATTCAATCGTACACTAATCATGCACGCAAATGTGTACGATCAAGATCAGGGACTCACGGGAAGATATCACAACACAACTCTAAAACATAAATAAGTCATACAAGCATCATAATACAAGCCAGGGGCCTCGAGGGCTCGAATACAAGTGCTCGATCATAGACGAGTCAGCGGAAGCAACAATATCTGAGTACAGACATAAGTTAAACAAGTTTGCCTTAAGAAGGCTAGCACAAACTGGATACAGATCGAAAGAGGCGCAGGCCTCCTGCCTGGGATCCTCCTAACTACTCCTGGTCGTCGTCAGCGGGCTGCACGTAGTAGTAGACACCTCCGGTGTAGTAGGGGTCGTCGTCGACGGTGGCGTCTGGCTCCTGGACTCCAGCATCTGGTTGCGACAACCAGAAAGAAAGGAAAGGGGGAAAAAGGGGGGAGAAAGCAACCGTGAGTACTCATCCAAAGTACTCGCAAGCAAGGAGCTACACTACATATGCATGGGTATATGTGTAAAGAGGCCATATCAGTGGACTGAACTGCAGAATGCCAGAATAAGAGGGGGATAGCTAGTCCTATCGAAGACTACGCTTCTGGCAGCCTCCGTCTTGCAGCATGTAGAAGAGAGTAGAATGAAGTCCTCCAAGTAACATCTCCATGGTAGAAGCTCCAAATATCATCTCCAGTAGCATCGCATAGCATAATCCTACCCGGCGATCCTCTCCTCGTCGCCCTGCGGAAAAGCGATCACCGGGTTGTCTGTGGAACTTGGAAGGGTGTGTTTTATTAAGTATCCGGTTCTAGTTGTCATAAGGTCAAGGTACAACTCCAAGTCGTCCTGTTACCGAAGATCACGGCTATTCGAATAGATTAACTTCCCTGCAGGGGTGCACCACATAGCCCAACACGCTCGATCCCATTTGGCCGGACACACTTTCCTGGGTCATGCCCGGCCTCGGAAGATCAACACGTCGCAGCCCCACCTAGGCAAAACAGAGAGGCCAGCACGCCGGTCTAAACCTAAGCGCACAGGGGTCTGGGCCCATCGCCCATAGCACACCTGCACGTTGCGTACGCGGCCGAAAGCGGAACTAGCCCCCTTAATACAAGAGCAGGCTTACGTTCCAATCCGGCGCGCGCCGCTCCGTCGCTGACGTCTGAAGTGCTTCGGCTGATACCACGACGCCGGGATACCCATAACTACTCCCACGTAGATGGTTAGTGCGTATAGGCTCGTAGCCAGACTCAGATCAAATACCAAGATCTCGTTAAGCGTGTTAAGTATCCGCGAATGCCGAACAAGGCCAGGCCCACCTGTCTCCTAGGTGGTCTCAACCTGCCCTGTCGCTCCGCCACAAAGTAACAGTCGGGGGCCGTCGGGAACTCAGGCCCACCTCTACCGGGATGGAGCCACCTGTCCTTTCGGCCCCCTCGTCAGAATCACTTGCGGGTACTCAATGAGCTGACCCGACTTTAGTCACCATCTGTATAGTATGTATGTATGTATAGTATATACCCGTGATCACCTCCCAAGTGATCACGGCCCGATAGTATAGCAAGGCAGACTGACAAGAATGTAGGGCCAATGATGATAAACTAGCATCCTATATTAAGCATATAGGATTGCAGGTAAGGTATCAACAGATGTAGCGACAATGTCAGGCTATGCATCAGAATAGGATTAACGAAAGCAGTAACATGCTACACTACTCTAATGCAAGCAGTATAGAGGAGAATAGGCGATATCTGGTGATCAAGGGGGGGGGGCTTGCCTGGTTGCTCAGACAAGGAGGGGTCGTCGATGACGTAGTCGAACTGGTCAGCAGCAGCGTCGGTCTCGTAGTCTACCGGAGAGAAGAGGGGGAAGAAATAATGAATACAGAGCAAACAAAGCATCACAAAATATAACAAGGCAATACGCGGTGTTCGGTGTGCCCTAACGCGGTAGTAGGTGATACCGGTGAAGGGGGGGAAAACATCCGGGAAAGTATTCCCGGTGTTTCGTGTTTTCGGGCAGAGGAGCCGGAGGGGGAAAGTTGCGGGTTCGATAGGTTAGGGGGGTGTGGCGGACGAACGGACTGCGTATCCGAATTCGTCTCGTCGTTCTGAGCAACTTTCATGTTGAAAATATTTTAATCCGAGTTACTGATTAAAAGATATGATTTTTTTAAAGATTTTATTAATTTCTGGAATTTAATTAATTATTTATTTAATTCGAAAATGAATTTATGACGTCAGCATGATGTCATCCTGACGTCAGCAGTCAACAGGGTTGACTTGGTCAACCTGACATGTGGGTCCCGTTCGTCAGTGACTGTTAACTAATTACCCTAGTTTAGTTTAATTAACAGTAGTTAATTAGGTTAATTAGCCATTAGGTTAATCTAATTATAATTAATTAACTTAATTAATTCCTTAATTAATTAATTAATTTTATTGTTATTATTATTATTTTTTTTAATTCTTTTCTTCTTCTTTTTTTTTAATCAAAACGTTCTGGGGCGGGCCCCCCTTGTCATAGGCCCCTAGGGGCCTATCGGGTTTGGGCGTGCAGGCGACGGGCGCCAGCCCGAATGGGCGCCCGCCCAGGCCAACTGGGGAACGGCGAGGCGTCGCCGGCCACTGCAACGGGCGGCCACAGCCACGGGAACTAGCCGGCGGCGACGGCAGCGTGGCGCAGGGGGGGGGCGCAAGGGCTGCTACCGACGGCGGCAGCGAGTGGACCGAGGAGCAGGGGGCACAGCCCTAGGCGGATGCGAGCGCGGGATGCTCGCGGTGACCAAGACGGCAGAGGGGTTGCGGGTATGCAGCGGAGGCAGGTGCGGTGGCCAGTGACGTCGAGCGGGGGTGGCGCGGTCGACCGGCGAGCGGGACTAGTGGATGCAGGGGGTAGGGGCACGAGGCGCGGACGCAGGACGGCACCGGCAGGCACAGACATCGCGTGTGGTGGCTGACGGTGCATGACTGGCAACGGGGAGACGTGCAGGAGCAGGCACAAAGAGGAAATAGGAGGCCACAGGCCTCACCAACGTTGCAGGGGTCCGTTCGTCGAGGCTTGGGGAAGCCGGCGTGGGGGACGAGGAGGCCTCCGGTGACGGCTGTGATGGGGTCGGGGCGGTCCGGCGAGCGATGAGGGTCGATGAAGGCCGTTGGGGAGGAGGACGGGGATGCGAGCCGGCGGATCCGACGATGAAGCTCGGTGGTGGGGCGCGGGATCTACAGGCGGCAACGGCGACATCGGCGGGGCGCGGTCGGGGTCGAGCCCCGATCCCGATCCCGGTCGAGGGGAGAGGCAGAGGGGGATCGGGGGGTGGGGGGGTTTGTGCGGTCGTGGGAGGGTGGCGGCGCCAGGAGGGGAGCGAGGGGAGAGATGGGTAGAGTGCTAGGGTTCGGTGCCCCTAGGGGGTTATAGGCCAGGGGAGGGAGTGGGCCGGCCTGGCAGGCCACTGGCTGGGCCGAGGCCCAGCTAGCCTGGGGGGTTTCTTTTTATTTCTGTTTTATTTTTTCCCCCTGTCTTTTCTGTTTGTTTTTATTTATTTAATACTTTATAGTTTTACAAAAATAAAACCCACACCTAAAATGGAGTTACAATTCTAACTACTGTCTTAAAAAGTTTTACCCCTGAACTAAATAGTTTAATATTTTATAAAAGAAAAAGGCATTTATTTAATTGTTTTAGCTACTGTTTTACTCATTTTAGTTTACTTAACCATTTTATAAAAGTGTGGTTTCTTTACCATAATTACCTATGCATTATTTGGGTCACTCCGAACATTTTTAGTTTTAATATTTAAAAACTTTTATTGTTTGCTTGATTTTGAGTTTGAATTCGAACCGGTTTTGAACTAACGTGAGATTATCAACACTAACCGAGGTGATGTGGCATCATTTCCGGAGGGTTACTGTAGCTTAACTACCGGGGCGTTACAAATCTCCTCCACTACAAGAAATCTCGTCCCGAGATTTAGGATCGGTTATAAGGGGGAAGGGATCTGGTTTCGAAATTCTACAGATTCTTCTCGGTCATAGTTGCTCTTCTCGAAGAGGTCGATCCATTACATTGATGTCTTCGGTCCTCTGCTTCAGGTCGTCATGATGAAGTCACCGTCCTTCCTTCAGGACCATCACCGAACTTACGAAAGGGTGAGAAGGGAAAACTGTATATGGATGGATTCTAACAAGATCGAGCATCAGACGGTTAACTCAGGGAAGAAGCATAAGTTTCTCTCGATTTGAAACTTAAGAAGATATCGAGAGCAAAGTAAGAAGGTACCATGAGAAGTTTCAAACGGATAGGCAATCGTCCGATGCCTAATCAGAAGGTGAAAGGGTTTCAGGGCAACGAGAATAGGTATTGCGCCTCATACCAGAATAGATCACTAGACAGGTGGTCCGTGAATTACATACGAAGTCGAGCGTGAGGAACAACCTTGGGAATAGGTGTTGTATAGGAGAGTCAGGTTTCGATCCTGTGGAACTGTGGGTTATGGGCCCACCATGTGGTTGAAAGTAGGAAGGGGGTCGACATTTTGCACGGTCATGATAGTAAGACGTGTCAAAGGGTAGCCTGTCAGATATGTCGGCAACAACATCGATACCAAGGGCGAGGGACGAAGAGAACCATTTTCCTGCTCGTTGAACGAGGCGGGCCAATAGGCAAAGTTCTCGTCCATCGGTGGTTACCGGAATATCATCAACAATCGTAACAGGGTCTTACTGACCAATTATACATCGAGGTGTTTACATAAGCAGTGAATCTTTACTGCTTAGATTATATAGATCACAAGAATGTCAAACACAACAATGGAAAGGAAAATATGATCATCAGATTAAACAGAACAATGGAAAGGAAAATGTGTTTAAACACATATTTCAGGGGTATATCCTTCCCAATGACAAGCAGAGCATGATATCCATGACAGGATATAAAGTAGAAAACCATTTAGGTAAGGGGGAAGGAATCTCATGATATTACCCATACAACGGTGTTAGGATAAGTGATAAATAAAATTTAGCATCGTGCTTCAAATGTCCTTGTTGACAATCGGAGTTCCACAAACATGCTTCGAGACAGCATTACATGGTCTTCAAGCAAGTTCAGACGTTGGAGACAAAAAGGGTCCATCAGGAATAACTTGTAGAATAAGTCTTACAATTTCCTCCAGGAAGAATGGTTGTCCTTGCAAAAGAAATTATAACGATAGGTCCTCCACCCAACGGGGGGGGGGGTGCTAGGCATGACATCATGTTACCGGGTCACCAAAGGGCCAACAACATAACTCTTGGAAAGTTGTCCCAACCATCATATCTGACCGAGATTCAGATCCGATTGGTGTAATGATACCTCAGACTCAGGATGTCCGAGAATAAAAGGTGCAACACAAATAGACGAAATGACATTTCAGGATTCTCAGGAAATGAACTATGGGAGTGGGTTCCTGAAACAATAGTTCATCATTAAACCAAGGAGAGGAGGAGGTGGCTGATGGGCTCAGCGATAATCCATCGAGATTTCCAAAAGATGGATTTCCACCATTAAGTGAACAAGGAGATAACATTTGTCAGATCAACTGATATAAGGAAGTATGCTCGAGGAAAACATACACAATTAAACATTGGTTGAAGGGTGCGCCCGAAGTACGGGTTGGGTTGCACGACCAATGTTAGAATGGTGATTCAATTAGCGAAGGACTTAGAATGAACTATCGCCCATTCACTTCAAAGCAATAGGTTTGCTAGGAGTTTTGAATTCACACGTCATAGCTCCATTGTCGGTATTCCGGTTGAAAACAATACGGGGACCAAGGAATGAACGAAGATGGCAAGAAGTATTATGATATCAAGAATTATTAAGAGGTGGTAAAATTCTCACCACATTCTTGACAAAAAGAGATGGTAATACTTCCGAGGTAAGGAAGATCAATTGCTGGACAGCAAGGAACTCAAGGTATAACACCAAACATGAACAAGCTTGTGTTGGTGGGAAGGCAATAAAGTGGTCGATGATAATACAATTCATCGAGGCAAGGATGGTATTTCTCATCATGAATCCAATTGATATCCTGGATGAGCTCAGAATGATGATGATGATCACGACACATTTGCCGAGAGATTCCACGAAGATGTAATCGATCTGCGATCATATCAAGTCAAAAGAATGATGAAGCAAGAGGTTATTGGAACCATAGGTACAACACAAACCTGAAATCAAGCTTGTTGTTCAAGGCGAAATGATATGACGATGAGGATCGACGTAAGGTTAGTTTATCGTCGAAAATTGGTGCTCCGAGAATAAGGACCAGGTAGCACAGTTAGAATCGTCACGACAATGATATAGCCGAACAGGCTAGGAATGGCGTGATCGGGTACAAACTCGTACTTATAGAAGCTTACTGAAGAGTTGTTGAACCGTAGAGCGGACTCGGTTCAGTTATCGGTGTCTTTGAGTGTTCAATAACTCAGAGCCCGCGAAAAATTGGAATCAGTGGGAAGGTAGCACTTGATGAAGAACGCATAAAAAGTTATGCAGTTCCATGATAATCTCGAGATACCAGGGGGGTAATTCTCGACACAAGATCAAAGTAAAGGTTGGTCTGGTGTATTGATCCACAGAAGACAATTGTTTAACTTGTCCGAGAAATGGAATCAAAGAAGAACAAACATGGTCGGAACCACGGATGCAAAAGGCCAGATCCCTGATATAAGAAAAACTTATACCAAGGGAATAATTAATTCAAGAGAAGCTCTAATGATAAGATCTACATCGTGTCCATGGGCATGAACACAAGTTCAAGGTCGACTCCCACTTCTCCGATGCATAGGTTTTCATTCACTTCTCACGTTCGATGAAGTTGCAGTGTTGAAATTTTATCTGGCGAAGCACCAGAAGAGTATTATTCGTGAAAACTTTCGAGTTCACACATATCAAGGAAGGCATAGGTTCGACCCATCGTGGCATCTTAGAATCATATACCAGAATCTTTAGAAGTAATTAACTCAAGCTCGAAGGCAGAGCATGGTTGAGAAAGCAGAGGATACAATTTACCAAGGCATTATATACCCATGGAAAGGCTCTCAAGGTTATTCAATATGAAGGACACTGTCGGATAAAATCCAACAAAGGAACCGATGGTCCACAAGGGATCTGAGGTGAGCACCGGTACTCAACCAGAGGAAGAAGAATGCATGGGCATCATATTATAGAACATCGGAATGATTCGATGCTTAGATAATAAAGGAATTTCGATTTCCAAAACAAAGGATCAGAAGCAGTCGCTCTGATCAAGGATGGATAAGTTGGATATACCAGAGGCACAATTGACGACAAATAGTTTGGTCGAGAACCAGCTCATGTTCAAAAATGATGTCTGAGCCGGAAGGATAATTTAGAAGGGTTGATAGATGATTGTGTGCATTCGCACACATGCTGAATCAATAGGATCAAAATGACGATGCCTAAGGATACTAACGAATATTGCCAGACATATGGAAAGCATCCATAATGCAAGCAGACAAGTATTGCAGAGCAATAAGCTATTAAGGATTTTTGGAGGATCAAATAGTATTTCGAAGACCATTGTGAAACACATGAACAACTAGGGGATGAGCTGATACTCGATAAGTGCGAGAATTATCCATAGGGGTATTCAGGTGACAAGGAACAGCAAGGCGATAAGCTCAAAGGATTATCGAGACAACAACGAATGTTTCGAGGTATCTGGTAATAACAAGACCAACTGGGGATGAATGTAAGAACAACAACTGCAAGTAGTTATCCATAAGGGTTGACGGTGGAAGGGGAATTGCAAATGCGATGAACATAAGTTCTCGGGTTATCAACGGAGAGTATCTTCAGGGTCTTCACGTGCCGCAGACGATCATCATTAATAAGGGGCTCTCCGGGTGAAAGTGATAACGAGATCCTAATGTTAGATTTAGCAAAATCATTTAACCCGAATAGAAGAGAAATAAGAGTCCCAGAGTATAGGTCGAGGAATAAAAGATCCTAATACCACCCAATGGCGACGTGGGCCCGTAAGGCACACAGCCAAGTTAGTAAAAGTTTTGCAATGGCTAGACTCGACTTCGGCCGAGGAGTTGGAAGGGGGATTCCTACAGGCAGTCGGCTCTGATACCAACTTGTGACGCCCCCGATTCAATCGTACACTAATCATGCACGCAAATGTGTACGATCAAGATCAGGGACTCACGGGAAGATATCACAACACAACTCTAAACATAAATAAGTCATACAAGCATCATAATACAAGCCAGGGGCCTCGAGGGCTCGAATACAAGTGCTCGATCATAGACGAGTCAGCGGAAGCAACAATATCTGAGTACAGACATAAGTTAAACAAGTTTGCCTTAAGAAGGCTAGCACAAACTGGGATACAGATCGAAAGAGGCGCAGGCCTCCTGCCTGGGATCCTCCTAACTACTCCTGGTCGTCGTCAGCGGGCTGCACGTAGTAGTAGGCACCTCCGGTGTAGTAGGGGTCGTCGTCGACGGTGGCGTCTGGCTCCTGGACTCCAGCATCTGGTTGCGACAACCAGAAAGAAAGGAAAGGGGGAAAAAGGGGGGAGAAAGCAACCGTGAGTACTCATCCAAAGTACTCGCAAGCAAGGAGCTACACTACATATGCATGGGTATATGTGTAAGGAGGCCATATCAGTGGACTGAACTGCAGAATGCCAGAATAAGAGGGGGATAGCTAGTCCTATCGAAGACTACGCTTCTGGCAGCCTCCGTCTTGCAGCATGTAGAAGAGAGTAGAATGAAGTCCTCCAAGTAGCATCTCCATGGTAGAAGCTCCAATATCATCTCCAGTAGCATCGCATAGCATAATCCTACCCGGCGATCCTCTCCTCGTCGCCCTGCGGAAAAGCGATCACCGGGTTGTCTGTGGAACTTGGAAGGGTGTGTTTTATTAAGTATCCGGTTCTAGTTGTCATAAGGTCAAGGTACAACTCCAAGTCGTCCTGTTACCGAAGATCACGGCTATTCGAATAGATTAACTTCCCTGCAGGGGTGCACCACATAGCCCAACACGCTCGATCCCATTTGGCCGGACACACTTTCCTGGGTCATGCCCGGCCTCGGAAGATCAACACGTCGCAGCCCCACCTAGGCAAAACAGAGAGGCCAGCACGCCGGTCTAAACCTAAGCGCACAGGGGTCTGGGCCCATCGCCCATAGCACACCTGCACGTTGCGTACGCGGCCGAAAGCGGAACTAGCCCCCTTAATACAAGAGCAGGCTTACGTTCCAATCCGGCGCGCGCCGCTCCGTCGCTGACGTCTGAAGTGCTTCGGCTGATACCACGACGTCGGGATACCCATAACTACTCCCACGTAGATGGTTAGTGCGTATAGGCTCGTAGCCAGACTCAGATCAAATACCAAGATCTCGTTAAGCGTGTTAAGTATCCGCGAATGCCGAACAGGGCCAGGCCCACCTGTCTCCTAGGTGGTCTCAACCTGCCCTGTCGCTCCGCCACAAAGTAACAGTCGAGGGCCGTCGGGAACCCAGGCCCACCTCTACCGGGATGGAGCCACCTGTCCTTTCAGCCCCCTCGTCAGAATCACTTGCGGGTACTCAATGAGCTGACCCGACTTTAGTCACCATCTGTATAGTATGTATGTATGTATAGTATATACCCGTGATCACCTCCCAAGTGATCACGGCCCGATAGTATAGCAAGGCAGACTGACAAGAATGTAGGGCCAATGATGATAAACTAGCATCCTATACTAAGCATATAGGATTGCAGGTAAGGTATCAACAGATGTAGCGACAATGTCAGGCTATGCATCAGAATAGGATTAACGAAAGCAGTAACATGCTACACTACTCTAATGCAAGCAGTATAGAGGAGAATAGGCGATATCTGGTGATCAAGGGGGGGGGCTTGCCTGGTTGCTCAGACAAGGAGGGGTCGTCGATGACGTAGTCGAACTGGTCAGCAGCAGCGTCGGTCTCGTAGTCTACCGGAGAGAAGAGGGGGAAGAAATAATGAATACAGAGCAAACAAAGCATCACAAAATATAACAAGGCAATACGCGGTGTTCGGTGTGCCCTAACGCGGTAGTAGGTGATACCGGTGAAGGGGGGGAAAACATCCGGGAAAGTATTCCCGGTGTTTCGTGTTTTCGGGCAGAGGAGCCGGAGGGGGAAAGTTGCGGGTTCGATAGGTTAGGGGGGTGTGGCGGACGAACGGACTGCGTATCCGAATTCGTCTCGTCGTTCTGAGCAACTTTCATGTTGAAAATATTTTAATCCGAGTTACTGATTAAAAGATATGATTTTTTTAAAGATTTTATTAATTTCTGGAATTTAATTAATTATTTATTTAATTCGAAAATGAATTTATGACGTCAGCATGATGTCATGCTGACGTCAGCAGTCAACAGGGTTGACTTGGTCAACCTGACATGTGGGTCCCGTTCGTCAGTGACTGTTAACTAATTACCCTAGTTTAGTTTAATTAACAGTAGTTAATTAGGTTAATTAGCCATTAGGTTAATCTAATTATAATTAATTAACTTAATTAATTCCTTAATTAATTAATTAATTTTATTGTTATTATTATTATTATTTTTTAATTCTTTTCTTCTTCTTTTTTTTTAATCAAAACGTTCTGGGGCGGGCCCCCCTTGTCATAGGCCCCTAGGGGCCTATCGGGTTTGGGCGTGCAGGCGACGGGCGCCAGCCCGAATGGGCGCCCGCCCAGGCCAACTGGGGAACGGCGAGGCGTCGCCGGCCACTGCAACGGGCGGCCACAGCCACGGGAACTAGCCGGCGGCGACGGCAGCGTGGCGCAGGGGGGGGGGGGCGCAAGGGCTGCTACCGACGGCGGCAGTGAGTGGACCGAGGAGCAGGGGGCACAGCCCTAGGCGGATGCGAGCGCGGGATGCTCGCGGTGACCAAGACGGCAGAGGGGTTGCGGGTATGCAGCGGAGGCAGGTGCGGTGGCCAGTGACGTCGAGCGGGGGTGGCGCGGTCGACCGGCGAGCGGGACTAGTGGATGCAGGGGGTAGGGGCACGAGGCGCGGACGCAGGACGGCGCCGGCAGGCACAGACATCGCGTGTGGTGGCTGACGGTGCATGACTGGCAACGGGGAGACGTGCAGGAGCAGGCACAAAGAGGAAATAGGAGGCCACATGCCTCACCAGCGTTGCAGGGGTCCGTTCATCGAGGCTTGGGGAAGCCGGCGTGGGGGACGAGGAGGCCTCCGGTGACGGCTGTGATGGGGTCGGGGCGGTCCGGCGAGCGATGAGGGTCGATGAAGGCCGTTGGGGAGGAGGACGGGGATGCGAGCCGGCGGATCCGACGATGAAGCTCGGTGGTGGGGCGCGGGATCTACAGGCGGCAACGGCGACATCGGCGGGGCGCGGTCGGGGTCGAGCCCCGATCCCGATCCCGGTCGAGGGGAGAGGCAGAGGGGGATCGGGGGGTGGGGGGGTTTGTGCGGTCGTGGGAGGGTGGCGGCGCCAGGAGGGGAGCGAGGGGAGAGATGGGTAGAGTGCTAGGGTTCGGTGCCCCTAGGGGGTTATAGGCCAGGGGAGGGAGTGGGCCGGCCTGGCAGGCCACTGGCTGGGCTGAGGCCCAGCTAGCCTGGGGGGTTTCTTCTTATTTCTGTTTTATTTCCCCCCCCCTGTCTTTTCTGTTTGTTTTTATTTATTTAATACTTTATAGTTTTACAAAAATAAAACCCACACCTAAAATGGAGTTACAATTCCAACTACTGTCTTAAAAAGTTTTACCCCTGAACTAAATAGTTTAATATTTTATAAAAGAAAAAGGCATTTATTTAATTGTTTTAGCTACTGTTTTACTCATTTTAGTTTACTTAACCATTTTATAAAAGTGTGGTTTCTTTACCATAATTACCTATGCATTATTTGGGTCACTCCGAACATTTTTAGTTTTAATATTTAAAAACTTTTATTGTTTGCTTGATTTTGAGTTTGAATTCGAACCGGTTTTGAACTAACGTGAGATTATCAACACTAACCGAGGTGATGTGGCATCATTTCCGGAGGGTTACTGTAGCTTAACTACCGGGGCGTTACAGCAGCGAGGAGTTGAGTTGCCATGATACCACAACGAGGCACCTTAGGGATGGTGACTCGTAGATATATCCCCTTAAGTGGCAAAAAGAATTACCTTTGATTCAGAGATCGTTGAAACTCTTTAAACCAGCCTAAGGCAATTCTCGAGCGATCGTTTGGACGGGGTCGGTAGAATGGCATACTCGGACTTGGATGATGTGGATTACCTTGTTGAAGACAACGTAATGGATGAATTTGCTTACCACCGGAAATGGAAGAGACCCATGGTAGAATGGCACATTGGCGGTGCAAGCTGGGGACAAAATGCAAATGCTGGGAATGTTTCTGGTAACTGGGGAGGAGCTCAGCAGTAGAGAGTGATTCCACTGTTGGAGTGGTTATAGCATAACCGAAGAGACTAGGAGCAATCCCAGTTAGTGCCGGCGATAATACCTAGTGCTTGTGCGTCCTCTCAAGAACTTGAGCATTTCCATATTCACCAGGTTTTACCAATATCCGTGTCAAGGATCCTGGCAACACATCATACTACCATGATGAATACCGGTGGAAGATGCAGAAGCAAAGGAGGATAACACTTTCTCAGATTTCACCCTTGGCGGGGCCAAGGAAATAAAATCTGGATGATCGACCGAGAAACATTTAGCACTCCGCTTCTAATGTTCTCCTTGATGTGCTAGCACAATCCATTTATTGAAATGGTCTGGTATCTGGAACATCAAGTAAGGGTCGGACTTCGGAAACACAAAAATCCATAAGGAACAACTACTAGAATAAGTTCTACGAGATCCTTATGGGGAGGTGGCCAACTTCTCCAATCAAGATACTACAATAATGGGTCTTCCGGCTGGGTGTGTTGGCCACGACATTCACCTTACTGGTTATCGAGGGACCAATATTATAGTTCTTGGGAAATGTTCCAACCATCATATCTGCCTGAGATTCAGATCTGGTTGGTGTCAGGATATTCCAGACTCATCGAGTCTAGGAAGAAAATGAAAGTTTGCAACACAAATCGACGAGATGACGTTGCGAGATTCTCGGGAAATGAACTACGATAGCAAACTCCAAAACATGAGCTGGTTCTGCTACACACATGTGAACACGCTGTCCTAGACAAGCATGACCACGTGGTAGTCCTACAATAAAACACTACCGAGTTCTGGTTGGGAACCATCACCGTGGATAACGAAGTCCTTGCATAAGTCATATGACTAGCTCTTATGAAGGAACTTCTTCTCCTTGAACAAATCAATCAGTGGCTTGGTGTGCTCGGAACACATATGGAATGAAGGTTGCAAGTCTCCAGACCACAGAATACTTCGCACGTATGCATGACTGATTTGGGATGATTCCAAAGGAAACAACATTGACTTTCTCGAGTCCACGGCGGCAACTTGCATCCAATGCACATGAACTAGAGGAAGTCACTTCTTACATCCGAACAAATACTTCATGAGCTAGCATGAAGAAAATGCTTCAAAAGTTTCCAACACTAGCTTAATGTCCAACAAGATCTTGGAGAAGATGAAATGATGTTGATGGGCTCAACAACAATTCATCGAGATTTCCATGAAGATGGAATTCCCTAATTATGTGCACAGGTGATAGCATTGGTCAGACCCATAAGATATAATGGTGTATGCTCGAGGAGTCAACCACGAGTAAGACAACATTACGAACATCGTTGGTTCTGATTTGATTTGAGAATAGCCCACACTCAAATCAAGTTTTAACAAGATAATAGGTCCAACAACTAATCACAGGGACCAATCGATGAAGACATCATCTTTCTTCAACATACATACAAGATATCCCTTAATATGAACTAAGTCGGAGAAGCCTTTATCTTCCAGCTCTCCAAGTTGTTGTTTAGCTTAACCAACTAGCTCAGGGGTATCCAACACGGATTCTTGGAGAAATGATGGTTTACAGGAATAAACCAACTCGATCACGAGATCAACATAGCGGTCAGGCGACAACCCGGTGATACTTCCGAGAAGAAATTCAGAATATCATGAACCACCGGTATGTTATTAAGCCTGGGAACAATCCTGTTTTTCATGGAAAAACGAGATGATCGAATGAGCGAGGGATTGGCACAATCCTAACTCATTGATCGAAGTGTGCACCAGAGATAAGGACTAGGTAGCACGATCAGACTTAGAATGATAATTCAATAACCAGCACGCTAAGAATGAGAGTATTGTCCATTAACTACCAAGCAACGGAGTTGCTAGGAGTATTGATTTCGCACATCACAGTACACTTGTCGGCATTCCGGTTACAATAACACGGAAACCGAGGAATGAACAATGATGGCAAGAAGTATTACTGCGTCAAGAATTCATAAGAGGTGGTGCAATTCTCATGACAATCCTGACATAAAGAGGGTAACACTTCAAGGTAGAACAGAACAAAAGTTGGATTGGCATTTTGGTCTGCGGAGTATGACTACTTTGACCCAATCCTAGATATGGACGAGGTACTGGAGTTCATTTCTCCTAGTCATTCCGGAATAGAATGGCTTGACGGACCACAAGAGTAATAGGTATCGATGAACGATCGCACGCATACTCTTGACTATCAATTGATAGACGAGGGCCAGAAAACAACTAAAGAGGGACAACTCAAAGGAACATATGATTTTCCGAGTTGTGGATGCATGGACTAGCATGTCGAACGAATTCAACATATTTCTTCCGGATAACCCATGCAGAAAGGTAGAACTGGCAGAGTCACAATATAGAATCGAGAACCCATCGAGAGCACTCTGATTGTGATCTTTCGATCAGCGAGGAACATCTGCCATAAACGGTTCATAGTATTTGGAAGAAGGAAATACCACGAACATCAAGGACTAATGCAAAGGTTACTAATAACCTAAAGGAACGAGCAAAACTATCAACATGAAGCAAGTAGGGTGAATCTCGGGTTCAAAACCCAGGAGTAGAATACCTACTACTAAGTGGCATCACGGGATGCTTTCGAGGATAAAGGCCAGAATCATCACACTGGGACACAAATCATGGCTAAATTACTAGATGATCCCCTAAGACACCTAGGGTCATAATACCAGCTCCAACATATATGTCAAGGCAATAAAGTACCTCAACTCACCGATTAGTGTGGTTAATCTGGCCCAAAGGAACATCGAAACGGGAGGAAGGAATTTGCAAATTGCTTCAGACTATTTAGAAAGCTGGGATGAGTCGGACAGCATAACGGCTGTAAATGCTCAGAAAAGATTTGAGACATTCACAAAAGGGTGGCATAACCACTCAGAAGCACAATATCAAGGTTTGGAGATCAACAGTTAACATACAGAAATAGTAGAAACTGAACTGAGACTTAAATCCAACAATCTATAAGTCTACGGATTAGTAACACGTGATCCTGATAGAAAGAGGAGAAAGCCTAGTTCCTTAACCCCGTAGGAAAGATAGGATGACTCAGATCAGAAGGCATAAGGTATAAGGAGTAAAAAGAGCCTTACGTTCCATCCCACAATCAATTCCCTTATATAACTAAAGAATTTCTAGACTCAACTTCGACCAGTTTGGCTTGGTAATCCTACAGGCAGTCAAGCTCTGATACCAAAGGTGTCAGGACCCCGACTCAATGCCACATCGATCTAGCATGTAACACCTCATATCACTTTGCGGCCTCACGCACGGTATTCCCACGGGTGTCGCCTTACCTTTGCCCGGGACCGTTTGCGCCTTTTGGCACACGTATATGACAGTGTCGCTAGCATCCATATGATAAGGAGCCCGGGCTGACATGGCTAGTCGTAAACCCAAAGTGGCACAGACTTACAGGGACAGGCATCCATGACCCAG
The DNA here is from genome assembly GCF_018294505.1 of Triticum aestivum. NCBI lineage: Eukaryota > Viridiplantae > Streptophyta > Magnoliopsida > Poales > Poaceae > Triticum > Triticum aestivum. Next base: position 258,406,634 of record NC_057795.1, on the reverse strand, counting down.
CATCGAACGTGTCGGTCATCAGCAAGTGGGTCCGGGCTGTAGCACTGGGCTAGCAGGACTCCGGTAAACCGGGCTGTAGCGGGCTAACAGGGCTCCGGTACTCAATGCGTGACATTTCCCCGAGGGGACAGACACAGGAACGAAGAAGGACACATGCCGGCCAGCCTAAGTGTTCCGGAGCAGTAGCAAGCTACCATGGCTCACTGGAAACACTAGGAGAAATTTCCCGGTAAGAGAGGCTACTAAGGATAAACAACTAGATAGTCAGATCCCACACATACCAAGCATTTCAATAACATACACACAATATGCTCGATATATGCAAATACAACATGGCATCACAACATGACTCTACGACTCAGGTAATATATTCAATAGGCTCCGAGGAGCGAGATATTACAAACATGGGTCTCATGACCCAACATTCAGAGCATACAAATCAAGGTACAGGCGAAAGCTATCATGTCTGAGTACAGACATCTATAAATGAAAAAGGCTGAGAAGCCTGACTATCTATCAGATCCTGCCGAGGCACAAGATTGTAGCTGAGGTAACAAGCTAAACGTCGAAGTCCACGAGGTACTACTAGCGAGACTGAAGTCTCTCTGCAAAAACATAAATTAAGCAACGTGAGTATAAATGTACCCAGCAAGACTTACATCAGAACTAACTACATATGCATCATTATCAACAAAGGGGGTGGTGGAGTTTAACTGCAGCAAGTCAGCTTTGACTCGGTGGCTATCCTAAACTACGACTGCAAGCAACTCTTTTGAGGTGGCGCACACGAGTTCACATATTCACCATATCAATACACCACTATGGATTCGCTCCCGTCTCCCTACGAGAATGCCATCCATAGCACTCACGTTTATCTTGCGCATTTTAAAGTATCCACTTTCACTTGTCTATGAACTGTACAGGCAACCCAGAAGTCCTTTTCCGCAGACACGGCTATTCGAATAGATAATGTTAACCCTGCAGGGGTGTACTTCTTCATACATGTTTCCACCACTTAGCGTCTGCACACGACATGTGCTCGGCAGACTTCAAGCGAAAGCCGACGTGGGTGTAGACCACGACCTACCTAAACACTCGAGTCTCTAGTCCAGGTTTATCGCCTATTCGGGTTCCATCCATGAGGAGATCCGGCCTGAGTTTCGCTCACAGCCCCAAACGATGTGTGCAGGATTCCGTGACACCAAACGGGCGCCCGGTATACCCGGCCACGTGCCTACCGCATCACAGCCCACCCCTCCGGTCAGCACTGCCCACGGCCTCCAGCATACTACAAACACCAGAAACTACTTGCAACTCCTGGACAGAGGACTTGGGTGAATAAGAAGTCGAGCGAGGTCATATTTCAGGGCCCAATGTATGGTAGTAGCTGAATCATGGATCACAAACACAGAACTCAGTTCCTAAGGACGGCTTCAATGAGACAACCCACCATGTACTCCTACATGGCCTCTCACCGTTACCTTTTACCAAATCGTGTTCACACACTTAGCTCACACACAGTAGGACATGTTCACACACCTCTGATTCATCGCCGATGAATCAGACCTGACTCAACTCTAAGCAGTAGCAGGCATGACAAACAAACATGAATGAGTAGGCACAACAGGGCTCAAACAACTCCTACTCATACTAGTGGGTTTCATCTATTTACTGTGGCAATGACAGGTCATGCAGAGGATAAAGGGGTTCAGCTACCGCAGCAAGTAACAAATGACTCGTTGTTGTCCTAATGCAGTAAAAGAGAGCAGGGCGAGAGAGTAGGATTGTATCGGAATGAACAAGGGGGTTTTGCTTGCCTGGCACTTCTGAAGGTAATATAGCTCTTCATCGGTGTCATCGATCACATCGCCGGTACACGTCTATCGAGAGGGGACAATTACCGGCAAACAAGGAAGAACACAATCAATGCAATGCGACAATATGATGCATGAATGTGACATGGCAATATGATGTGATTTGTGCTGATGCAACTAAACCAGATTAAATGAAGTTGGTTTGAATCCAAGATTCAAATTCAAACTCCACATGTGGTTATTTAAATGCCATTTATATGATTTGTGCTAAACAGCAGCTATAAGTTGTTCTAACATGCATGAAAATATTACAGATGGATAGATTGGATTTTTCTGATCATTTTTCATATATAAATTATTTAATTTGGAGTTACGGTTAATTTTCTGTGATTTATTGAAGTTTTAGCTATTTCTGGAATTTTCCTGATTATTTATAAAATAAACTAAATTCCAGAAAAGGAATATTGCGTCAGCATGGCGTCATGCTGACCTCAGCAGAGTCAACAGGGGCTGGTCCGGGTCAAACTTGACCAGGGGGCCCACTGGTCAGTGACACACCGCTGGCATAGTCACTGACATGTGGGGCCGGTCAAAGGCCACGTCAGCGAGGTCAACGCCGACGCGTGGGGCCACTATGATTAATTTTAAACTAAACAGGAGTTAAGCTGTGATTAATTAGGGGCGTGGGGCCCATGAGTCAGTGGCCTAGGGGGTTGGTTAGTGAGGGGGGGTTAGCCGCTAACGACGGCCACATCGGATTCGCCGGCGGTTGGACGACGGCGACGACCCAGAGCGGCGGTGGCTCGCCGGAGTTGCGCCAGGGACGACGGATCGACGCGCCAAGGGCACCAGGAGGTGGCCCGTGGCCGCGCGCATTCAGGGGAACCAACGGAAGGGTGCAGGGTGGACGGAGTTCGCCGGAAGCGAGGTTGTGGCGGCGGCCGAAGTTCGGGCGCCGATGAAAACGACGACACCGTGCACGGGAGGATCTACGGTTAGCACCTACGCGTTCTATGAGAGCTCACGAACCCAACGGAGGCACGCACAGGACCAAATGGCCACCGGAGCCTCGTCGGCGATGAGCTCGTGCGGCGGTGTGCTGTCGGGGGGAGAGAGGCGCGGCGGCTACGGCATGCTAGAGAGAAAACGGAGAGGGGGAGGATGATCAGGAGCTCACGTGGAGTGCAGTGGTGGCCTCGGCGTGTTCGGGGAAGCTCGGACGGCGACGGGTCGACGATGGAGATCCGCGGCGGCCGACGATGAAGACGACGATGGCGGCGACGTTGCAAGGCTTCCGGAGGGCCGTGGATCGGTGGGGAGGAAGAGAGGGTCGAGGCGGAGCTCCTGAGCTCAGCGGAAGGGCGAGGGGTGGCCGGTGGCTATGGATGCGACGGCGGCGCCCTCCGGTGGCTCTCGGTGGTGCTCCAAATCGAGAGAGGGAGAGAGCTAGAGCGAGCAGAGAGAAGGGATAGCGGTCGAGGGGGTCGAGGGCGTCTCCGTGGCATTGCGGGAGACGTCCAGGGGGAGGAGGAGGCAGCCAGGCAGGGAGGAGGTGGCCGGGGCGCGTGGCCGCGCGCGCCGGGCGCGTGCCTGTCCTCCTGGCAGGGAGGAAGACGACAGGGGAGGCTCAGATGGGCTGGCTGCACAGGAGCTGGGCCGGCTGGGCTACCAGGTGAGCGCCAGGTAAGATTTCTCTCCTCTCTGCTTTTCCTATTTCTGTTTTTTTTTAATATTGTTCTGTGTTGTTTTAGTTTAGTAAAATACTAAACCATTTTATAAAATCCTGAAAATAGTTATGTGGCTAGGACTAAAATATACCAAACCACATAAAATGTTCCAGTATTATTGGACATATATTATTTATATATCAAATATATATCCAATGCAAATAGTTATTGAATTAATTCAAAGGCCCAAAATAAATGTTTCAGTCACTCCAAAAATATTGGTTTGCATTTTATTCTTGCCAATATTTTTCAAAGCTGAAAAGGAACATTTCCTTGGAAACATTTGAAGCAATTTTTAATGTTGATCATCTTTTTTTTAAATGATTTCTGAGGCTCTCCAATTCCCCAATTCAAATTTAAAGAAATTTAGACATGATGCATGGATGCAATGCCACTAGTTACAAGCAAGCTCTAGGGCTGTGACACTACTTGTCACCCCCAAACTGATGGACAAACTGAAGTAGTCAATAGAACGTTGTCTACTATGCTTAGGGCTGTTTTGAAGAATAATAAGAAAATGTGGGAGGAATGCTTGCCTCATATTGAATTTGCTTATAATCGTTCATTGCATTCTACTACTAAGATGTGCCCTTTTGAAGTTGTGTATGGTTTCCTACCTCGTGCACCTATTGATTTGTTGCCTCTTCCATCTTCGGAGAAGGTTAATTTTGATGCTAAACAACGTGCTGAATTGATTTTAAAAATGCATGAGTTAACTAAGGAAAACATTGAGCGTATGAATGCTAAATATAAACTTAAAACATGTTGTGTTTGCACCTGGAGATCTTGTTTGGTTACATTTGCGTAAGGATAGATTTCCTGATTTGCGCAAATCAAAGCTAATGCCACGTGCTGATGGTCCCTTTAAGGTGTTAGAGAAAATAAATGATAATGCATATAAACTTGAGCTGCCTGCAGATTTTGGGGTTAGTCCCACTTTTAACATTGTAGATTTGAAGCCTTATTTGGGTGAGGAAGATGAGTTTCCGTCGAGGACGACTTCATTTCAAGAAGGGGAGGATGATGAGGACATCAATACCATTGTTACACCCACAACCCCTACTGCTACATATACGGGACCAATTACTAGAGCTCGCGCACGCCAATTAAATTATCAGGTACTTTCGTTTCTTGGTAATGATTCTAATGTTCATGAGAATATGATGCTGCCTAAATTGGATACATTTGTTTTGCTTACAAATGAAGGGCCTAGCTTGGAGAAGGATGAACATTGGAGCAAGAACAAGCATGGAGATGATGCCATGCGCAAGGGGAACAAGAACGGAGTTACAAGTGATGATTTCAGGACTTTGAAGCCACCATAATGGGTGCATGAAGCCTTGGACGAATTATACAAGATGCCACTTCATAAATTTCGTCCCGAGGCTATTATAGGTGCTGCGTCACCTTTTTATTGGGCCAGGCCCATGTAATTTCGAAATACATAGGTATAGGCTATTTTTAGAGTCCGTATGTGTGGGGAAACAAGAGATAGGGTTGATTTCGGACCCCTCCACCAAGGGCCACGAAATTCCCCCTCTCTTCCTCCATATATACAGCCCTTAGGGCACCGTTTAGACTTTGGGTTTTGTTTAGATTAAAAGTTCGCCATAGCTGCAACTTCGCGTACTTCGTTTGTGTTCAACGACCAGACAAAGGCGTCACAGAACCCCACCTTGATCAATAAAGCTTTCATCTTATATTCGCAATATCCAGATTGCAATCTTAGTTTCTTGCTTGTTCTTCGTTTGCTCGCAGGAAACAGACCCTCGTGGTTAGGTTGATCGTGCTCCGGCGTGGTCAATAACCTCTCGGAGTTGGTTTAGCGATTGCTAAGGCGCGACGTCCTCGCACGTTCGTAGTCGGATCGTCAAAGTCGACTTCCACCAAAGCAATATCCATCATCTCATCGAAAGACGGGACACCTTGCCTCTATCACCGAGGCCTCTCCACCCTCAGTGGGGATATAATCGGGCCCCATCGCCTTGCCTCCTTTCATCCTTTTTAAAGCTTCTTTGACCTCAGACTCCTGGATTCACCGCACAAAACGCCTGCTGGTATCATCAAAGGAGTCGTCCAGTTCAATGGTAGAGCTCTCATTCTCCCCATTGAACAGCTTGGTCAAAAATAATAATTTTCCAAAAGGAATTAGGCTTTCCAAGAATGAGACCTGAGGTCTTTTCTGCTGTAATATAGGAGTTTTTCTTGACCTCCAAATGTTCTAAGCAGCAGCAACAATAATCTCCATGAAGCAGACCAGAAAAACCAGTTTTAGTCTTTTCAAAGGATTGAACCATAGTGCTAGCAGAAATCCAAGTAACTCCAGCAATAAACCAGCATCGAGAGGCAAAACTACATTCAAAGAATAGACGATCTCTTGTTTCCAACTGGTTAGAAGAACATAGCACACAATTTGGGCCAGAGTCAAGCTCAGTGTTTCCTAAGCATCATATCTATAGTGTTCAAACGGTTGTTTAACAACAACCAGGCAACAACTTCTGCTTGCGGATGCATTGGCATTTCCAAAGCATAGAAAAGACGCTGTCCATCTGAACCCCATTAAAAAGGAATTTGTATAATTAGCAGGAATGAATCGGCCAGAGTTCAGTCTATATATCCATTGATCTGGTTGACTATTGTCCCCTCTCCAAAGCAAAAGCTCATCCATCTCCTGATGCATACTCCTATAATAAGCTGATGATTATTTTTGCAGGGCATTACGTGTTCTGAAATGTGCTCATGTGATACTCTCTGAAGACACAAGGCATTCTGGAAAGTTACTTCAGCATTACAACATCAAAACACCTCTTGTGAGTTAATTTCATACCTAGCTTTGTCATGCCAGAGCTGCCAGTAGCTGCACCTTCGACATGGCTGTGATTGTCTACAGTCGAACTTGGAACTTAAAATCTAAGTTTGCAGCCCAGCTTCCATAAGTTCAACGAACGCGAGAGAGAGCCCATTATCTTAAAGAGGCTCCATGAAGGGGAAGCAATTGCAGTGATTAGTGACGCTGGTACTCCAGGCATCAGTGACCCTGGCATGGAGCTGGTAAATCAGTTTGCTCTATTTAATTTTTCAACCTGCATCTTTCAGTGACGAAGCAAAGAATAATGATCTGACAGTCACTTCACGTAACAGTACCGTAAATAGAATGGTATACATGCTATTGGTTAGTTGATGACTTGCTCATTTGGTACGAGATAAATTCATTAGCAATGAACAACATCAGAACTTGTTTTTAGGTCTCATGGTGTTCCATTATGTGTGAGATATTAAGCATGCTGTACCGTTGGTCACAGGCTAGACTATGCGCGACTGAAAAAATCCCTGTTATTCCCATTCCTGGGCCTTCTGCAGCAATTGCCGCTCTTTCTGCATCGGGTTTGCCAACAGAGGAATTCACATTTGGTAAAATACGCCAATACTGTACTCTTCATTTATCAATCGTAATCATTCTTTCGATTCAGTAAAAAGGATAGACCCAGTACTAGAAGCTCCCACACCAAGTGGGGTCTGGGAAAGGATTATACGAGGCAAGCCTTACCCCTGCGCAGTGCAATGCAGAGAGGCTGCGTCGACCCCAGGACCTCTTGGCACAAGTGGGGAGTACTACACCACTGCGCTAGGCCTGTCCTTCATTCTTTCGATCCAGTACTAATTTTTATTTCTAGTGGGTTTCTTACCAAAGCATGGTCGATCAAGAAAAGCCAGGCTTGAGGTATCTGCTCGTGAGGCTGTGACACAAATATTCTATGTTCCTCCTCATGGAATTCATCAGTTTCTTCTTGATGCTGCTTCATCTTTTGGCAATTCAAGGTAACAGATATTTTCACACCTGCATGTTGTTGCATGATCTACAAATATTTTTAATACAAAATGGCAAGTGGAAGCATGCAAACCACAGTAGTACCACATCTCTCTGTTGCGATGTCACACACATGTCGAATATGATTATTGGTATTGAAGCCAATAATCCCTTTTTTCCTCTAGACAAAAAATAGTAATCACTGTACGAGCAGCTTCGTTCATATTTAAGTACAAAATATTTACAGTTGTGGTATTAGTGTGTGCAAGTCTTCTTTCAGATATGTTGACCTTGTTTTGTTTTCATTTGTGTTGAGGTACAGGTCATGTGTTATTGCAAGGGAGATTACCAAATTGCATGAAGAGGTAGTCCTGCAATCACCTCCTGTGTAACCTATCCATTCTCTTATTTCCTACATTGTCCTTTTCTTTATTATTTGTCAATATCCTATATTGTCTTTCTTGTTGTACAATCTTCAATGAATTCCGGTGGATGGTTACAACATCACATCCACTGTAGACAGACATTTTTGACTTGATGTGCTTTGATTTAGAAAGCTACATTACTGAATGTGCTGCCAGGAGCCACCTGATCAGCTGCTTCTTTATACTCCCTCCGTTCCTAAATATAAGTCTTTTTAGGCCCTGTTTGTTTGGAGCTTTTATGACCATAAAAGCTCCAAAAGCACCTATTTAGGAGCTTTTATGGCTTTTTGGCCAAAGTGAAAAAGCTGCAAAAGCAGAAGCAAAAGACCAAACAAACAGGGTCTAGACATTTCAAATGGACTACAACATACGGATGTATGTGGACATATTTTAGAGTGTAGATTCATTCATTTTGCTCCGGATGTAGTCACTTGTTGGAATCTCTAGAAAGACATATATTTGGGAACGGAGGGAGTACTTTGACTTGTACACTTATACTGATTTTTTTTTACCATCTGAACTCCGATGAAAGGGAGCCTTGGCGCAGCGGTAAAGCTGTTGCCTTGTGACCATGAGGTCACGGGTTCGAGTCCTGGAAACAGCCTCTTGCAGAAATGTAGGGAAAGGCTGCATACAATAGACCCAAAGTGGTCGGACCCTTCGTGGACCATGCGCAAGCGGGAGCTACGTGCACAGGGCTGCCCCCTACCATCTGAACTCCGATGTCTGATCCCTTTGCGTGGGCGCCCTCATTTGCTAAACGGGTTAATACGTGTGCACTCATAAATATTGGTTCTGTGAAGTGTGGTATACCTATATAGAGCGGTGTGACCCATCTTGTAGTGTTTAAATCACGTGTATATTTATTTAAGTTGGGAAAAGAATAAATTGCAAATAATCTCACTTTCCCCAAATACAGGTTCGTGCCATTCCATGTAAATTTAAAATTTTGGTATTTTTTTTAGTTTGCAGTCCTGAGCTTTATATAAATCTTGCAGTTTTGGCGAGGAACCCTAGGCGAAGCAAATGAAGCCTTTGCAACTCGACAGCCAAAGGGAGAAATCACCATCCTCATAGATGGGAGCTCAATTTCAATTGATGAAACACCTTCTGATGATTTTCTTGAGCATGAACTCAGAGAATTGATGGCAAAAGGGCATGCTCTTTCAACGGTGCATATTCCACTCAATTCCTTGATACATTTCAAGCTTCCAAGAAAGTTTTGGGATTTGCAGTTTTGCCTGCATAGTGTCAAAAACGCTCTTATATTATGGGACGGAGGGAGTATCTTACAAGATAATGATCATGCGATCATCTTATTTCTTTTCTTCTGAACTACTGTTATCAATTATAGGCGGTGAAATTGGTGGCCGAAGCTACATCAGCAAAGAAGAAAGATGTTTATGCACTAGCACTGAAGGTGTTTGGAAAATGAGTAAAATGCAATCCATTTGCTCACGTCTGGGCATGCTAACATCTTCACCGTGGTACTTTCTAGACCATATTCCAATTATTATCATTCTGTTTGAACATGTTGGGTAGCATATTGCTCTTGTGCATCTACAGTGCGGAGCCATATTAGGAATGTCCATGGTCGATGTTTGCATCAACATGGGAATGTCAGCTATTTCGTAAGATTGCTGGAGAACTATATCACTTTCGTCGTTGGTTCTTCCCAGTACGGTGCACATATGGAACAGCCATGTTTACCATTTAAATATTTTCTCGTCCATACAGCATGGCCAAGAGGTTGCGGCCCATCAAAGTAGCCCGTTTCATCGATTTAGAATCAGCTAGAGATGTATTAGAAATTTATAATTTTTGAAGTTTTCTTTCCTCCTTTTCTAATTGCTATAGTTTGGTGTCAAATGTATGGTTGATCCTTAAATGACATTTTTTTCTTCCGAAAAGGAGGTTGAAACCCCTCGCCTATGCATATAAAGATGCACACATCCATCTTTATTATATTATTCAACAGAGCTTGATAAAAAAATACATTGATTATCCCAAAGCCACCACCTTCCTGATGACCTCCGTTGCTACACCTACAAGCTTGATGATGTGTCCTGACCTGATAGGAACAGAGTCCTTACCAGGACGAGCTCTC